>NW_020456154.1:2186413-2340744 GCF_003342845.1 Nothoprocta perdicaria | reverse complement strand
AAGGAAGGAAGGAAGGAAGGAAGGAAGGAAGGAAGGAAGGAAGGAAGGAAGGAAGGAAGGAAGGAAGGAAGGAAGGAAGGAAGGAAGGAAGGAAGAGGAAGGTAGATTTGGCAGAAAGGAAAAAGTAAAGCTGCACACATAGAACAAAGTGACTGCTAAGCAATGCTGAGGACTGCAGGGAGACACTAGCAGGGTAGAATGCGGGTGGTTAAAAATTACTAAATAAGAAATGTCACAAGCCAGAAAGCACTGCATACAGAAATTAAATTCACAGTTCTTTTCTTTGTGTCTGCAGGAAACTGAGGTTGGGGGAGTATGCAGAGTGTGCATGCTGAACTCTAAGATTATGCACAGCAGTCCAGTAACATATTTGCTCTGCTGCCTGCTGGTATGGATCACAACCCGATGATGTGAGTTCCCAGCCCTAACACCATCCATGCATTTGCCATGGCTTATAAGCCTGATATTTTTTTCCAATAATAACTTCCCTTTAGGCACGGTTATTAAGACCTCCGTCACTGTGAAATAGCTTGTGTTCAGTGAGGCAGGCGTTTAATGGGATGTGATGCTGTATGGCTGAGTCTCATCCACTGCATTCAAGAAGGTAAATGATGGATTGTTTACTCCCCTAATCCATCTAATTATGGCAGCTTACAGAAAATGGTAGAAAAAGAATTTGTGCCCTAGGTGATGCTGAGAGAGATCTGAGAGCATGTTGATTTAAAAGGCCGTAAAAACATTGTCTAAAATATACAGAGTGGCTTGTTGATCTCACTATAAGAGACAGCACTGATAATTCAATCCCTCTGGGTGATAGCCTGTTACCAGATATTGTAAAAAATTCTGGTCTCTTTTGTCCTTCTTTAAAGGGAAAGTCTGGGAAGCTCAAGAGRGAAGTCATAATGCAATCCTTATGAAGAAACTTTCCATTTTTGAAGGAAGGTATATATAAAGGGTATTATTACAACAAACTATGAGTCGCAATGCTGGGACATGCKAGGACAGTAGTGCAAAGGATGTGCTTTCAACCTGTTCCCAAGTTCCCATGCCCATTTCCCCTGGCAGGAGCCCTGCAGCAATGCAGCACCCATTTAAGTGGAACAAGGTTTTTGACACCCYATGCACACCTCCTATTCACACTATAGTCACTTGAGTGGCATTCATAGCTCAGACAAGAGAAGATATTCAGTGTTGTTTCATAGAGGAAGCACGAGGAATAACGCAACCTCGTGAACCTGCTGGGTGAGCACCTCGAAGAAAACAGTAGGACTGTGAATTTCAACAGTTCAGGCCCTCAGCATAGCAACCTACCAAGATCTATGTGGCTTCTTATCTCCCTGGCAGCTACTGCAAGCAATACAGCTGAGTTGTTCTGGAAGCACTGGTGCTAATCATCACAACTTTAAGGATGTCTTTCCTAACCCACTGGCTTTGGTGTATAAGGTTGTACAAAGTCTGTGTGAAGCTTCTTGTCAGGTGTTTCCTACGTCTGATAAGATTCTTTTGTCTGCATCTGGATTTCCTGGGGCCTAACCTCCCAAGACACAAAAGATTTTATGCAACAGACTTCAAGGAGATTCTCTTATGTACAGAGTGGCTATTTCAGTGAAACTTATTAGCACCTCCATCAGAGTGGTTTAAAATTCAGCAGTTCAGATTTCAAAATTTATTAGGGAGTGGGAGAGATGACAACACTCATATTAACATGGCTAAGTAAATCTATTTTAATAAGAAGGCATATCAAAATGCAGTCTTGTTTCATCCAGCTGAGTGAACTATTGCTATTTAGTACATGCATCATGTTTCTAGAGCACTATCTCTTCCACAACTTTATTGCCCTCCGTACTATTAGCAGTTCTGCTGATTTGTGGATTTTCTTTCTTTTTGTGGTGTTTACCTCTCAGAACATTTAAAAATAGCTTATTTCTCCTTCCATCCCCCTCCCACTGCCCCCACTTGCTCTTATTAAGTGAGGTCAGATGCTTTTAGAACTCACTGCATCTAATAATCTAAAAGGTAACTTACCTTTCTAATAGAAGCTGACACTGTTGGTTTTCATGGGTGGTACAACATGGTAAAGAGTTTGCCAACTTTAGTTCCTCTCCTTGGGACCACTGCAGTGTGCTGAGGAGTGCTCAAGGCAGCTAGCCTGCTTTTGGGGTGTTCAACCCCCCACTCCATGACTTGGGTGTGATCTTTATAGCAACAAGGGAAGAAAACTGGACCCTGCAGCAGGCCAAAGCCAGGGACCACAACTGTGTGGCAGAGGCTATTCTCTTTGTGGGTAACAGCAGGTCTGCCAACTTGCAGAGTTCTTTGGGATGGGAATACTGTCTCACAGTTACTAACCTGGGATTGAGTGTACATTGATTGCTGAGGTAATGCATGGGTTAATTCTATCAGAATTGGTTTGCTTAGTTTATTTGTTTGGGCAGTTACCCAAACTTATAAATTATGTGTTATGTGTTATAAATTAGTTAGCTTTCTCTCCTAAGTATATGTTATTAGTTGTCATAAATTTTTGTGTAATTAGAAAGTAAGCATTCCAGTTGAGCTAAGTTTCCATTAACAAGAATTATTGCTTTGTACCCTTGTAATTTGTGCAATAAATATTTGATCTTTGAAACCGGCTTTGGAGTTACATAGTCAGTCCCCTTCTCCATGCTACCCCTCTCCTTCGTGTCGCATGAAACCCACACTGTCCAGAACAGTAAGGTAGTCGCTCATACCACAACAGTGTATGTAAGAGATGTTGTTTTACTTAACAGGAAATGAAACAAGGCCTTCCAGAAATATAAGCAGGAATGACTACAGCATGATTTGCCATTATGTGGCTGTCAAATCACTACTAGGTCTCTAGCAAGTAGAAGATGAAGAAGGCGTAGAAGGTTGCTTGTGAGGAAGAATCAGGTTCAGAAACATTTCGCTTCCAGGCAGACCTATGAACTGGGCTGGGGAACTGTAAATAAGTGAAGTTGTAGCAGTTTGCCTCTTCTGACGATACAAATCCTTCTTACGAATGCAGGAAGTGGAGGCTTATCAGACATAGATTTCATACACAAATAACATGATTATCCCAAGATCATAGTACTCGAAGTGACTGGATATCACATTATCCCATGTGTTATCTCTGTAGGCACAAAACACCTTTATGTTTAGCATGCCTGAATTTAACTCACCTTGCAGAACACTACAGCTTTTCCTCCYAGTAAGTCACAGGTTCTCCTGTGTTCTGCAATGCCCCAAGTTAGAGTGCATTCATCCTGCAATAAGCCCTATGTTCCCTGTCTTGGTGATGCCATGACATTATATGCTCCCCTTTGATCTGAAGGTTTTGTCCTTTCATACATAAACTGTGAAGTTAGAAATTGCATAAGGAAAAATTGAGGGAAAGGTTCAGYTTTGCAAGGGGATTTAGATGGCTAACGTCGTTGATAGGGCATCTGATTATGGTTCTTGGTATTCTGGCTTCCAGCTAATCCTCCAAGCCTATTCAGTGGAAAAGTTAGGCCCCACTGAAGAGAAGTTTCAGGAGTTTAAAGCATAGTGCTGAGCAGGAAGTGGACAAGCAGTCCAGAGGAGAAGTCATCCAGGGATGCTGAAAGAAATTCAGTCTGTCTGCAAATATTTCAATGAGTTGGGGCATAATCCCCTTGTGGAGCCGTAAACGTAGGGAGGAAGAAACTGGAGACACTCATAAGGAAAAGAACATTTATTTTTTCTCCTTTTAGCAATAGAAAAGCAACATGAAGGGGAGCAAAACTGATAGCTCACAGAGGTGAGAAGATGAGAGAGAAAGAAACTTGCTGACAGAAGAGCCCACTGTCCTTTACAAATCCCAACTAAACGTGGTCTTCTTTCTCCCTGGTTTCTGAAGAGTAAAGGCAAACACAGTAAAAATCAGCAGCCAKGACTTTTGTGAAAGGAAACAACATGGAGTAGAACTGCTCTTTTCATATTTTATAATTTATATGAAAGCTACAGACATCTGTTCAGATAGCCAAGGGAAAAAAAAGCATGAAGGTTTTGGGCTAAATTCAATATCACTTAGGAAGGACGCACCTGGCTTACCATTTGTTATGTTCTCTCCTCTCTGCTTTATGATTTATATTTTATAAATCATTTCCATTGCAGCTCCTCCTGCTTCCCTCCTTCTGTTCCAGTTAGATCAGATTGTAAAGGTTCAAAGCATACTCCTGTTACTTTAATTAAAGTCATTTCCCTCTGCCCTCTCTGCTAGAACAGATGTATTGGAAATCCTCAGACATTTCCTCCCTGGGCAAAATTGGATACAAATGTGTAACTGCATAAAGACAAATTTCCTGTGCTGTTCTGGAGGGAGAGCACCCTTTGGTGCTAGCACATCATTTTACCCCCTGTAATGAGAAATTTATTGTGACCACCAAGTCCTAAATTCCATCTCMCACCCTCTTGCCAAAAAGGTTCAGATTATAAAGGCTGCAAGGAATATCTGCCATGACTTGGTAATGTTATTGTCTCTCCCACCCATATTCTGGGGAAATCATATAGTAGCAATTGGCTAGTAGTCACTGAATTTACCGTTCCATGTCCACTGGGGAACACTGCTGCATGGAGATTATTTTGAGGTAAAAAGAGACTTGCAGGATTCAGTCATGAGATGAGGCAGGAGACATATTAGTATGATTATGCTGAACAGGAACGTGTCTACTTTCCAGCTCCTGCATTGTAGCTAGCTCATGAGGCAGCTAGTTAGCCCATGCAGGTCAGTCTTGGTGAGCATTTAGAGCTATACTTCTGCTGTTGGACTTAACTGCCACTTTGGGTTCAAAGATGGATTTTATCCCCCCAAGCTGCTGCTTCTTCCTCAGCCTTGCTTGACTGTTTGATGCTAATTTAATTTTCTTACAACTTCTTTGAAACACTGCAGATATTATGCTGTATGTGCCCTTCTCCCCTGTTTGCTTTGAAAGAACTGTCCTAGAGTTTAGCCATGCTCCCCAAGCAACRTGCCCAGCCTATGCACATCCAGGTTAGTGATGTGTTAGTGAAACCTCAGAAATGTACAAACCTAACAGCAACCTCCAGCAAACTCCGTGCTTTATCTCTGAGCAGAGCTGCTYTTAGTTCTTAGCCACATCCCTGTCAGGAAAGGTAATTCTTTTTTAGCACTCCTGGATCCCAAAATCAAACCACATCTCCTTCTTAGGAATACAAAGCAGTGAAACTCAGTCTCCTTCTCCCCTAGAAATCTGTACAGATTTACAATGAAAAACAGAAGGAAAACAGCATTAACAAAGATCTTCTCTGTACATTCTTTTCTAGAGACAGCTTTCCTCTCTAATTTTACATGGCGCTCTGGGATTTACCATCTGTTTCAGAAAGCTCTCAGATGAGCAAAAAAAGTCTGTGTCTTACAGAAAAAAAGGAAGCCTTTGAGAACCACACAGACATCTGACAAAGTAAGCTTGTGGAAAACATTTTAATTTAACATTATAAACAGTCCTGTTCCTCCCTGAGAGTTCTCACAGAATAGCCAGGTTTCATGCTGTCCAGCGTGAACTCCAGCACTGCAGAAGAACTGTCTGTCATTCTCAGGGAAGCTACCATTTTCCTCTCCTTTCAGGCATTTCTGATGGAAATATCCATTACACATCCATTTCCTAACTCCATTGTACTGCATTCAAGTTGTCACTGACATCTAGATTTCTAGTCTTCCCGTGACACTCTTAGTCAACTTGCCATTCTTCAAAGGCCCCCAAGAATTCAAGATTGAATCCAACTCCCATTAAAGTCTCTGCATTTTCTTATTAGAAGGAGATCGGCCAGGACTGATGTATGGTCTCTAAGTCAACATCAACCTGCCCAGACTGCCAGTTTGTATGCTTAGAAATTTAAAGAGACTGAGCCCATTGACTTTCCATCAATAACATATATTTCATATTTAAAGCATCCAGGATTGTAAGTAAGCATCTGCGACAGCACACAAAACAATCACTTTTAATTAGGACTTAATAAAGTAATAATATCATTCAACTGATGAAACCCAGTGGCTTGAGGCTGACAGTTTTGCTAACACATAAATATAATGAAAAATGAAGTCAGATATGGCCACAGAAAGTCAGTATGAAGAAAGTCAAATGAAGTCAGAAAATGACCCCATTGGGACAAAGCAGTGAACTGGCAAGGGTAATGACTATCTGATGGAAAGTCATTGTGTTGGATTCCAGTAACAAGCATAATACATGCCTTTTAAAAGAACTCAAAGATAGAAAATAAGAATAAATACACTTAGGTGGGAATCTTTCATTAAAAATCCCTCAGCCTAAAGGTGGTAAACATTTCATCGCTGCCAAAAATCTCATGAGTATTCAATGCTACACCAGTGACTCCAAGTCAACAACATCAGGCCATGAAATCTCACAGTTCAACATGAGTGGGTGCCTGTGTGTTATTTTAAATTCCGAAAAATATCTGCAAGATAKTTTTTAATTTTCTATAAAAGGCAATTGTTATTCTAGAATAGGAAGAGCACATGCAAAAGAGCATGTTCAACCAAGAAGTGGACACAGATGGGGGTATGTTCTGGAGCAAGCACCACTGACAGATTTACAGGATATCTGATGAGGTTTTGCAAAGCAGGTTGCATAGGATACAAAGGACACCTTATGCCTGTGAGGGTTGTGAGCACTGAAGCGCAAGCTGACAAGATTTGCACAGCCTGCTCATACGCACATCTGCCTTTGCACACTACAATGGAGGTGAGAAAAGCCTGAGCTAGCATGAAGAAATGCAGTTTAAACATGAGACACAAGAGAGTTAGCAATTGTATCATTCACTGGAGGATGTTACAAGATTTGGGCATTTCCAGGGCTTTACAWCTATTTAATTGCTACCTTTTACAAATCTGCATCTTTGGCATTGTCTTTGATTATGTTTCATGCTTGGTCAGAGAGGGAGATATTCTTTAAAAAGCAAAAAAACAGGCATAAGAATAAGCTGGAGCTCTGAAAGTTTTGGAAATATCTGGTGCTGTATTTGATGAAAAGAAATGGGAATGGGACACAAAGATTAACTCACACAAGTGCATGAATATGCAGGGCAGTCAAAGCTTTGTTTCTTTTTCTTTTTACATCTTTACAATTTGCCACGTCCTTGATAATTGTATTGTGCCAAGGAAAAGATTGTGTGCCTTATCAGTTTTGCCTGTCTAGTACTGTACAAATAAAGATCACATGGAATCATTAAAAGCTATACTTTCCATTCCAATGCAAGTATCATTAGAGCTAGTGATGCTTTTTGGCAAGCTCAGCTCCTACAATGGAAAAAATCTCTGCCTTGGAAAAGGCAAAAGTGAGTAGTTCTGTCAGCACTAGGGTGAATGATGGTTCCTTACAAGCCTGTGGGACTGTACTTCGATTCTCTGCTGTCTCATATGTCAATCTCAGTAGTAGATTTCAGTAGGATTGGAAAATTCCTTATTTCTCATCCTTGTGCAAGTAACTTGCATTCCAGCAATGAATGATATTGTAGTTATTATGTTTCTGGTAGCCATTTCCCTTTTCTCTTTCCATTTCTTTATTCTAATAAAACTTAAAGAAAGGTAACATGCCTGGAGGTTAACTGAACTGGACAATAGCTTTCTGAACCTTCTAATCTCTTCCCCAGTTTAATTGATGATAGTGTATGCCCTTTTGAGGAGAGTTAGCAATGATGGCCAGACCTAGGTCTTCTACTACAGCAAACTAAGCAGTCACTGGTGCTTGTGACAGCAGGTCTCCCGCCTCCTCAAGGCTCACAGCCACTTGGTTCTCCTCCTTATGCCTTCCCTCCCTATGCTGAAGGACCTAGACCTCAAATTCTCAGCTACTATAAAATTTAGTTTTGCCTACTCTGCTGAAAACCCTTTAGGTAACTTTGTGCTATATGCCAGCAAATTGCTACTTCTYCTTTGCTACGGTAGGAGAGTTTTGAGCTTCTGTCTGAATCTGAGATGTCAGAAATGAGCTTCCTTCTTCATAGAACTTTTCTCTCCTGCTATAAACCCTAAATAATCCCTGTAAAAGGTAATTTCTTTCTCAGAGTTCTTACAATGTCATTTGCATTTAAAACACTTTTCATTTTAGCTGCCTGTGGTATCCAGTTATGATGCCTAGTTTCAGTCTTTACTTCTTGAGTTCTGTTATTTCCCACATTAAAGTCAAAAGATTGTCATGTTTATTTAGAGAGGGTAATGTGAGGAAATACCCAGAAGCTGAGGTATTCACTAAAGAACAGCTGTGTTTCTGTTCTGTGTCAGAGTACCTACATCAACTGAACTGTAMTAAATAAGGATGGGATCCTTATGGGTTTTGGTACTATCAAATTTTYGCAGCTATATTTGGGACATGCAGATAGTGCTCCTAAATCCCATGGGGAAATTAGTAGAATAATAGAAAAATAGTCGGAAAACTGACCTTTACCAAGGTTAATGTGCCTACARAGCTCTCCTCCTGGACTTCAGATGGTCCATACGTACTTTAGTACAAATGAATAGGAAGAAGAGATGTTTAATTGTGCTTGGCAAATGCAAACCATACTACTTCACAGCATTCTTTGGCTACACATTTTTTGAGGCAGAGGACCACGCTTTCCTTGCATGTTTATACAATTTGATGACCCTATTGATGTTTTATGTCAACTGCTATTGGCTATACAGATAGCAAGCACAGCAGTGGAAATAAAATTCTAATGGAAATCAGCCCATTGGAAAACGATATCTGTTCTAGCTAGAGAAAGTAGTTTCTCTAGTTTGCTCTTATTGAATACAAAGATTTGACTGTGGCTTTCTAGGATCAGTATTAGTAGAATTTCACCAAAGGCAATTATAGACAAACTAGTGAAACTAGGCTACCTTTTAATTMATTTATCAAAATGTCAGGTCTTCCTCTGTAGAGGCAGGAAAAGCTATAAATATTGCATCTAGATGGACTACTAAGTTAGAAATATTATATCTAGTTCTCTTGTCCAAGTTAGGAATTATTTTACAAGCACCAAGGGATACTAATACAGCCTTTTCTTTTTTTTTTTTTTTTTTGTCTACAAAATTACTCCAGTATCTATTCCTCATTTTATTTGGAATAACACAGTATAAGAAAAGTCCTCCTAAATAGTATGACATGCAAAAAATGCAAGCCCACGGGCTATTTATATGGCTAGTTTCATGGTGTACTTTTTTTGTTCCTAACTATATGATCACGTGATTTAAAAAGTAGCATATTAAATGTGGGTAGCCACATTTCTTTAAGGAGTTTTCTTGTTTAAGAAATATCTATGCTGTACATGCTGAAATTCCTCAGTGCTACCAAGTTTTTCAGTTTGGAAAATAACTAAATACTGAGAAACAAATATGTGAGAGGGAATGGTGCATTAGATTTACACAACACTCTTATTCATGAAAATATTCTCCTTTTTTTCATTTTCTAAAGCTGGTATCTGACCAGCTCTGGAACATGCTGACTGGAACAGAGAATTCTTATACCAATGCATTTTAATATGTCTAAAGATARAGATCTTTAATAGACAATTCGCTCTTTCACTTTTTCCTCTGGTCTACAGCCTGCCAGAGAGTTTTTCTATTTGAAGGCCAGCGCTCATCCTTTGCTCTGTAAGAAGCCAAAGTCTGGAAGCTCTGCAGAAAGCCTGTGGACAGACATGGTCTGCACTGTTGTAGAGGGAGCTGAAGGAACTAGTTGGTGCTGGATGGGTAGCAATGTTCTCAGAAAGCAGGGTGAGTTTCATCTCTTCCTCTTGGGTTTTCTTAACAGAAAGGAAGATTGACAAAAAGGAGTCAGTTGGATTGTTTGATCTAGGCTCAATATATCATTGGCAACCAGGCATAAATCCCTTTTATAGACTTATAAATCTCTTTTATAGTCTACTTTCCTGTGTTCCCCTCAGCACTTTAGCAATCCCTTTCAGCACCTATTCTGATTTAAATTAATCCATCCTCAGTGTGGCTACCCAGAACTGGACATTCTGCCAAGCTTCAGTCTTTAGTATTAACTTTGCCTCAGTACATCTTAAGATCAATTTTCTTTATCCTTCTCACACCGGTGAGTCATAAACAGCCTGTATTTGTCAAGTATCCCTGAGTCTTTCCTCATTTTGAGCTGTGGACGTTAGCATGTCACTTTATATTTTGCTATTTTCAGTGTTTTCGACACCAATGGATTCTTTTTTATGAATATTCTCCTCTTCAGTCTTTAAGTTTATTACATACAGTGCTATCGTACCTTTGCTTTGATATCTGTCTGTCCTATGTAAAATCTGTCCTTCACCAGACCAGCAATGGAGAGCTTTCAGGGTGGAGATAAGATAAGTAACAGAGGGACGCTCTTAGTCCCTTAAGGATCATAGCAGATCTATATCCTCCCATGAAGACAAATCAGAGGCAATTTGTTGGCTTCTGCTAACTCTCATTTATTTCAAACATGATTTATCACTAGGGTTTCCCCTCACATCTCTGAAACAAATGCCAGATGCTTTCCACTCTTGCTTATTTCACCAGCCACTTCAGATTCATTCAGCATCTGTTCCATTATCTCAAGAAGGACCCTGCTTGTGCAGCCTGACAATAAAATCTATATCCTTTAAGGGAACAGATAAAGCTGTGATTTTGCCTATGACCTCCCTCCTTCCCCTGACTGGAGCATGGGGAAGTCTGAATCCTTTAGAGGATGACAATTTTCTGGGGAAAAAAGCAGGATACTGATAGTATAGATCACTCTGAGTAGTCCTGAGTCTATCAGAAAGGACATGTTATGGAAGTGTTCCTATGGACCTGAGCAGTTAAATCGGGTTACCAGGCTCCACTCCACCCCAACCCTGCCACAAATCTGCCACAAATCTACCTGAAGAAGCATTACTGTTTCAGGGGCCAGCCCCGGAAACATCTACCACTTCTATAGTTATGTGTGCTACAACTTCTATGAGACCTCCTCACCATATTTGCACTGAGAAATGCAGGTTTTAGATGAATGGACAGAAGGGATCACAGAAAAACAAAAATAGAGTCTGCTAGGAGGTGAGACTGAGTGAATAAAGATGATAAAAAGACTTCTTGTAAAAATACTTCTAATGACTATTCCAGCATACTTTTGTGCCCTCAATCTGAGACATTTATGCTGTTTTAAAAAAAAATCATCAAACACAGCATTGATTTTTAGATGGAAAATAGGAAGGAAAAGCAAAAGACAATAGATCAAAGCGGACAGTCATTCCAAAAGGAAAAGAAGGATCTCTAGAAGGAAGTGTCAGGCAAGCTTCTGCTCTGCCCACAGTTTTAAATTAAATGGATGATTCTCCATGAAAGCATCACTATTTTATCAGGCCCTTTAAGATTTCCTTTCAGGAAAAAAGTCTAATTTCTAAATTTTTTTTTTTTGCAACTTCTGTTGTCCCTGTGCTGTATGTTTTTTTGAGAAGACCGAGGTTCTATCTATAACACTCTGTAAGGTAGTCGAGGACTGCAATCCATTCTCATTTCAACCATCTCCTGTGGCTGAGCAAACCCACTTCCCTCATCCTCCTACTTTGGTTTCAATTTGTCTGTATTTCTCTTGCACTGGGGCACAAGTATTCCTGATATTGTCTCAAAAGTGCTGAATAGAGGAGAAGAATCACTGCTCTTGACCTGCTGGCGACATTTGTGCTAATATAGCCCCGTGTGAAGTTGGCCTTTTTCATCAGACGGGCACACTGCTGACTCGTGTTCAACTTGTCCACCAAGATACTCTCCCCATACAGCAGAACTAGATTTCACAACAAATGCAGAAACTTCTACCATTTGAGATGTTCATTTCAGTGAAGTGGACAAGAAATGGTTAAAGAGGTGACTAATACATCTTTTGAGTATGATATACAGATTTGAGCCTCAGCATCTGACAGAAAGAAATTYCTATACAGTTCTTCTTTGTGTCATGGGGTAACCTCTAAGGAAACTTTGTAACACTGGTTGCCTTAATCATCTTCAGCATTAATAGTTTTAATTGCTCGGATACAGCAGGAAAGAAAATGATGCATCATTAGCATATTTTTAAAGAAATTGGAATGCTTTCTCATCTCCATTACTGAAAGTAGAGTCATCTTTACTGAATTCTGTCTTCGAAGGTTTCTGTTCACAAGATATCTGCTACTTAACAAAATTTGATATAGTAAGGGGTGTGTGTAGGAAGGATGGAAGACAGAAAGGAAATATTACCATTTTATTGGAAATTTTAATTTAAACATTAAGTGACACTGGTCCAAGACAATTTGGTGCTTTTGTTAACCTAGAATACTAGCCATCAATTCTTTTTTTCTAATGTAGATGACCTCTAGAGGTCCCTTCCAACCTTAAGGATTCTATGATTCTATGTTACTCTGATGTTCCTGCTTCCTTATTATTCTAGCTCTACACAACACACCCGTTTTCTCTAGGATGGGATTTCCAAATGTTTTCAATCCATTTTTTTTCCCCATGTACAGGATGTGTGGGAAATGTGATGCTTGTAAAAATGAAAGCCAAATAGCAACGATTACCTCCAGGCACAAAGCAGACGAGTCTTTCCTACGTGACTTTAATGCAATGGTATGTGCCATATGGATCTGGTGCAAGACTATCACTGAAACTTTTTCTATCAGTCCTTCATCTAGTCCTGTTGGCCATGGCTTGCAGTAAGGATTCCAGCCACAGGCTCTTTTCATCTTCTATTTTCAGAAGTCTCACCCAAGGACACCTCAAATAGAAAATCTTTCCAAAGTGCACACTGAATTATGAAACCAAAGGTTTCATAATAATGAAGCCTAACAGAACTCAAGCTAATTTCTCCACTGAGTGTGCCCTTCATTCATTGGTCCTTGCACTGAGATTTCCTGGAATTCCTTCCTGTCACTGGTAAGCAGTCAAACAGCCAAATAACCCATTTACTCCACTGTTGCAACTCAGGTGAATAACTACTCCTGTGATGAAAACCAATGACATAGGGTTTGACATGGAGGAAGAGATTACAATTGCAAATAGTTTCCAGCTGTTCATTTAGATGTTTAAGTTAAACATTGATAAGAGGTAAAAAAATGCTGAAATGTAAAAGCCAAAAAAAACCCCCCCAAAACTTAAGTAAAGGTAGCAACCAGCTAAAAAAAAATCAATGATACACATTCTTTGCAAAAGTTCTGCTTCTCTAAGAAGAAAAACAAAACACACAGCAAATCAAAATATGAAGTCTGAATCAAAGGGTTAACAGGTTCAGATCAGTTCCAGTAATTCTCCATCACTCACTATCATTGTATTTACACCTCCCACACACCTTTCCTTTGCCTCTTCTCTTGTGCTGTAATGGAAGTGCACTGTTGGATTGCCATTGTTGACTTTATATGTTGATTATTAACTGTGCAGAACATATTTTGAAAGAAACATGTCCCAAGGTACATCAAGCTGTGTGAGACTGTGATGGGTTTTCTCATGGTATGCCAACCTGGTGAAGCAAAAGAATTTGCTTATGGTAAGAGCAAGAATGATTGATCTGTTTGGTAGCTTGAAATGTGTTGATTATAGGGTGTTGTAGGCTATGTAGGTGTATGGGCAGAGCTCTAGGTTATATTTCACTATATTGTATAATAGTTGGCATAAGCAAGAGAGATATTTTTAGCAAGTAGTGTAATGTATATTTGAACTTCAGCATATTATAATCCCCCGTTTCCTGTTTAAGAGATCTACTTCTAATCACTTAGCAATAGCCTTATTTGATGTCCAAATACCTTTTAGAAGAAAATTTAAGAAGGAATACATGATGTAATTCTGAAGTAAAATAAAAATCAGATGGAAGACATTTTAAAGCACTTCTAAATTAGAGTAACCTTTTAGAGTTAACCCTTTACCACTTTCTGCTTAACCAATTAGCCACTTACACTCAAGTTATTTTAAAATAAATATAGTGGATACTCTGATCACCTACAATCTTCGATCACACTCAAAAGCCTATACAAAAAGCACCCTCTAACCCACCAAGTAGTTATGGACTCGGTGTAAGACTTGCAAGCGGAAATTTCACAGCTAAGTTGGAGATTAGGAGATCAAGTTCTCTGTAATTCTATCATTTACAGCTTTCACAGAATCAAAGATTTCTCCAGCACTTCAAGCACTTTAAAAATGAATGTCCCTACTTACCATGTAGGGACCGTTATCCATTTCTCAGCAGGGGAAACYGAGATGTAGAGAAGTTACACAGCTGGTATTTTAAAAATTAGGCTGGAATTCTCATTGCTTTGAGGTGTTCTGCCTTTGGTGCACAAAGAAAACTTAGACAAGTTATGGTAAGCTCTCTGTGCCACTGTGTCCACCTGCACAGTGGAAAATACATGACAGTAGGAGAGACTGACCTCCCCATGTCATCTTTTTCCCTTTGATTCTTCTCATGCAGTACTACACAGAGGTTCATATGGAGCTCCACGTGTTGTCAATCATGATTCCAAATGACTGAGTGGACTTGCCAGTGTGCTTCACAGCCTCACTGTGGAGAGAGAGACTCTGTTCAATGATAGCTGAAAATTCTATCCAGTAGATTGAGAAAGGAGTTTGAAAGGATCATAAAAAATAAGAGTAAACTGCAAAGCACCAAAGAAAAGTTGCTGCTACTGCCAAAGCTGAAGAAATTTCTCCTTCCCCACCTTTTCCATCACTAGCAATCTACATATCCATAGCACTTCATTATTTAACAGTCATAAACTGTCATCCACTAGAAACATAGGAAAAGAAATATTAATAGCACAGGTACCTGCAGTCCTTTCCAGTCCCGTGCTTTGGCCTCTTAGCCTCTCTCACAGTGCTGTCTCCAAGCATGGATAGACTGCATGGACAAGCATGAGTTGCCTGCATAATGTTCTTGGCCTTCTCTCCTGAGCGCATGCTTTGGCCAAGTTTTTTAATTAGTGATCAAGGACCACCAAACTAGCAAAATGGGACAAATGCACCCAGCAGCAGATGGCAGTGACTGCACTCAAGCATGAAAGCTCTTTGCAAACAGAACTATATGCAGAGGGAAACAGACTGTTCAGTTCATCTACGCACAGTTGTGCCTCTGCTCTGAGCTTCATGCAGAAAGTATTTTGCTGTCTGCTAAGATGTCTAACTATCCTGTTGAAGATTTGGAGCACTTGCTGCATGTCAGAAAGGTGCCTGAGAACCATAAGTAAGTGCCCTTCTGGTCTCTCTCTTCTGGAACTGGAACTTCATGAGTAGTGCTTTATCATGGTCATCTTCAGCATTTGCCTCCAGCTTCCTCTGAAGAGGGAAAAGCTAGCTCGTGGTTAAAGGAACTCTCTATAATTATTCTCTATAATTTTATTAGGACATTCTGAGAATAATTCATCTTTATTTCATCTAAACATACTTTTCCCAGACATGAAAGCTAACTCCTTCTTTGTCAGTACTAAATAGCTGAAAAAATATATATAGAAAACTTTTTAAAAATATATATGCATACTGGATAGCAGCTCTAGTTACAAGATAGAACTCTGTTATGCATGGAGATGTAAAAACAGCATTCTCAATAAGCTTACAGACAGTCATCATATTCCTCAGGCAAGTGACATGTTATTCTTCAGGAGGAGGAGAATTTGAAGGCTATTGAAATTAATCCACTTTATAATTCATACTTTTGGATAATTGACACTAACTTTCACATGAGGGAAGTTCCAGAGCATCCTTATGGAAACAGACTTGTCTATATCCACATACATGAAGATGTTCAGAATAGTAGCCAGCAATCGCAGCACACTCTCAGCAGCACCTTGCAGGGAGCTGCTCATTCTGTGCTATGACACATCATCTTCATGTGTGCTGCCTGGTATTTGCAATGATTTTTTACTGACACAAGTAAATGAAATATGACTTAATATTGCAAAACCTCGGTGCAGGTTTCATTAGCATGCTGTCTTTAAGTGAAATATTGCCACCCTCTTACCTGATGGAAACTGGATTTCTGTTGTAAGTGCACTATATATTTACACTATTTAAAGTCATATGTTTTTATTTATCATTAATGTTTGTTTTCATTTCCACTATTGCACTTGCCAAGTCTATTGGAATCAGTTTTGTGCACAAGCTTTTCAAACTTCATGCAAAGTAAGCAATAGTACTTGGAATGGTTCACTTCTTCTAAGGCCTAAACCCATTATGACAAATAAACTGGCAGTTTAATCTAGGTTAGATGCTTACAGCTTAGCAATTGTGAACCCTGGAGGGTGCAGGTGGAACTCTGGAGAAACGTCAGGAACTGTGAAATATTCCTGTATATTGTGAAGTGGAATGGAAAGGCCAGGGGATGCCAGTTTGGTTGAAGGTGACTGTGAAGCAGATTGTGAGACAGGTCTGTTTTTACCTTCCAGCAACTCTGTAAGGCCAAGTAAGTAGACCAGAGAGACAAGTCTTCTAGTTAGAATTCAGAATCTGTCTTCCAAGAGCTTCTTTAAAAATATGAATCTCTCATATTTGACCTCATAGAACAGAAACACCGTCTAYGGAGGATGGGGTCTTATTAGCACCCTCTGCAATAGAAGTAATCATTCATCTGCAAAATGGAAAAATATTATAAAACAATCCAAGAATCCCTCCTGTAGAATTAACTGAAATGGATGCAAATCATTATTTTGTCTGCATCTGTAAGTAGCTAGGCTTTCTCTGTCACCTATCTGCATTATGTGTAGCAAAAGTGTGTTATCCAAAAGTAGATAAAGCTAAACTTCCTTTCCTCCCAAGTGGCCATTCCTTATAACTAAAAAACAATCCCAAAGTTAAGGCAGTTGAAGATAAGATTTACTGCTCACATTTAGATCAGAGCTTTAACTTCTTTGCAGGCAATAACAGATAATGACTCAATGGGAGAACTGGAATGTACATTTATTGCAGAACGAGAAGCTTCCATTTTAAAGGGAAAAACAAGTCTTTAAAATAACTTTTATAACAAAGGTTATTGGTCTACATTTAAAAGTACACTATCAAAAGCACTAAAGCACTATAAACAGCTATAACATTGCTTTTATCCAGAAAGTTGTAAGAGCTCAAGTTGTATCTACAGTCTTGTTCCATTAGGTATGGTAAAACACATAGTAGGGATGGTTTCTTTCCAAAACTTGCTCTTTGGTGACTTTGTCTGATGGAATGCCCAGTTAATGGTTTGAGACACCTCAGAATGACCTGGTTACTCTCTGAAGCTAGAGTAAATGCAGTGTTTTAATGTTCTTGTGTAACTGCCCTAGATTTTTTTAAAAACATATAGTCCTAGTTGCAAACTCCTCCTCTTTCCAGTAGGATCAAAACAGGAACATTATCCAAGACATCAAAAGGAGTCATTCACCTTACCTTAGGAGCCTTACCTTAGGTAGAAATCTGCTTTTTATTTTTAATTTTGCATTTTTGGTCTTCCAGAGCTATCTAGGGGTGGAGAGTAACTCTCAGAACCTCGAAAAACTTTACTTCTAACTCTAAAGTACATGCTTTGCTGTGTTCTTTAAGACTGCTTTTTGCAATGTTTCTACTAATATCCTAACAGGGTTCTGTTGTAATCCAGAGTCTTGTTACACTGTCCTTTTGGAAAACCACTGCATTAAATATTTACCTCTAAAAAAACAAAATTTATTTTAGTTCTTTTGCAACAAATGGACCCTCTTCCAACATCATTGTTTTTGCTGTATAGAAATAGTATGCACACTTTTCCTAGCTAGCTTGTTTGATGCTTAGGTCACTTTTGCTGTCAGAATCTATTTATTGAATAAAACTGAATTTTCTTCCTTCTCAAAATACAGTGAAAAATGTTCAGGAACTCCCAGTACAGGGATGTTGGTTACTAGGAAACACAGTCTCTAGGGAGCAGAGTAGAAGCACAAGTCTTGGACTACAAAGATTTATTTTGGGGAGGATCCCACAAGAAGAGTTGAAATTAAAATTACAGTAATCTAAAAAATGCCTTTGTTGAAGGACAAGTTTAAAGATTTAAATGGATCTTTATAAAAGAATCTTACAACACTCTCTTTCTCCTGTCCTAAATAGTTATATTATGTAATGTAACTTTTTGGACTTTTCTTCAGAAAGAAACTGAAAACATTCTTGAGCAGCCAAAAATAAAAATAAATAAAAATAAATAAAAATAAATAAAAATAAATACATAAAGGAAAGATGGGTAAGAAGGCTGCACAGATGTTATGAATTAACCTCAAGGACAACCTCAGCCTTTCTCTAGAAAATATCTGGGGAAAATATTTTTCCATTCTTTGGCGAGTAAAACTCTGCAACACAAATTTGTGTACAGTTACAGCAGCCAGAAAACTCCTGTTTCCACATGGRCTTATACTGGTAAATACCTTAAAGTGGTGAAGAAATGCCAGAATATGACTTTGGAATATGATCTTTGTAACTTTTTTGATTCCCCTAATTACTGTTAGCTAACTGGCAAATAAGAACAATAGACCAGGGAGTAATGAAGAAAAACATCCAAATCCAAGTAAAACAACAACAACTAAAAGAATGGCAACAGTACTCTGTATGATTTGTTTGATGCTTGCAAATTATGTTCATTCAAGGATGGAAAGGCAAGCCATGTGGGCTCCTTTGGGAGAAGGAGCAACAACGCCTCTCAAGGAARAGTTTCTCTAGATTGGAATGTGTGGCAGAAAAAAAAATCAGGGAATAACAGGAGAGAGCTCATGGAAAGGCTGAGAGAGATGGCAGGAGCAGGGACATACACACACCTATACTGTGCATGTGGGAGACAGATACACTTGTAAAGAACCAGAAAAGAGTGTAGAATTAAAAATCACTGTGCAGACTAAAATCAAGCGTGGAATCAAGTATCCGTCTGCAAAAACATACTGAGCAGGGTCCAGCTGTGTATAAGTCTTACTCCTGGACTCTTTTTCCTAGACATTGACTCAGTAGATTGTTTTAGTCAATGGCCTACTAAAAACAAGTTTATCTGTTTTTAAAAGGCTTTTGGTCCTCATTGGGATGACTTCCTGAAAAGGAAACACATGGGCACAGTCACAGCTGGCTTATTAGGAGCACTGTTACAATTATACATCAGAGATATATTGTCCAAAGCTAACCCAAATGTGTCTATGGATCTCCTATGAGACATCTCATAACACTGAATGGGTTATATTGGCAAAAAATCCTATCTGTTGCCTGGAAAAATAGTGAAATCATGAATGATCCAGCAATGAATTACTAAAGAGAAACTTCATCCAGACCACCTGCAGTCCTGGAGCAGGACCCAAAATACTCATGTTTCTACAGTAATTATTTAGATTGACAGAGCTTGGGAAGAGAGTTGCAGGGGAAGAGAGTTGCAGTTTTTAGCCTTTCCCAGATTCGGCCATTCATCATTGAATGGCATGGAACATGTTCCAAAGAGATTTGAAGCAGATGAAAACCTGCCAGTTGAAGATAACCCCCTGGGTGAGTACCAGACCAGAGTCTATAATCCCTCTTGGTCCATTCCTAGAAAGATTGTCAGTTGATAACCTAATGTCTACTCTGCAGAGACCACACAAGAAGAGCACTGCCTCTAGCTATTTGTCTTACATGCAATTTGTGTGTGTGGGGGGATCCTCTTATCTTCCAAAATACAGGGAGGAGGTAAATGCAGGTGCCAGCTGGAATCTATTCCTATGAAGCTGGTGCCAGGCAGTTTCAAACAGCCACTAGTTTTTCCCACCCAGCAATTTGCKGTGTTAAATATACCAAAAATAGCTGACAGAAGCAGACTCATGGAAGTCTGCATGGCTGCTGTGCTATATGCCAGAAGAAGACCTACTCTTAATATTGACAAGTTGTTCAGAAATGAAGAACAATGAGTTCTTTAACTGCTATTCTCAAACAAATAGTAAATATACAGGAAAAAAAAATCAAAGAAAGCTTGTAGCTCTGTCAGCATCAAGATGACAGTTCATGATCTTTTTGATTTGAGAATTGAGTTTTGAATCCTATAGCCTTGCATGACCTCACATGTCTCTTTGCACTTAAGAGCACAAAGTGCATGCAGAATGACAAGACCTTCTCTTGGCCTCTGATCACCTCACAGTCAAGGTCTGAAAATAGATAGAGGAGAGCAGACCTCTTAGAGCGAGGCAGAAGAGGGATACAAGCAACAACAATGTCAGGATAAAAAAACTCTCAAGATACCTAGAGCAAATAAACAACTTAGGGAGCTGGGCATACCAATTTGGAGACACTAAAATCATGTAAAATCATCACATTTCCATTTTGCTGATGACTTGACCCTACTAAATAACACTTGGGACAATAAAACAAGAGCAAAAGCACCGGAAAGTACTTTTGGAAACTCTCCTATCTAAGGACCCAAGCCAAGCAATGCTACACTTTTTATATCCACCTTATCTGTGATTCATTCACAGCAAAGAGCTGTGAGAGTTGAGCAGAAGCTACCAAGAGAGATCAACATGGTTGATCTCTGGTGAGCCTGAGAAATATTTTGGAGTGAAAATACTGTTTCAGAAAGAAGAATATAAATTGTAGCTGTCAGTATGAGGTACTGAGGATGAAAGTGTTAACATCTTCAATGCTATATTAGGTTTTGTAGTGCTAGGCTCAGCAGAGTGTACTTAGGGTACTCCGAATAACTGTGTGAAACTTAATCACAGAATACAGACTTCAGGCCTTTGAACTAGAATACCACATTCAATCAATGGACCAAATTATAGAATCATGACAAGTAGGATATTCTGAACAAAGTTCAGTTAGTAAGAACCACAATAGCAGAATTACTAACCAACAGCTTCATGTTGCACTTAAATTTTGTAAATGTTTTTATGCTAGGAGGAATTTCTAGGTTATGGACAAGAAAACACAATCAGTAACTGAAGATATAATTCAGCAAAGGGTAAGACCTGTTCATATTCTGTAGGATCTTGCTCAGAGATACAATTTCCTGGGTCTGCTGTCATGGCCAGTATCTAAACTCTTTCCACCAACTTCATCAGTTACAATTAGACAATACACTGTGAGTTTTGTCTTAGCAACAACATCAGGCAGCTCAAAAAGCAGGATGAGTTATTGTTAGTGATTTTAAGACTCACTGAAGTGAGAGCAAACCCAATGCCTTCTCTGTTGTACTAGCAAGAAAATTTTGGAAACTGCAAGAATTTAATATCAAAGTCTCATCGAACTTGTCAGACACTTACTTCGGCTTCCCAGGAGAAATCAGAGTAAGGTGGCATGAGTCCAAGAACAAACTACTTCTGAAACTTGGTCTGTTCAAGCCTAGGCAAGGATAAGTTGTCAGATCATTCAGCTGGAGATATCCACTATACTCCACAGATATTCAGCAAGTCCTCAAGTGAGGGGAAAAAAAAAGGTAGAAATGAAGAATATTATCTAATATACCACCTAAGCTCTTTGGCTTAGTTTCAGTTTTCTTTGTCCTACTYGGGACAAATTTGCCCTACTCAGGACAAATTTCACTCAGAAATTCCGACAGAAAGGTGGATAAACCATCTTGGAATTTACTCCTACAATCACGCAGAAACTTTCCCACATGAAGTTCATAAATATTCTGAGTGATTCCCTCAACATTATCCTATCAGGCTGCCATGGTACATAGAGTTACTGCTCCCTCTTACCTTATCTTTTATGYAGCAGTAGAAACTTGGCTTGAGCCAGTCCTTTTCACCATTACCATTTTCTCCTTACATATCCATGACACTCCATGAACAACTGAATCTCAAAACGTAAGACAATTCTTTATATTGGTATTTTAACTAAGTTCCAGCATTTGTGAGGTTAAGATATTAGTGTTATTTCATACTTAACCATCACAAAATGCAAGAAAAATAATAATAAACCTTACGGAAGTCACTAGTTCTCATTAGGAGAACTAGCATGGAAAAGAGGGACAAAAACTCTAATCAATTTACAGAAGGTCAGAGGCAACAGTCTTAGGAAAATGGATATAACTTTAAAACTTAAGTAGTCATTTTAAGACAGAGATTGAAGTTAGGTATAAGTGATCAACAAATGTTTAGGCTAGCCACATTTGACCAAGGTGTGAAACCAAAATAAATGGATCCATGTGGGGCAGCTGACAAGAACTTCAGTTTCAGAACATGTTCTGTTTTCCTAAATTTTAAAAAAGTATCTGGGCTGTTCGCTACCTGAGTCATGGTAACTGTTCATACAGATCACTGAGGGACATCTTGGCTTATCTTACATTAGCTGCAGGTTAATTATGCACACAGACCATGCTATTACTTTTTTTTCATGAAACTAATGCTTTGCTTAGGCATTTAAAAATAAGGACAAGTTGACAAATGTCAACAGTCATTACTCTTTCAGGGATAATGACAAGAAAAGAGAGAAGTCAGAGGATACAGTGGTTAAGATTCAAGTGAGACGCTTGATTTGGACAAATCATCACGAACAGATCAAAGCTATTTGTCTCAAAGTGAGCTGTGTACATGTGCCTCAATCTGTGAAACTCACTTGCAGTATCCAGATTTGAAAGAGTTCTGTCCTTTAAAAAAAATCAAGGATTTTTTTTCCACTGGATCTAAAACTCTCAAAAATAGATCACCATGATCTCCTCCTGTGTGCATGACACTCATGCCAAAAAAGGCAGAAGTTTTGAAAATGTTACTTAGGTGCGGATTTTCAAAATGTGTGAGCCCCTAGCAAGTCCAGGATAGGAAGAGGCATTGTCCTAGCAGCTTTCTTACAAGCTAATGAAACTGCATCATTAGCCAGTGGTAGGTTGAGCTCTTCCTGAAAATCACTTTAAATCCCATTTGGTGAGCAAACACCAACTTAGCTGTCAAGTTGTGTCACTGCTTTCCTCCTTCTAAGCAATCATCATGATTGATGCTCTGCCATGAACGGTCAAGTCCTGTCTGACTGGTAACCTGAAAGCTTCAGATACTTCTTAAGCAAGGCTGCGGGATATTTTACATGACACCATCATTATAGAATAGCCTCTCCAAACATGCATTCACGTTGCTTTACCTGCTGTGCTAGTGCTGCTCAGGGAAGGAGGATATTTCGTTGGAATGGAGCTAAGATAACAAGTCTGATGTTGCTCCTTTGAGAAAAGGTGTGTTGAATATAGCTTCTCTGTGCATTGCTGATCACTGACTTTCGCAGTAGCCTTCTGATTACTCTAGTATAACAAAACAGCCCTTTTAATATATGCTTGTGAGGAACAAGCTGTTCCTCCACATTGCCTAATATTTAGAAAAGAGGCCTTTTTTAACTTTTCATCTTCCTCTCTCAATATGCTTCATGCCTCTCAGTCACAGTCACATAGCCAGGGCCCTCCTCTCCAGATGGAAAATCTGCAGGGACAGGCTGTAAGCACATGCATCAGCAAGCAAATATAGCATAGTACAGAGTGTCATTTCTATTACACGCAAATATGTGTGTGTATGTGTGTGTGTGTTCACACGTAAGTGTGTCAAGCAGAACACACCTGCAATGGACAACCTCATCTGCTTCATAAATCACTGGACCATAAAAACATAAACCTTTCTTTTCCTTAGAARCCCCAGGTTTTTCATGGCAACAATGCATCATGAAGGAAATGGATCCCTTAAGGACTGTCCCTTTGCAYAATTTAATCGCTCTCCTTCTCTCCCTAGCGTTTGCTTCTGCCAGACAGCCTAACGAGAGCTCTGCTCCTGCTTCAACAACAACTGGGAAATTTTCATCAYGAGCAAGCACTCTGGAGGGTTATTTATTTGTCTTCCTATTCTGTTTTTAGCAGGATCTCAACAGAAGTGCGGCCTCCACACCTGTGAGACAATGGTTTAAGCCTGCTCAGTTGAGGTAAAAGACAGCAGGGCTTATGGAGATGACCATTACTGGAGGGTTATTTGAGGACCACTAGAATTAGAGGACTCTTCAGCTTGCARTAGGGTTACTCTGTTTTGCAACTTTACCTCCTGCTGCTCCTGGGGCAAGAAGGCTCACATGAAAAAAAGAAATACAAATCCCACATTTTCCAAAGGGACAAGGCAGAACAGAGCAGTCTTTCTGGTGACATCCCTGCTCAGGCCTAAAAACTGCCAAGAGAAATAAGCAGGGTTCTTCAGGTAGGACCTCTGCTGTGTCAGAAATGGCAAATACCTGGCTTGGTAATTATCACGAAAGTCTGACAAATCAGGAACTATTTTGCATGGTAACTTGGTTGCAGTAGGGACTTCAAGGTACTGCTGCAATAGGAACAAAAGCAGTAGCTGTAGGCACGCTCTCTTTGGAAATAGGAATGGGTTGATACAGCTTCAAAGGAAGGCACACTCCAAACCATTTCATTTTTCACCATTCACAAAGACATATTTTGAACAGATGCCCAAACACCTTTAAAACTACCTCCCTAAATTTCAGCAGACTGAGATGAGGTTCAAACTCAATCAAACACAAAGCAATTCAAACTTCTTTCACAGTATCTGTGGTCCAAATTACATTGGAGAAAACAGTCAAAACACACATGATTCTTTTTTTAATGTAAAGATACTTTTTTTCCTGTCCTTGAAGGAACCTAACTTCTTGAGACAATTAGTCTGAAAATTCTCATTTCTGTGCACTTATGACAGTATTATATACTCTTATGGCAAAGTAATTTTCAAGAAATATGTCAGATTTGTGCTGCAGTCCACAAGCACACATTTTATTGCACATACCTCACTCATTCAAATTCTTCCTCAAAAATATCAAAGTAAACAAAGGTTCATGAGCTTCAAGTTATTTCTTCTAGGCCCATAAGTATCAAGTCCTATGTGTTTATAAGCACAATCTAAAGCAATTCATTTCTGTGAATTTCAGCTTTTGTCCAGACTTTATCACCAGAGATGGAGATTGACTGCCGGAAGGTACTTAAAGGATGCAGTCAGTCTATTTTCCTCAAGGACATCCTATAGCAAAGGACCAAATAGCCATGGTTACACCATATACTATTACAAAGCAAAATTCATACAAAGGTGCATACCTGATAACTGGAGTGTGGCATAAACAGGTAGTAACTTCTATTTCTAACTATGAAAGAGTAATCCTACATATCTGCACAAGGTCAGTGAAGTCAGTGAAACGACATTGATTTTTACTAGCTCAGGAATCAGACTTGGTATAAATTTACTGAATTTGTGAAACCTTTCAGCACTAATACTCTATTGTGTATGTATTAGGTGATTTGCCTTCCCCAGTGTCAGTAAGCCATAAGCAGTATAACTACTGTATTTTTTTTTTCAGTTCATGAAGATAGATTTATGTCTGTATTCTGGCACAAAGCTAATCTAAAGGCAGAGAATGTTTTTTCCCTTTGCTGATGGAATTCTTCATACAAATGGAAAAAGCTACGGGATATTCAGCCTGCCTAGGTCAACCATGTCTAACTTGTTTCCAGCAATGTTGCCACAGGAAAGACCTGGGTGAGAATCATGCCTGTTTTGCTGAGCAGAATGAAAAGTGAAGAGAGCTCCAGAGCTGATTTGGACAATGACAGTGTTCCCTGATGACAGAGAAAGAAGGTTTCACAAATAGCAAGGAATACAGGAGCCTGGGAAGATGCACTTCCATCCAGAAGACCAAGCTATAGCCATTTGCCATACATCAGTAATGACATACTTTACTTCCCTGAGCCATTTCTGTGCTCCAGGAAGAGGGATAGTGGCAAAAAAATAACAAAGAAAAAAAAAGAAAAAGAAAAAAAAGAAGCAAAAAGATAATTCTGTATCATATAGGATTCCCCAAAAGACAGTAAATATCCACTGAAGAAAATTCAAGAATTTTCAGAAAAAGGCAAACAGGCAAGAGGATCTGGTTCCATGAGTCCAAATTTGAAAATACAACAGAGTATGGTTAGTTTTTGTCAAGAGGAATGCATTTTCCACTTCAGACCTGCTTCAATTAACTGAGCTTTTACTTTAGGAAATGAAATATTGCTCTTTGCTGTTTGCAGCACTTTCTGCTAACCTAGTGTCTCTGTATATCCTAAACCTGTTCAGAAACCAAAGCTTTAAATTGACTACTAATTTTGTGTTGGGTCAAATTAATTTTGAAGCCAGATTAATTAAAGGAAATGAAGCTTTGTTTATCCATTATTCATGAAGCTCATTGGAACAGGAGAGAGTACATTAGCTTTATTTAGGAAATTACTTTGTTTTAATGAACTCTCTTTACCTCTTAATGCTCCTCTGTTTGAGCAGGAGTTCAGCTTTGTGTTGTTGTGTTGCTGGCTTTTTTTTTCCCTTGTGGCCTAGTGAAAACAATGTAATTAGCAGATTTTCTTGCTCCGAAAAGGTTCATCTGATAAGCTCCTGCAGTGACTGCCACTCATCATAATTCTGCAGCAGTGCAGAAGAACAAGTGTATATGCTGAGCAAGGATCTCCCACTCATCCTGCCCTGCTGCAGTTGAGTAATGTAGATGGGTGAATATGCTCACTCAGAGCCAGAATACCCAAAGACTCTCAAAAGAGGCTCTTGGATAAATAAATGAGAATCACCTAACTGTGAGCATTTGAGAATCACCGTGGATGATCCAGTGAAGAATTCTGTTCCCTGCAGAGCAATGATTTATAAAAGCCAACCTAGATATTGGAGAGTGCATAGTGTGGGCTGACAAATAGTACTGGAGCTCTTACAGTGCTGTGATACATACCAAGAGTGTATCCCCTCTGGACAAGGCTTAGTTCTAGTAGGTCTGTCTAAAATGATGTGTTGAGTCTTGAGATACTGCCTGTCTCAGAAACTAATGGCTTTTATCAGAAAGCAAAACCTGGGACTCCTTAAAGAGAACCAAAAATAGAGCTTTGCTCACAAAATTTGCAGTAACAACAGGTTTCTAAATAAAATTAGCTAAGTAAATGTAAGTTTAAACAGAGGACAGGTTTTCTTCACTGAGCAAATTGGACTAAATTAAAGAAAATAAGAAGATGCCAAATAAACAAATACAGGTCCCTCTCCGTGGAGCTGCTCTCCAGCAGGTCGGTCAACCCCTAATCTGTCCTCGTGCCTGGGGTTATTCCTGCCCAGGTGCAGGACCCTGCACTTGTCCTTGTTGAACCTCATGAGGTTCCTCTCTGCCCAACTCTCCAGCCTGTCCAGGTCCCTCTGAATGGCAGCACAGCCCTCCGGAGTGTTGGCCACTCCACCCAACTTGGTGTCATCTGCAAGCTTGCTCAGGGTACAACCTTGTACTTCAGACCATGAAACAACAAGAAAAGGTTAGTATGGAATTTTAGTAGAAAAAATAAAATATCTATTTTCATCTTACACAACTTACTTGAAGAATATATTAGCCACTGGAAAAAAAAAAAAAAAAAAAAAGGATAATAAATCACTCATAGGAATCACTTCATCCTCTTAACTGTGGTATCTGAATATCTCATGATTGCTATATATTTATTCTCATGGTCCACTTACGGGTGTGGGAAAATGATTTGCCTTTTAAATATGGGAAATTGAGGTGAAAAGAAACTAAGGCTGAGATCCTCAGAAGTGTTTAAGCACTTAGCTCCTTCAATTTCACAGAAAGTCAATAAGAAACTGATCTTTTGTAACCTAGGTCTATTCCCCTAGTCACTGCTCGGTGTTCTTATAAAGACTGGGTGATCCAAATGGACTATTACAGCAATTTTTTTTGTGTGTCTATCAACAAGAAAAGTGTTTTTCACTTGCTTCTGTATAGGGGGATGGTTGTTAAGCAAAATAGAACCCAGCAGGGAGAATGTGAAGTGGTTGGAGATATGAAGGCAAGAAACTGGAATGATGAAGTGAGAGCTTATGTTCCCTTTACTCATAACACTTTTACTAGCGCTTTATTTTTAGATAGATGAAAAGCTGCTGTAATATCACCACAGAAAGTGCCAGGAGAAGAGGCAGGAAAGAACAAAAGACTGTGAAGTACTGTAGAGGGGGGACTTGCATAGAAGCTGATAGGTAGAACTTGTGCCTAGTGAAGACTGAGAGTCTTAATGGCATTGTATATTTGTTTTAGTTATTGTTACGGTCAGTGTTAACCAATAAACTTTAATTAAGCAGATTAGTACTGGAGACTATTTTTTCCTATTTATGAACTGGTAATTACTGCTCTTAAGCTAAATAAACTTGGAACCTGAAGACTGGAATTTTTACAGAAGTAAATTCCTTCAGCCTTAAGAGTTTATAAGCTCAGGACCTTTAAAAGCTTATAAACCAAGCTAAATGGGGAGCACCAAAGTAAATTTAAGAAGATATGCTCACCTATCTTCAGAGTAAAGGCTCGGTCCTCTCTCACAATAAATCCTGACATTGAGACCAAAAAAAAAAAAAAAAAAAAAAAAAAAAAAGACAAAAACCAAGTTACTTTTGGCTTCTGGACCTATATATATTCAGGAAGTGTTTTGCCCTTACCTCTGTACCAGCTGCAGCAATATTTTTCATCCTGTAGAGCAGGATTTAAAGAGTTCAGCCCTCAGCTTGGTGGGTTGTCTATCCTTACAGGGAGACATGGAACAAGAAGGCTGATGCTCATCTGAGAGCCCAAAGGGGACTGTTTTTAAATAGCTTTAAAGCTAGGTGAAGGAAATTAATATGGACAGGAGTCAGAGCCTCTTGTAAGTCCAGTAAAAGTAGGTCAAGGTCACTGCCTGGAAGGTCCAAATTTGATCTACCTCACAACTCATTTTGGTCTAAACATATCACTTAAGAGTGGGGTGAAACTTGGGGKGAAGTCTTGGGTGTTTTGAAGTCCAGAGGCATTTCACTGCTGATTTTAATGGACCTGAGGGTTAACACTCTGTGCCTGGCTGAGAAAATTAAGGAAAAGCAATAGATGGTCAGGCCAGCGTGGCCAATATGCAGAGATAAAGCAAATGGATTTTTCACAAGAGCAAAAACTAACTGTGCCTGTGTGAATGCCTGCATTTTGATTGGCTGATGACTGTAAATAGGCAATTAGGTTGCACATATCTGCAGATTAATAAACAGTCATTCCACCATGGCTGAGCTGTGTAACAATCCGCAAAGTGGCTTGCTAGAAGCATGCCACCACTGCTGACTCTAATTGTTATTAGTTTGCATTATATGTTAAATATGGGAATATTTTAATGTAATAGCTGTAAGTGCTAGAGATGAGTGAATAATTCATAGCAAATTATTTATTCAATAAATTTAGCCTCTTTACTCTTCCATTTTTCACGAATGAGTTTATTATTTTCTCAAAAGAGTGGTTATTATTCAGAGTTAGTTCCTAATCAGTTTATCAGAATGTTTCTTGCTCTGCATATCCTCAGGGCAGGCTATTTTTGACTAAATCTGTAAACTGCACAGTGCCACTGCACTCCCCTATTTCAATGTGTGCTACTCATTATCAGAAATTCCAATAGGGATGTAGGCTTAACCAAAACCAACCCTCCTCCTTCTGTTATTAGTTTCTTGCAACGTTGCAGCTGAAAAGATGAATCGTGTGCAGCCATAGCACTCTTACCCTCTAAAGAGAATGTCCTGGGAAAGCAGTTAGTGCTCTGGAGCTTCAAACAAGTTCAGGACTGAGGATTTATATCTTACACTAATGAAGAATATGCACAATTGTTTCCCTGTTCCCTTTCAGGCAACTGCCACAGAGCATGAGAGATGCAGCACTGATCACTCCAGTATCTAGGCACGGTATGAAAAACCCATTGCAAACTGCCTAGTGTTAAAAGCATTTGTCTGACTAAATGACAGAAGACCCCAAAACACACCCTGACCTTATTTTTCTGCTATTTATTGTTTTTATTATTTTTTCATAGTTCACAAACAGAGGAGGGCAGACAGGCAGAGCTAGCAAGCAGGAGGGAGTACTCTCCTCCCCTCTGCTGCCTAATTTCACAGAGCAGCTGTCTGCACTCCATTCCTAGCTCTATGTTTTTAGCCTTTACTCTCTGTGTGCCCCAGGCAAGGATGCACTCTCACTCCCCTTTTATGGATGAGAAACAGTTAGGGCATTGAGATTGACCACTGTGGTGGCCTTGACCTCAGTTACTCCATCCAGAACCAGGGTACAATTGGATGATGACAGCAGTGAGAGATGAGCAAGTTAAGCTCTGCTCCTTACCTCAGACTGTCTTTGCCTCAACCCATATGCTGCAACATTCAGTTTTGTTACAGCCAGGATGTGCCTCAGATCTGTACCTTGTGCCAGGTGTCTGCCTCAGGTATTTACCTTCATGCATAACATCTGAGAAGAGGCAATTTGTGAGTCTTGCTGGTTAATAAGCCTTGCAATCTCACAGTGCTTTGCACAGCCCCTTTATTTTCCATTGAGCTGCCTAGGGACTTTGTTCCTATTCCTTTTCTTGAGGCACACGCTATCTGAAGTGCTCTGACTCAGAGCGGCATCTCTATTACATGCAAAGCTGCAGGGCCATGCTGTGTCCCTCTTCTTTCCAGTTACAGCACAGGCCATCAGTATGATGTTGTTTTTCTTCAGCACAGGGTAGGTCTACTGTTTACTGAAGACCAAGTGAGAAAGCAAATAGTTTGGGTAAGCTCCACTGACAGTATAGTACAGCTTTATTTAGTGGAATTTGTTTCATACAAATGGCATCCCTAGGTACTTATCAAAGTTAAATAATATATAATAGCAGAGGGAGAGGGAAATTAAGAGGCACAAGCATGGGAGCAGAGATGTTTTCAGCTGAGATTTGAGTGTAGATGGAAAGGCAGTGAGGCAGAAAGAAACGATAGAAAAAAAAAGTCAGTTCCAGATGGTAGGAGATACAAAGGGAAAAATGTTGTACAAAAATCATGGTTCGAACATAATTAAGCACGCAGTGATGACCAGTGCATTTAAAGAAAAAAAGAGGAAGATATGAGAAGAAAGAGAGTGTCCAGGAGAGGGACTGTCAAAAATGTCACAGGCGTCAAATAAAGAAATGACCAAGTYGCAGCAAATATTGGAAAGCCAATGGCACCCAGAAAAGACCGAGGTGTTTAAGAGAATTTTGAATTTACAAAGCAGAAGGCACTGCCATATTCAGAAGAAAATTTCCACCAAACAGCTGAATTTGGCTAGTCTCCTGCAGTGGGTTCAGACTCAAGAGGTAAAGTTCAAATGGATGCTATATAAGATACTTTCGCTTTTCTTGTAGGCTGTTGTTTCCACTTTCTTGAATTACAGACAGAAATTCTATCACATATTTTTTKGTAAATTTGGTCAGCAAATATATTTCCTTTTTATCCACCAGCCTATGAGAAGGAGTCAAGGTCCCTCCAGAAATACAGAGATTTTGATAATTAAAGGAACAAGATGTTTTCAATCTGTCACCTCAAGTTTTCTCCATTTTGTTGGGTGGAAGAAATACCAGTTCAAGGTACATGCATCTAATCCTAACATGGCCTGCTTGTTGGAATTACTGTGTTGGGGATGTGAGAAAAAGATGAGGCCTGTCTTGTGAAAAAAGAGATGGATACMAAACATTTCAAAAGATTTCACTCAAGCAAGTAGCTCTTTTGCATCCAAAGTGCCAGCTTTGCATCCATGCAGAGCTAGAAGGCTGAAATACAAAACATGTGAGTTTATTTGTATGATCAGACAGGACAAATCTGACAAATCTAACTTGAGTTTGTTCTTTTTGTTTTGTTTGTTTGTTTGATTTCCAACATACTCAGGCAAGGAGCACAGGCATTTGTAGAGAGACAGATCAGAATATAGTTATTTCCAAAAATCGTTTGATGACCAAATGAAAAGTAAGATAAATGAGATTTGGGACGGTAACTAGTAATTCCTCAGCAAGGCAAGAAGAGGAATACAAAAGACTGCATCAAATACAGTGCATCCAGACATAACAGGTCCTTTAAACTTTTTCAGTCCATCACAATCAAAGAGACATTGACTGGTGGCAGCAGAAGACCCTTCAAATAAAGCTAGTGGGAGAAGGAAAGTTTTTATTATCTAATTAGCCTACAAACTCAAGGAGTGTGCATGTTGCTATTGTGGTAGAGGTTTTAAGTCTTAGGCAGTGGCAATCTCCTCACATTTCTGTTAGAGCTTTCAAAGCTCAGAATGCTGAAGGAAGCCACAGCTCTGAAACTGAAGGCACTGCTCCAACAGCGCTTTGTGCAGCTTTTAGAGAGGAAAGCTACACAGCAGTCCCAAACTCTGTTGTGACTTGAAGGGCATAACACTGTCATTTTTAATCATTACAGTCTGATTGTAGCCTCTGTGCCTGAAAATCATAGGTCAATCAAAAGGGCACAAAAAGGAAAGAGTGAAGGGGACAGGAAAACATTGTTTTTGTCAGGGCAGAAATGAGATGGCATTCCCACTGGGAGGCATATGATATCAATGTGTGACAGGAGTAAAGGGAAGCAGCTGGTTGGACCTACAGATTTTCCCTGTGTAAAATTCCCTGTAAGGAATTTGGAAATAATGATAAGAAAAAAAAAATCTTGTACTCAAATATTGTTAAAAAAGACTACCACATAATTTTCACTGGGACTTTTAGTGATATTAATAGTTAGAACAATCATTGTCAGCATCATTTTTCTATWCCAAGTCTGCCTCACTATACTATCTGTGGCAAACTGATCTATCAATTTGCTGTGTAATATGGAAATTTTTCATTTAAATTCAGAAGTAGTCTATTTTTTGAGGTGGAGAAAGAAATTCTATCAATAATGTTGCTTGCTGTTTGCAAATTGTTTCTATATCCTTTGGGATGGAAGAGGTTGTATAAAAAATAAAAGATGTCATGAACTTCCTATGTTTCTGTACTTGCATGAAAAGCTTTTTTGTTGTTCTGCTCTGCAGAAAACTTTTAGGTTTTCTGGGAATGTTGGGAAAACCTAGTAYGATGATGGGCCACAAACATTTTGTTGCTGTAGAAGAGGATGGAGAAGATGGTGTTATTCTTGAGGACACTCACACAACTGACTAGCAACTTTAAACCCAGTCTCCTTGGAATATCTTTGACTGTTTTAGCTTTAGCTTTAGCTGAGGTTGAGCAAACCCTTTTCAGTTGACATTATGTGCTATTTTTTGTCAGGGAGAAACACAAACTGTGGTGCTTGGAGAAGGATCAGCTTCTCTGGGGGCTCTCCCTTCTTTAAGATTTCTGAGGTAGTCAGGCCTCAAGCTTCTCTCAGGGAAAGTACATGAATGAAATGCAATAAAGGGAAACATGAGAGATAATCTTGTCTACAGATTCTTGAAAAAGGAGAACTTAGCTCACTGTTTCTAAATGTTATGAATGACATGCAATAAAGGGAAATATGAGAGATAATCTTGTATACAGTTTCTTGAAAAAGGAGAACTTGGCTCACTGTTTCTAAATGTTCCGTCATTCTTGGATTTAAGGAGAAAAAAAAAGACATACTCCTTCTGCAAAAAAAGAAGTTATGTACTTATAGATCAATTTCTGTAATTATCAAAGCCACGCACTTTGCTAGGAGATATTTATATTTTATTTAAAACTTATTACTGAGATGTTGCATTGTGTTTGGTTTAATAAATAGCATCAAGTAAAAGTAAATTAAAGATAAAGAAACTTTCTGCAGCTGAAATTCTATCCCAGCAGGCAGTGATATTGATCTCCATACCAGGCCATAGGACATGCCATTTTGAAGTGTGTTCTCTTAAGCAGAGGGTCTTTCATTTGCTAACATCCTTCCTTTTCTCCAAGAAAGGCAGAGAGACAGTGCTGCTAAATCTCAGCCACTAAACAGGTAAACAGGGATTAAATTGAAGCTCTCTATCTCTTCTGCATTATCCATGGCTCAGATAGGGGCTTCAAAATCTCTACTTTGCTCTGGTGAATAAAACATAAGCAAATTGACACTATGCCATTCTTCAGCTTTGGGCAGCAGCAACAAAGAATGTCTCAACAGTCTCACGTTGGCTGACTTGCACTTACTTACTGGTCTCTGGGTTTTCCACCCTATGTAGATGAGTGTTGAGGTTTCTCTTCTAGCTCAGACTAGTTGGCTTCTCAAGAGGGGAACACAAGGATGGAACAGGAATTTTGAATGCTTGATTTCTACCGCTATGTGAAAGACAGATGTGTCAGTCTCTGGCCCAGCCTCACCTGACTCACCAGTCACCATTTAGATCTCTGTAGTCCCATGCCTTCCTCAGTGGTTTACACCACTGMTGATACTGTCAACCCACAACAAAAAGTGGCACTCAGGATCAAGCAAGTCTTTCCTCTGGCWGGCTGTGTTATTAATAACTGCAAGGAGCACACTCTTGCTGAACATTTTCTTGTTGTTGATGCACAGGTCTCTCTCCTTGGTCAGGTCCTTCTCAGCTTCAAACACACTGGGAGGTGACACAAGTTTAAGCTGGAGGTTGATTATTGTTTACAATATCATGAAGATCTCCATGGCTGTAGATTTTATCACACAGCCTCTGGTAGCTCAGGTCACTGCTCGTTTAGAAGCAGTGTTATAAAGCCATCTGTCAAGGCCTCTGGTCACACTTCAGTTGGGTGAGAGACAGATGTACCAGGAGTGACCTGTGAGTCACAAAGTGAGAAAAAATTTTGGACAAGCTAGCCTCAAGGCCTCTGCAGCGTGGACACAGCACTACATGATAAAGCACAGACATTTATACAGACATTTATACTGTTTGCTACCAACAGCAGTTTGAAGTAGAATATTCCTTAGCTTCATGGTACTTTTAGGGCTAGGTGCGTGTTCACAGAGGTGGTCCACACAGAAACCCTGCTCAGAGATGTGGGGTATGCTTCCAACACTACATGGACAAACCACAGAGGGARAGAGAGGAACAGTCAGACCACATGGATAACACAAAAGAGAAAATATGAGACATGAATAATTAGTGCCTGGTCCAATGGTGTCTTTTTGTTATTATTATTATTACTTTTTAACATCTGATCCYCAGCTGCTCCCAGCTCCTCCTGCCTCACTAAGTCCTTTTACAGTAAGATTCAGCCATGACTAGATGTCTGTCTCTGAGCATTTCTCTGTTCCTCCAGCTTGAAGAATCAAAAAAGCTTTACCTTTTACTCTGTGTGTTTATTTTTCTTCTGTTGGAAGCCTCCCTAAAAATACAAGCACTTCTGCCATTCCATTTAGGGGCAGAAGGCAGCAGCTGCCTGGCCCTGAGCGTAATTACACTCCAGTAGCTGAGGTGGGGAGGCGGTAGCAGCCTCATTCTCCCTCCAGCTTATATGAAAATTCATTTAGCAGCTCAGCGTGGAGGATTGCATGCCACCTTCCTTTTCTCCTTGCACAGGGAAGCATTTGGTGCTATAGCAAGCTAACTCTGCGCAAGTATTTCAGTTGCTTTCAGGTGCTGCTAGGTTTCTGCATGCCCTCTGCAAAAATAATCCCTCAGCCTGCAATCTATGCATGCTTCTGCGTGCTCAGGTGGCTGCCAGAGAAAAGGGAATCTTTTAACTTTGTTGGTAGGGAGTGGTTATTTTCGTCCTTTATTTCCTCTGAGGTACTGGGTAATTAGGGGACTATAGCTGCATAACTCAGGTAATCAGCTCCATGTTCTCCAGAGAATATGTTGTTGTRTGACCCTCTAGAGATGAAGAAGCCTTTCGATACATTTAATACCAAACTGAGCCACAGAACCCAAGGAGTTTGTGACAGCATCTTTTCAAAAGCTATGCTTCTCCAAATTGTTAGTTAAGTGCTTCTTACCTGCGTCATTTCCACAAAAGGAAGAAAGATCATGTATTTTTTCACATTYGTGTGTTTATCTGGAATGGAATGAAAGCCCTATATGACTGCAGAGGTAGCTCCCACCATGTTCTGAAAAACTGCTTCTCATAATGGATATCTTCACAAAATCTTCACAAAATATTAATGCCAGTGKTTCCACATAATATTTTTATGCTATTGTTATGCTTGTTATACTGTTTAACCTGTCTCTCACTAAAAGTATCTCCAGTTCCTAATATCTCTGAGCATTATTTGACAGAAGTCTRGAAACTGGAATGCTTGGAATTTTAGAATGCATATGTTACTGTATGTTTAGCACCCTCACTACCAAGTGCACTCCTGCACTCTGAAAGTTAAATGTGGGTCAAAACCTGACAGCCTTTTCTATTATTTTGAAACATGTACTATTATTATGACTTTTCTTTTTTTCCACCACCTTTTCATACTGGAAATCAACAGGAGCAGCAGTATCCAATGAAAACTATTTAGCTCAGAAGAAGAGAAAGCTGAGGGGGGGGGATCTGATCGGTGTGTATAAATACCTCAAGGGAGGCAGTGAGGAGGATGGGGTGGCCTCTTTTCAGTGGTGGCCACTAATAGAACTAGAGGAAATGGCCACAAACTGAAGCACCAAAAGTTCCACAGAAACTTTAGGAAAAATTTYCTAAGTGAGAGTGACAGAGCCCTGGAACAGGTTGCCAAGAGAGGTTGTAGAGTCTCCTTCTCTAGAGATCTTCCAAACCCGCTTGGATGCAGCCCTGTGCCACGTGCTCTAGGTGACCCTTTGTGTGCAGGGGGGTTGGACTAGATTGTCTCTAAAGCCCTGAAGTGGGGATTCTGTGATTCTGATTCATGCTATTGAACAGTGCTAAACAGAACAGGAGATATGCATGTGCAGAATGTGTGTTGACAGTACACTTCAATCTAGGCCACAATAATCTTGGAGATGATCAGGAAAGAAAAAGCTATGGTTGGAATCATACCCAGGCATCACAGGCAGACTCCAGGAGCCTTGTGCAAATGAGGCAAGGTTTCTTTTGCAGACATTGTAGTGATGATAGTCCAAGTCCTATGAGGGAAAATACTCTTACTATATATTCTACTGTTAAGCCCTGGTGTTGGCTGAAGCCTCTAGAATGGCTGACAGTCATGATGACACGCTCCTCCTAAATTTATTTGCACTGAGCAATTGATTTTTTTATAATCTCTTCTGTGGACAAAGATTTATGAACCTCTGCCAGCATGAAGGGGACCGAAAGACCTGTCCCCCCACAAGCTAGATTTTAAGTATGAGGCATAGATTTTAAGTATGAGGCATATAGATTTTAAGTATATTTAAGTATGAGTAAGTTTGAAAATAAGTCCACTTTTCCTTTCTTTCTGTGCAATTCGGTTAGATTGTTATGCTAAAAACTTAGCTGGCGGGAGGGAAAAGAAGGGAAGAGAACAGGACATATCTTGTTCTCATCAGATAACAATTTCAGCCAGAAAACTTCTGAAAGATTACAATATAATGGACAAATGTACTGAATCTTATTAGACCATGGACATCAATCATGTAGTCTCTGAATATTTGTACTGACAAGTAAGATATCCACCGTCAATCATGAGGGGCGCAGTAAAACAGCGCTGCGATAGAGCAGTAATTGGTCCACACTCATGTTTGTGCGGAAGGTTGGAATCAGATGGAAATGCAGTGCCTATAATAAAGAACCCTTCCCTGTCCCTTGAGGCTGGCAGGAAATGTTTTTGGCTTGTGCTATCAGAAGACTGGTATTATGTGAACTCCTGGAGCTGTTTCTCTTTTTTATTTAGTAGTACTTCAGTAATAACAATTTTAAGTGATAGTGCTTTAGAGGGGTAGAAGTGACTGAAGTGACCCATGCTACTTCTCCATCTGCACCTTTGCATTAATTAATTAAAGAATAACTTCTCTCTAGCCCTGACTAGCCAAATCTAGATTTGACAAAGTCAAGTTTGTAATAAACTCTTGGTGTATAAGGTTTTCAAAGATTTAGACTCTTTGTTAAGAGTGCACTGCCAAAAGCTTCGGAGAGTTCAGCTGAGGTCTTTATTCCCATGATAATTCCCAGCTGGGGTTAAAGGAGGAGCTGCAAAAAGAGAAAAAGCTCCTGGATAACTATTAAATCTGAGGATTAATTCCCTTTCTGCTGATAAAACTACTAGCTGCGTAGAAAGAATGACACAGATGGACAAATATATTGAAATGAACCAGAGATCGTGGATGCAAGTCCAGTGTTGGGGTACAGGCCACTTCCACTTGCATCACAACCTGTGGAGCCATGTACACATCCCAGTTTTGAGGAACACTTGGTAAAATTGGAAAGCATACATGTAATGTTTATGGGACAGAAGCATGGTGTATGGCCATACCTCTAGAAGAACAGACCTTGTTGTTTCTAACAGTATCTATGTAGACCAGTCATGGTCCTGTTATGACTAGCACTGCATATATAGACAGAAAAATAACAGTATGAGAGGCCAGGTTTTTGTAGACTCTTTTTCCATTTCATATAAAGAAGCTGTAAAGCAAATGCCTTTGTAATCACGGATGTCTGATTTATAAGATGTCTGTATGGAGCCTCTATGGAGGGTCCTACATTTTACAATCTTGTGGATATGGATATTGGGGCAGAAGGTAGTTTGAGGAAAAATAATGTTTATGCCTACAGTGTCCAAAACATTTATAGGGATGACTCATACATTTTACAGAAAGGCTCATCAGAATCTTTTTCTCCACTGGGTATATTGCAAATGCAGCAGACTTACAGTAAAGAATACATATAGAAAGATATCTAAAGAAACCACATCTTGTAGTGAAATTTCTAGCATTTTCATGACTGAGTTTAATAAAATAAGACTGACCTCTTTGATTATGAACATGCATGTGTAAGATCACAGTCCAACCTGGAAGAGCAGACTGGATCTCCCTTACCAAATGTTTGCAAAACGGCTGTGATAAATTTATCTTTTTGTCAAAGAAAATAAAAAAACTTTTTATGGCTGAAGTATTCCTTTGTATATAGTTTTAGTACAAAGTCCTGCAAATCTACAGCATTCATTTTACCCTGAAAGGAAAAGATTAACTGTATCACAAAGGCTGGACATGAACTCTGCTGTTCGTGGATAAATCTATTTGAGCCTTTCATGTATGTAGGCTATTAATACTAGAATAGAAGCATCTTCTGAGATAAAAGACCTGTCTTTCAGCCTCTCATCATAAATATTCATGTGTGATGTATTCATCAATCAGACCTTCCACTCTCTGTATGTGTTATGTCTATATTATTTTTTTGAAGGTAGTTCTGCCTGATATGTGATTTGACCACCTAAAAGTGATCTTTTTTTTTCCACAAATATCCACTATCAAATGGTCAACTATCCATAGCTATTTCTTGTCTGTTATTTTATTTAGGCATGAAATAGTCCTCCTTCCCATATTCTTGTAGAGAACTGATAAAATAAATTTCTTGATTAAAGGCCACTTAATGTTCATCACATAGGTAGTTCAGGGTCAATATTTCAATTTTTCATGACGGCAGATCGATGATAAAGTGGATTCTCCTCTAAAAAGAAAGAAGCCATTTTTCTACCCTATGACTAGGCCTACTTGATTTGTCTTCTACTTTAAAGCCATCTTTAAACAGTGTATAATGAGTGTAGCTATAGTGTCTTGCAATGCAAGATTAGTTTGCTAACAACTTGTTTGAGCAGGCATGTGTGCTGCTTCATGTCTTTAGGATTATGCCTGAACAGGAATGAGAAAAAAAAAATCACAGTTCTCCTCCTGTTACTCCTATCTGCTTCCTCTGGAGTATTCTCTCTCTCCTGTGTCTGTCTTAATTAGATCTTGCCAGTCCTGATTTGAGAATACAGATCTTAAGCGGGAAGAGGAGAAGGAAACACAGAGACAATACACTAATTTTAGACAGAGGCAAATGTGTCTTTTTGCATTAGGGAGAGGGAAGGAAAGAAAGCAAAGAGAAAATAGAGCAAAACCTGCACACAGAATTGTACTTTGTAGCTGAAGCAGTGATTCTATCAAAGAGCACTAGGGAATCCAGCTAGAGAGAAGTCTACAGGAGTCTGACAGCACTGTTACTGAACTAATGGTTCTCTAGGATTTCTTGATCACAAGGTAACAAACAAGAGCATTTGCACATTTCTATGCAAACATTCAAATGCCCCAAACATTTGTATAACACTCACATTAAACTCTACCGGAAAACGTAGTATGGATTTTTATTCTATAGCTTCTCACTTGTCCATCCATACTGAAGGTCAACTTTACCTGTGTCTGGTCTCTAGGATTTCTCCACTGCAAAAAATTACATTCATCTGTTTCTCTCTAGGATAAACAGAGTTCAGGGGTCCAGTCCATGAAGATTCTCTTGTGCATGTATGGATATAAAGGATGGTGTCTAGCACATGTTGGATGTAAACAGTGGCATACCATACCAAGGAGAATTTTTTATAGCCTGGTGAAAAGAAAAACACCTCAGTGATAGATAAGAATCTGTGCCAGTGCTTGAACTGGTTTTGAATAAATCTATTATGTAGCTGTATGCATGGGCAAGGATATTTGACTTGCAGGGATCTGCATGCATTTCCTAGATCAGAATCTCACATGTGAATAATTTATGTCAATACAAGGAGGCAGCTAGAGAAAGGAAGAAATAAATAATTTACAGTAATAAACAAAGGGCATTATAGTTTAGTCCCCCTGAATGATTTGTCCTTCAGCTTCACCTTGCATTTTTCTCTCTTATCTCTTATCACAGAGTCAGCTCTGAGCCAGGACAGTCCATCCTGTCAAGCCTGGATGAATGACTGGAGTTGGAGGTACTGTCCAGCTTATCAGTAAGAGAGACAACATTCAGGAAAGGTCCTTTTCTCATAGGTCATCTTATAGAATAATGTTGGTAATATCAAAGCAGATTATTTACCTTGGTGAAGTAGATTCTCTTTCATACTCAGTTTTGCCGCTGACATATGTCTCAAAACCTGCCCAGCTGTCCCCAGAAGGAAACTCACAAAATTTTGGCACAAGATCTTGGCCCATCCCTTGACATTCCCCTTCACACTATTCAAAAGGCAGCAATGCCTATTAGTTGATCATGCTACTTGCCTACACACCTCAGGAAAACAAGCCCATCTGGAAAGGGAATATTATCCACAAACTGTGATGTAGGTCTTGGCAAGAACATTCTCTGGTCCTTCTGCAGCTATGGAGTCAGTGCTAGGTGGAATGACAGGACAATCTTGACCGTTAGATCCACAGCTGAAGTGACTCAGTCTGTTTCCCTGAGCCAGAAATACTTTTTTTGACTTTGCAGAGACTGTTATTGGTAATGACTGAAGTAGGATTTCATCTAGTGCCAATGACCTGGTTTAATCTCCCATATTTCTGAGAGGAGCCTTGTCCATGTCCACAGACAGATCTACCGAGCAAGAAGTGCTGATGATGCCTGCATTGGCGTGGGTTGAAGAGCAAGTCACACATGAGACACTATCTGGTCCCAACAGAAAGTACATCATTGTGAGAAGTACCAGAAGTGGTGGCATTACAGGTGGATAGTGCCTTGATATGGGAGTGACAAATAAAGGTTGTGACATGGCCTTTTTATGGTGCTTTCTTGCAGACACGTGGCRACATGGGCAAATAAGCAATAAGTTTGGTAGACAGAGGTGTTTTACAGTGTGGCTAAGGCCAGTCCACACTCCTTGGAGATAGCCCTTAGTGACATTAAATTAGGCTATATAGCACTACTTGGTGTTGTTTTAGAATTCATTCATYGCAGTGGATAGACATAATTTAAGAAAAGTTAGAGGCAAGGTAGAAAAGATTTTTGTAGACCACCAAGTTCCAGATTTTTCTGTTTGCTTCTCTTCTGTTTAAGAGTCTGGACTCTGTGTTTATCCCAAGCTGAGCACACAAAATTMAGAAGTCATGGACTAAAAGTTAATTTCAGCAACTTACATGCTAGTTTGTGAAAGCTAAACCCATAGTTAAAGCACCCTGCCAAGGACTCAGAGGTAGATACTCTGGAGGCTATTGCACAGCCAGGAGAAGGTGGGTCATAGCAGGTCATGCAGCGCTGGCAAATTCATTTTCATTGGGGAATTAGTTCAGTTATGTTTCTTTCCAGCTGCTGGAGTTTTGTGAAAGGTCTGTAGAGGAAAACTGCTCAAGGGTGTTCACCCGGCTTCTCTTATACTTCAATCCATAGTTTAGCAGACTCATCAGATTCCCAGGTAACTGTAGTTTTGTATGCAACTGGTAAGGAAAAAGTGACCTTTCCTTTCAGCTGCAGACCTTGCTACCGTCACTCATGCCCTTCTCACACCCTGAGAATAGACCAATGCAACACACTCTACATGGGACCTCACCCCTGAGGTCATTCCCAAACATAAGTTGTCTTCTCATTAAACAAAGGTATACAGAGATGAAATATTATGACAGAAGAGGTCAGAACTTCAAACATAAGGGCAAGTCCAGACACCCACTCTGTTTCCTGTGAACTTTGCAGTCTTTTGTGTTGGAATGTGGTTAAGTGTCAAGTGAGGTGCAAGAACTTTATGTTTTCTCAGCAAAGTTGAAAMTAAAAGTTAATACACTAGATCATCTGGAGGGGAAGTGAGGAGAGGAGAGRGAGAAAAGAGGTGGGAGGAAAGGAGAGAGGACAAGTGTAAAGGGAAACAACATATATGCTTTCCTTCTACTCTCTCTTCTGTGCAAGTTCCGTAACTTCCGTAAGACACAAGTATTTTTCATACTCAAATAGCAAAATCTTCAAAGCAAAAGGATTTCTCTTGCTCTGCCAGAATACTGACCAGGAACTGTCATTCAAAAATACTGTAGARGACTTGAACTAAACAAATCAGTTTAGGTGTGCAGTGTTAGAAGAAGAGAAGAGATAAAATAGAGAGAAAATGGAAAAGGAGATAAGAAAACAACAGGAGAAAAGCAGGTCTAAGATGTGGTGCTAAATGTACTAATAAATGGTCTATATTGACCTAAACTTCCTAATCTGTATATTCTGATCAAACTACAGGATAAGTTAGAAGTAAGTTTCTCTGCATGCACTATACTATGTCAGTTCCTCTTTATGGTCAGGTAAAAAATTCTAGCACAATTTCTAAAAAAAAAAAGCAACAAAAATCTCCCTAAATATTCTAGCATGGACGTTAGTCTAAGCACAGAAGGATTACTCCTTTAACCATCTAATCTGATCTGCAAAATACTTGGCTATATGGCTTTCTCCCCCTAAAACTATGCTAGAAAATAAAATGACATACTTTTTTCAAAAGTGTTGACTCTGACCTTAAATATTCCAGTGAATTGAATTCCAGTGAATTGAATCTTTGCCTGGTAAGCTACTTTAATTTTTAGCTGAACTTCTTGATAGCAAATGGCAAGGTTGAAATAGTTATCTTCAAACTCTAAAGTGTGCTCCATACTCTACTGCTTTTTCACTTCCACCATAAGATCTCCTTTCCACACATGGATACCCTAATGTAGAGATGCTAAGAACATTTCTTGCCCTAAATTCCCCAAAATCCTGACTAGTCCACAACAGTCTATCAGCACTGGGCCTTTAAAGGAAAGAGGGAATTAAATGTGCAAACCATTATTCTCTCCCTACTATATCATCTCAGTTTTGAACAATGTGTGCAATGATTTCCCAGGTGAGATGATGCTTCTGGATCAAAAAAACCTCTTTCCCTTCTATACCAAAATAAAGTTGTTCAGCACCTTAAGATTCCTTTTGTTAAAGTTCTTTTATTTATTTATATTTTTTTCCTGCCACTGGAGCCTTTCTTCCAAACACTTTTTGATATTCATGACATCCTTTCATGATGCTTGCACATGCATTGTTCCAGGTGAAGTAATCTTGGGAAAACAGTGGAACAATGTTCTCTACAGCAGACCACAAATAGTCTATCCCTAAGCTAAAGCTACATCAGTGATGAGGCACTTGGATCCTCCTTACTAAAAATCAGGGTCATTGCTGTCAATCTGGGATTTCTCTCAAAGAGAAAGTGGATTATGTTAACTCTTYTGGGCCTGCCAGTTACTTTCCTTGGATTTTTCTGTGTCAAGCACTGCACAAGAGCTGGACATATTTCTGCCAGTTTAATTGGTGAAGATACATTCCAAAAGAGTATTAGATTCACATGTGGGCTTAACCCAACCTCAGTATTGCTGTGCAATATGTGGGTTTGTTTCACTGTTTCACTGTGATTAAGATGAGTCTATACGTTAGAGGCTTTTAAGGTGAGAGGTTTAAGGTCTTTCTCATCTTCCTAATTTTGCTTTATACTTTGGCTTAAAGTACACTATGCTAAATCAAAAGAAGTAAAACCCACCTAATAAGACCATACTATTGCTTTTTCTCTTCCCTTCCAGACACTGGAAAGTGTCATTGTAGGGTATCTGTTCTTGCCTGCCTTCATCTGTTCTTCCTTCCTTCATAAGGAAAAAGCTGCAGATAAACTTCAGAGTTTTCTACTGTGAGCTGCAGTGAAATCTGGCTCTAACAAGCAGATTTTGGTTCTTCTAAACACACCTCAGCTTGGCCCCTGTTTTCCTTGACTCTATGCCAAGCCTATTACACATATCTGAGCAGCCAGGGATATAGAAGAATTATGATTTCCATTTGGCTTCTACTACTCCTTAGTCTAATTTTCACTGGTTTTGAAATACAGCTATTGCTTTCCTTTTGTTTTATTTTTCCTTGTCATGTTGCCTCTTTTGTTTTGTTTTTTGTTTTTTCCTAAGRAAACCTAAGTATAAAAAATTGCTACAGTGAAACCCCCCTTCCACCACACTGGGTTTGTTTTTTTTTTCATGAAATAAGGACTTATTTGTTCCAGAGCAGAATTTCATTATCCAAAGAGTTTTGTTGCAGGAATAAGTGTGTAAGGAAGTCATATGTAATTAGAGCACATGGAATTACCTTAACATTATCTCCATTTCAACTCTTTTGGAAGGAGAGTGACAGTGGGGTCTCTGTGTGTGAAGGCTGGCAGTTGCCATGTCTAGAAGAGTATTTCTGTACCATGTAAATGAGAGAATATACACCTCAAGCACCGTCAGTAGTTGGTAGAGGATATCAGAGCTATCCAGCTAAATGATGGAATACTCCTTCCATTGAGATCCTCTTACTGTTAGTCTCACAACAGATATATATACRTATTTTTAAAAAATGTCTCAGTAAGACCACAGCAGTATCTACAGGAAAGTGAGGTTCATCRTGATTTGGAGATCAAAGTCTGCAGATAAAGTAGGGGAAAAAGTGGTAAGGAGGGGAGCGTCACTAAGAAAATGTGGTAAGAAAGTGCTGTGATGTCCCATCTCACACAGGCATACGCACACATGTGCAGCATGGAAAAACAAAGCAGGAAAAGCTGTAAATCTCTGAGCAACTGCAGAGCAATTATGTCACAGGGATCAGAGAGGTGTGGTGAGACAACTTCCATCAATAAAGTACTGCAGTCAATGTCTATAAGCTCTATAGCTGGGTCAGGCAAGAGTGGCTGAACAAAGCAAAAGCTCAATTGCACCGAGATCCATTCAGATAGGTGGAGGTAATGCTATCTCAGGCTTGATGAATTTGTTGTCCTAAAAAGAGTAGATACTGCTGTTACAGTGACCATTCTGAAATGCTCCTGAGAAAGATGAAGAGACAGCATCAGAGAAACAACCATCTCTGGAAGAAAAAAATAAAGTGGTCGGTGTGCTAATGAAGAGCATAGCAGATTCCAGGTGTGCAGTCTACTCCATTGTCTGGACTTAGGAGGAAGCTGAGATGTGCATGATTGTAAAGGACAGGGGCCACAGACACTAACCATGCAAGTCCTCTAGAAGGAGATGAAGGAAGCAAAATCTCACCTAATGGCTTCTGGCTGGTTGCTTATGCTTTTCTTTGTATGTCCAGTACTTTTCTGCAAACAGGAACATGACAGAGCATATACATAGACCAGTCCCTTGTTCCAAGGTCTATATAAGGCACTTATCCATGGTGCAGACAAGCTCCCASTGGGATTCCCAAATTCCTAATATTAGTCAAGAATTATGCCACTCAATAGGCGGTTTTTCTCTCAGTGCTCAAGATAGTGCTGCTGAACATATTAAGGAGGTGATATTAATGGCAACTTATCAGGTGTGAGGCAGTTTTGCAAACTCAACAGTATTTCAGACTTTGATGGCAACCTTTCCTCAGCAGGTGGAGGAGCATAAATCTCAGTACATGCATTTAGGTCCTTTACCAAGCAGAGACAGCTTCTYTTCTAAGTCTTTTAAAGAGACATTTGCCTACAACACAGAAATATTGTGTCCAGAAATGTCCCTATGGGCTTATAACCACTGGTATCTAAGATCAATACCATATGTTCAACGTTAAAGACTAAAATAAAAAATGATAAAAACAGAGTCTGGGTGGGATGGTGTGATAAAGAATTAGCAATGGGAGAAAAAGGAAAGAAAGCAGAAAGAGAATCTCTGCTAGAAATCAAACTTTTAGTTCACTGTTAGTCAGCTTCTTTGACCCTGATATCAGCACAATATTTATGTTGCCCTGAGATTTTTTTTTCTGCTTGTGTGAAGTTTCACACACATCAACAGGAAAAAAATAAAAGCTAAAAATTAATATTCACTCAACGTGTATTAAAAGAAGATGAAGAAATGACCTGTTAGGTCTAAGAAGTTTTCTCAGTTGACTTCATCCTAGGCAAATAACTTGTAGAAAAATGGACCTATGTTACCCTATAGGGAAAAAAGGAAAATGAAAAAATAAACTACCATAAAATATGGTGACGGCTGAATCAAAATTTGCTGAATTCACAGAAAAGCCAAGCAAAGGTGTTAGCTGAAATTGCTCCATGAAGTGCTCATTTCTAGCCTTTCTGTAGGGCTTCAACCAGCACAGCAAAAGTTCTGATGACCTCTTATCCTAATTGCAAATTCTCTCTCCTCAGCAGCTTCTCCTCACAATGGTGGCAGAAAGCTTTTTTTTTTTTTTTTGGTTATAGAAAACAAACATATAAACAAAACCCCCACAAACTCTTCCCCAACTTGCCCACTTCAATTCAGCCTACGGACAGACAAATAAAACCAAACTAAATCAAAAGCTTGTTTCTTCCTTGCAGTGAACATCATTTCAGGACTAAAGATTTTCTTTTAATCAGGAAAAAAAATGTATGAAATGCTCCATTTTCTATATTTGTTCTCCCCCATTTTTTTAAAAAAGCAAAATCAGATGGACATGGCTGGCCTTCCTAGATATCACAGGCATACCTTGCCTAGCTAAGCAGCCCTTCTCATAGCTGAGCCCCTTTGGGCCTGGTAGAATTTGTGTGCRTGCAACAGGCTGGAAGAAAAGGTCAGTACCCTGATTTGGTGTTTGAGAGTGAATGTCACAGTAAGTGGAATGGAATGCATGGAAGGGAGCAAGGAGACACAACTTAGAAGGACATCAGAGGAATATGGTGGCACAGCAACAAAGACTTACACGCAGGGATATCAAGCATGTGGATAGTGCAACTTATCCATATGCCTACAGATCTTCAATGGTAGTTCATGACGACCTGAAGAAAGATGGAGTAGCAGATCTTGTAGTTGTTGTAGAATCATAGGACCTTTGATTGAGAAGAGGAAGAATTAGGCTACGTGATGTTATGAATCCAATCAGTAAGACCTCTATAACTGAGGAATGAATGTGGATCTCCATGACCTTCAGAATGTAAGAATGTAGATATACACATAAACTTTGGCATAAACAGTGGTCCACAAAGTCACAGCAGCCATTTGCAGCATTAACTACCCCCTAGAATGAATCATGCTCACCTTGAATGGCTGGTGGCTTCTGCCAGCATGATCACTTGCAAAATGTTGGGGCAGTGGTGAGTATAGTGTGTTACACTCTCATTAGATGCAAAAGGCCGTGAGAGAGGTACTGAGCCAAGGTTTGTTCCAGTTGAGGAATGTGCATGCAACTAGCTCAGCATAACAGGGATAGTTCCACACAAGGTAGATGTCAGGTGGTGCACACAAGATACTCCTGAGGTAGAATTTGGTGCCTGCACACTAACAAAAAGACAGTGTGGTCATCCCTATACATACGCAGCCACAGGTCCCTCGATGGTAGCATGTTGAACAGCTCTGAAAAGGAGAATTGAATTCAATTACTATTATGATATAGCCCCTTCCAGGACTCCCTGTGCATTAAAGAGAGCTGCAGTGCATCAGCTCAGGGGACAATTAGCAGAGGCAGAATCCTTTCCACCAGCAACCCAAGTAGGGTCACCCAAGCATAATTGCAAACAAGTATAGATATCCATTAGATGTGTCTCCCCTGTGGCTCCACATTTCAGGGAATGGCTCTCTTGCTGTAAGATACCATTCTTCTTATGTCATGCCTTTGAAGTACAGCTTCAAAGGAGAAGCGTTCTCCATTGTTTGGACAGGGTGCCATGTGTTCTCTTTTCCTAGACTGAAGAGTGTCAGTGACCAGAGGAAGCCTCAGATCTGATTTGTAGATCAGTGAATACATACCTCTGCTTTCCTTCTAGGCAGCCTCTGTTAGGTACCACTGAATCTGACAGATTCCCACACCCCCCATATCTTTTTGCAGCTCTTGCTGAACAGAGAGCAGCTACGTGAATGTTAGCCGCAACTGTGAAGCCTTTAGATAACAGCATGCTAGAACTGAATGTGACTAACTCAGGAGAAGAGAAAATACAGTGTGAAGCAGAGCACAGGTTTGGAAGAGTTCTGTTCTTTCAGAATATAAGAAAATGCAGTAGTTCACAAGCATGCAGCTCCTTTTCATTGACAAGAGGGAAGCTGCAGCAGGCAGACCAGCAAGTGATTGCTCTCTCTGTGGTAGTCAACACCACACTTACATTTCAGGCCCATCTTCCATCGACTAGGCTTCTCATGAGCAGCCTGTGGCTTACCAGTGTGAGCAGGTCTGGGCCCTACTGCCAATACCACACACACAGGCTTTAAATCTACTCAACAGACTGCCTGGATTCAAAGCTGCTTAGAGTGTAGCTATAACCAGCATCACACACTATAAGGCAGTGGAAGCTTTATACKCACTATAAAGCAGTGGAAGGGGAAGAAGTTCCTTGTATGGGGCTTCGCCTAGGCAGGTCCAAAAAGCGGAGAAACTTTTTTCCATGTTCTGTTGAGTTTCCTCTCTTTCAGTTTTAAATACAGAATTGCACATAGCGAAGAKTTCAGTAGTGAAGAGAACATGAAGTGGGTGCAGAGATATTCTGTCTGGACTTGTACAACATCTGCAATGTCTAGCTGATAGCTCCCAGCCACTAATACTTAGCTTCTGGTTTGTGAATACTGGAGTTTAAGAGCAAGGTTTTATTAGTTGTTTGAGCAAACCCATGGAGGTAGAGCAAGGGCTGGCACTAGAAAGGAGCAATATGGATACATTTTAAGGACCAGTTCCAGAAGCTGGGGCTGGACTGTGGCAAAAAGATGTGGAGTCAGAGTTTCCCTGCAATGCTATTAGATGTCAGTTAGGCTACTGTAAATGCCAAGGTTATTAACTGGGCAGCAGTTTACTAGAATCATGGAATAATATAGATTGCATGGGACTTCCAGAAGTTATCTGGCCCCATTCCTACTTAAAGGAGGGCCAATTTTAATTGGGTGGCTCAAAGCCCTGCCCAGTCTACTTCAGAATATCTTCAAGGGAGCATAAGAAAGAAAAAGATGAATGCTGAGGAGTTTTGAATCACCATTTCAGAAACTGTGTTTAGGAGAGCAGAGAAGGGAATTGAGGGCATGAGAAARAAGAAAAAAATATGCCTATGATAAAAAAGATTACTTGGTATATGTGAAGGGAAATATGATTCTTTTTTTTTTTTTTTTTGTTCAATGAGGACATAGCTTTTTAAATCTTGGGGAAACATTTTTTGTGGTAGGTTGATCACTATTCCTAAGCATAAACAAAAGCCTTAGGTTAGACATGCAGCATGCTCTCTTGCCACCATTTCCTAACACTATAGTCTAAGAAGAAGGGTTTTTTTTTTTTTTTTTTTGAATGTAAAAGATTCAAAAATTGWTTCTTTAGGACTGAAATATTTAAAACTTTAAAATGATCTCATGTTCTGATAATATTACTATTCCTCCCCATCGCCACACTTCAGAGGAGTACTTTTCCTCCAGCATAGTAGCTCCTATTCCTCTTATTCCTGCAGCAAGCGTAAACCAGTAACTCTATTGCAGAGAAMTGACAGAGTGATCGACAAGAACAAAAAAGTAGATTTATTAGTTCAAAGTCAAATTTCAGATTGTTTCACTTTGCAAACAAAATCTTATCTTCAAAACTGTGGTATTTTCTGGTACACAACACGATTTACCAAAAAGGTGAATATAGAATCCAGAAAAGGCTATAGAATTATTTGCAGCCCCAACTCTTCTAATAGTGCTATTTAAGGTGTAAACTTGAGCATACATACTGCCACATGTCCAAATATGTTCCACATTTGGCCGAGTATATTTTGGGAAGTGAAGAGGAGGAGGGAAAACAGAACACTTTCRAAGTGCTTTCCATTCCTCAAGATACTTCCCATACTGTTACTCATTTAACAAGCTTTATAGTGCTTTTTTTTCTTTTACCTTTATCATGTCTAAGTTTTTCTGTAGAAATTTTATTGACCAGAAATGTGATAGTTTTATAAAGCACTTTAGATAGTCATTATGCTGCTGTCAGATGAAAATAATAATGACATTTTATAGTAATGAAGTACCAAAATAATACCRACTAATTAAATAGCTTTAATTCTCACCACACACCCTTTGAGTTGATAAGTATCCCCATTATTTCCGCTGATCCTTCCTGTTGAAGGAGCAGAGGAACAGAAGGGATGAAACTTCCTGACCAAAGGTCAAAATRAGTCTGAAATAAAATTTGAATTTGAACCAACTGTATTGTCCCTCTAAGGGAAGGAAGAAAAATAAATCAAAATAATCAACTGGCTTACTCTGAGATCTAACTAAAAGACTTTCTAGCAGCATGAGGACAGAACTGAATTGTAGTATGTCCATAAGGCGTTTGGTTTTTACATTGTAACCATTGATTCTCAGTTTGGTCAGTGTGATGGCAACCAAAAGACCATTTSTCTTTACTAACTGCTCAGTGGCCCATACAAAACAAATTGGTTGTTATCTTGATATTACATGGAATGGAAATTGAACAAGGTAACTATTATAACTGTGAGAATAACTCACAGTGATTTATCCATTAAGAACTTCTTTACTGTGCAGGTGACAGAGTCCTGGAACAGGCTGCCCACAGAGGTTGTGGAGTCTCCTTCTCTGGAGGTCTTCAAAACCTGTCTGGATATGATTCAGTGCCATGTGCTTTAGATGTCCATGCTTGGGAAGCGGGGTTGGACTAAGTGATCTCTAGAGGTCTCTTCCAGCCTTAGCCATTCTGTGATTCTGTGTGAAAAAAAGTCAAAATCTGAACTAAAGAGGAATTCATTGGAATGGAACATATCCCATCTTCTCTAATTTCTTTCTTTAGATGGATGAAGATTTATGCCCATACAATACAGTATAAGCATAGGCCATGCAAGTTTCAGTTGTCTTTGACAACAAAACTTGATAGCCACTTCACAGAAGAACAATGAGTTTATATTCTTTTCAATAGAGCCTTGAATTAGGCATCCAAAGAGAACTCTTTTGACTCTGTTAATCATTCATTTCATGACTGATCAAAGATACCAAAATAATAAAATAGTCTCATTCTGAAGATCTGTGGCCTTGAAGGTTTGTTCCTTCAAAAGGTCAAGATTAAAGTGACAGGTGTTACTTTTTACCCAGAAGTTCTGCAAAGCACCTTGAAATACTTGTGCTTACTTTCTGAAAATGAAATTAAAATAAGTTTTAAAATCTTGAAGTAGAACATCTAGAAGTGTTATCTAGAAGGTTTTAGAATAACATCCATTTTTTTCACACTATAAGCAGATTTTGCCCATTTCAATCTGTTTTTAACAGTTGTGATTAATTTCTGTGTGTCTTGACTGAACAAAAGCACAACTTCACTTGGAGGAAGAAACAAGAAACGATAACAAAAATGCGCTGAGATCCTTTAAACCTTTCATGAGCCACACAGACCTTCTCTCAATTGACAGRTCTCTTCCAAGTTATATGAACACTGGAAGCAGTCCTTTGGGAAGGCTGACTGTCCCAAGGCAGAGAAGCTTCAAACTTCATGAGCTGAGGATGTGAGAGCAATTAGTCAGTTGTTATTTGTGAAGATAGAAAATTAAAAGAGTTTTACCCAGTGTGTTTTTTTTCCTTTTTTTTTTTTTTTTTTCCAATGATAAATGATAGGTTAGTTACTTTAGTCAGTTTTGGTTTTGCTCTTTTGAGTTACCATTTTCTAAATAGAATGCAATAAAGAAGTGATAAAATTTAGGTTTCACACTTGTCTTAAAGTGGTCAGATTAGCATTTACCAAAAAGATATTAATTTCCCTTGAGAGATAATTGCAATGGTGTAAGACCTTCAGGTCAAAGAAATTCAAGACTGAAATAGCCAGTTCTACTTCATTTATCTTGGAGATGATAAGAACAAATTCAAAATGTGCCAAAAGATACTAATTTTATTTACCTTGTCCGTCCAAAGAGCAAACAGATGTCAATTATCCAAATATGTTCATTCTTTATCAGTCATCAGCACAATGAGGGGAAATAATTGTAAAACAGGATGAAATAATTTTTCTGCTGAAGTAGGCATACTGATGCCATAGGCACATGCAATGCAATTAAAAGGTAAGTCCCAATATAAATATAAAGTGTTAGTAAYCACAACCTGCCAATTCTGCTCTTCAAAAAACACTGGTGACTACACATGGACAAATTGGAAAAGGTTCAGAAAAAATGTACAAGTCCATAGCACTGAGAAGGCATTGGCTCCTAGTGAAAAACTTTAACTAGAGTTAAAATCTTGCGTCCAGATACCTGGATAAGCAAACTTAGACAATGAAGATTAGAAATGAGATACACTTTCAGAGCATTGTGATCAGACAGGGGAACAGTCTACTGAAGGATAATCTCTCTGTTGAAGTTAAGATGATGTGTTCTTAAAGATAAGTTCTAGGTCATATGAAAACAATGCACCTGTCTAATTGTCCTTGTCCTACACTGGACTCACTGTATGTCACACCAAGGAAGCTCAATTATCTGGGAAGGAGCAAAAAAAGTTTGAAACTTATTTTCCTCTATTGCATAAGAAACATTTGATCTTTGCACTTGTCTCAACCAAGTCTTCCAAGGCAATTTCAGTGGATAAATATCAGCAGCCACTTCACTGTGCATGTTCCTACCCCATACCAGTAGAAGGTACCACTACAGAAAAAATAGAGAGGACTGAGCTGATTTTAGCATCCATATTCAGTTATGTATGGTACAAACAACACTGTTTCTAGGCAGAGGATGCCACCTGTCTAAGGGGTGGAGAGCGGGAAGGGAGAAGAAAGCATACCATATCCTACTTGGGCCAATGCTCATGCCTTCCCCACACTTCTTCAAGCAAGAAGTTCTGCYACCATAATCTATATTTTAAATTACAAAGCAGTCCAGCTTACAGTAACACCTGAGTCCCTTCTGCAGACTTTTCCTTCACCTTTGACCTAAAAGAGTAGTGCAAAGTGATATTTGGCATCTCTTCTATATGTGCTTATTCTTGCTCAAGAGGTTACAAATTTGATCGRGGTGATACCTCTATCAAAGTGCAAAGGCTTTCTAAGGCAAGCTCAGAGAGGACAGAAATCTTCCATGGAGAAGAAGAGGAAAAGCTTGCTTGATACTGATTTTTAGTACCGATGTTGACTGTGGAAAAGGGACCTGATGATTCTTTTGACTTTCAGAGTTTTAAGCAGGAGCTATCAGAACTGTTATCACAGTGATATCTGGCTTGTGGAGCTCAAGTATTCACAGTGATGTCTCTTTCTTATCCTCTGATGTTGTCTCTTTCTGTCACTGTGGAGAATTCACAAGACTTTGGACTGTTTGCCAGACAGCGGGAAACACTCTTGGCTTAGATTGAGACAAGTTAGTTTTACCCTACTGATGATAAGCTGATGAAAAAAGAAAGACAGCAAACAGGGACTCAGCTGTAAACACAACAGAAGTGTGCTGTTCGCAGACAAAACTGGGCCTCTGCCTCTGTTTGCTGTTTCCTGAAGGACTGCCAAGATCTTATTGAACTGTTGCATTTATCTGTTGCTGAGTAGCAGTAGAAAACAAAACCAGCAAACAAGGACTCTAATATGGCAGTTGGTGTGAAGGATAACTCAAAACCACTGGCTCAGAGCTGCACAGACTGTATGCAAAAGCAGTGGGGACAGAATATAGTCCCCAATACCAACTACCACACCAATGATAGATGCACTGAGTTCATAGCACTGAAGCAACGTGGGAGGTAGACAAACTGTAATATCAGGATGGACAAAGAGGAGATGAACAGCTTCTTCTAAGAGCCAAGAATCCAAATTCTGCCTTGYAAAAATATGCTGACGATATAACACATGAATGAGTGAAGGATGGAGACTCGTGGCACAGAGGAGGCTGGAAGTTTGTGTCTTTGAGCACCAGGAAATCTTCTTCTCCACTTGAAGATGTACAGCTTCCAAATAGGTATAGTACTCAGGGAACAGTTGAGGATGAACAAATTTCTTCAGAGCAGTTAAATCACTTGATAGGATAAAAGGAATCGATCACTGGCATGTGCTTTTTGTAGGAAAACTGAAGCACCCATCTGCAAACCAGACCTGCTAGCCAGGACAAGAAGGAGAATCCTTAGAAACTCAAGCTGGTCAGCCTCATCCAAATCCTGGATACCAATTCCAAATACATTACATACAAGAAAGTGATTTGGAGTAGTCACCATGAATTTACAAATTGTGCTTAGCCAACCTGATAGTCTTCTATTATGAAAAGACTGACTTAGTGGATGAGGGAAGACCTGTGGCTGTTGTTTGTTTTGATTTTAGCRAGGTCTTCAAATGTCTCCTATAACATAGGACACAGACAAACTCATAGACAAACGGATCAAGTATGGAATAGATATGTGTTGGATTGAAAACTGTCTGAACTGTTGGAATCAAAAGGTTGGGATCAGCAGCACAAAGGAGAAGCTTTTTTTCACTATGAGGATGGTCAAACACTGTAACAGATTGCCCAGATATTATGTGGAGTCTCCATCCTTGGACTTGTTCAAAACCAYACTGGGCATGACTCTGAGTAACCTACTATAGCTGATACCGCTCTGTCTAGGAGGCCTCAGTGGTTTCCAGAAGTAACTTCCAATTATTCTGTGGTTTTGTGACTCAGATGCAGCATCTCAAAGAAAGACAGCTAAGACTTGCCTGGCTCTTGGAATTTTACCTCTCCCTGTCCATCCATGTGGACATCAATGATGTCGTCAAGGGAGACCCTGAGTATGAAAGGAGTCAGCACATAGCTCTGAAGGCAGGAATGAAGGGCATGGGAGCTCAGCCAGTGTTCTCAGTTTTTCTGCTGAAGAAGAAAGATTCAAGTAGGAGCAGATATTCTACAAGTCAATATCTGTTTGTAGAACTGGTGTTGGAGGCAATGTTTCAGCTTTTACAAATACAGGACCAAGGAACAAAGACCGCTTGGGAGGCATGGTCTCCRTCTGGCAAGAGCAACTGTGCCAGTAGGCTTTCTAATACAACAAGGAGGATTTAAAACAAGGTTCATTGGTGGAGTGTGACTGACATGGAAGCAAGGGCACAGAGAAGTGCACAGCTGAGGGGGAATATCTCTCCTACCAGTGTTACTAGAGGACCATTCCACATGTCTGTACAGAAATGCAAAAAAAAAAAAAAAACGCAAATTGTTTGCAATTTATAACTCCTCCATAACCCAGATAGTCTTATTTTTCTTTGGTCTTGATCATATGTTTCTCAGATGAGGGAAAAGTACATGTATCCAAAGTCTTTTTGGCAGATATGAAATAGCACCTATTACACTTATAAGTTGAAAGTGTGTAGAGAAGCACTGGAGGAGGGCCAAAAAGAAGCATACTTGCCTCGAGCTGTGTGTCCTGTGAATATTACCTGGCTGAAGACATTATTGTACTGAATGACTATGTACATGTGCATTCTAACTACAATACCTCTCTTGGAGCAATGRAGAAACTGAATTGCTTATAAAAGCTTTAAGCTTCTCCTTCGGGATGACACAGTGCTTGTAGGGAGCCATCACTAACTTTGGGACAGATATATCATACTTGTGAAAAAAAGGCATAGTTGAATCGGAAATAATGATTAGTTTATCAAAACTAAGTAGAAAGACTTTCTCCACTAAGTCTTTGTGTTTTGTGGTAATAGAGTTCTATCCTGTTTAAGCTTTTGCAATGGTAGTGCCTTATGTGAATATATTATACAAAGAAAGGTAGTAGGCACAAGGTTAATTGCAAGAGAATGATGTTATTCCCCTTCATTCTGTGATATCAGCCCTAGTCTTGAGACAGAGATTTCCAAGCTGCACTTGTTCTGGCATCACTGTTTGCGGTGATGACTACAGCAGCTCCTAACTGGCCATGCACATATACAGAGGCATTTGCAAAAATTATTCAGACAACATCTGTGTCCTACTTTGAAGTTGTTTGTGCATAGCTCTGTACACATCTGTTAGGAACCTCATCTAAAGGCATTTCCATCATTTTATGTTTATCAAAGACAGAAAAAGCTCTTCTCAGATGTTTTCCCCTTTCARTACTCTGAAACTCTTGTAGATATCTGTATATTTGCTGTAATATTAATTTGTCTATAGCATCATATTAATTCATGAATATCCTATCTTCCTGATATAGAATATGAAAGGCAATAGCTAGTGCTTTTGATTTACTTGAAGAATATCTGTGTTGTGTTTTTTGTTCTTCCTTCAACTTGCATGTTCTAGACTGCTAAAAATAATGGGCATCTTTGAACTGTGTTTGAGGCCAAAGAAATGTAGAAATTAAAAATGAATAACAGTCTCTTGTTCCTGGATGACTCAGGGGATGTCAAATCAACAAATGCTAATGCTTGGACATACATTTTTTTTCTTGTAATCTGTGCACTTGTGTGTAAGAGAAAGATCATAACAGGTTAAAAAGGTATGGGGATATTTCACTTCACAATATTCACTTCTCATGTGACTACTTTTGGAGAGAAGCAGGTACAATCGTAACCATCCCACTTTACTATTGTACTTTATCAGAAAACCAAAGACATAAATATCCACTGGTCCTTTCTGAAGAGTCAGATTTTTCTTTACATGTAAATGGTCATATTTACATTACAGCATTTCTGCCTTTCCAGAGCTACCGAGTTTGCCTTGCAATCTGTCCACCTTGTAGATCTGAGTTCCAAAACCATCCACATATACAGCTAGAACTAAAGCAACCTAAAGATTATTGGGGGATATGTGCACTGATAAATGCAATATCCTTCGTTTGCAGTCTTCCTATAGCAGTGACTTTGACATAAATGTCACAGTCCAGAATCATAAATTTCAACATTTAGCTTGACTGTGGCACTGATATGGCCATCTTTCAGTCTCTTTCATCGCTGAAAAATTTATGTGGGTTAACCTACTAGTAGCAATCAGTCACTGATTTGAGATAGTATAACTTCTTAATTATTTTCTCAGTAAAAAATCTCTAACCCATCTTCTGACAATTACATAATGCATTCTGTATTATCAAGAATGTAAAAGCAAGAGCTAAAAGAGGAAAAATAAAAAAAACTCACCATCAAATCAAATTCAAGAGTTATTGTATAATGTGTATTATTTATTTTCATATTTAATTCATTATGTTCCATCTTTCTAAATTTAAATTAAGCTTACACTATACCTATTTTATCTATTGCCCCAGAACTTTGCAGGTATTCCAGATGTGTCAGAAAAGTTACACCCACTGTACCACTCAGAGGCTCTTGAAATATCACTCACAACTGTTTATAGAGCCATAAAATATACATATTCCATGCATTTTAGAGAAAGCAATGAATAATGTCCCCTTGTTATTTTTAATATTGCTCTTTTTATTTTCTCTCTCCTTCCTTTCCCGAACTATCTTCCACACTACCACCTGCTAAATGTTCTGTTTCCGTTTTACTCCCTCTCCCTCAGTCTCTTGCTCCATTTCATTGTTTTATCCTTAATACAGATTATAAATTTGACAAATTGAGAACAACTTCTCCAGAAAAAAAAATGTCCAAAATCACTGCCACCACCAAAACACACATACACAAAAGCACAGCCATTTTTATTTGACTTTTTCTCCTTTTTCATAAATCTTTCCATGAACTTCCCCCATTACTTCTTCCTCACCACAATTGTYCTTGCCTATTTTTTGAGTTGAAAAGCTTAAATGTGTAAGCCTCTACCACAGCACTTTATAAAAAAAGCTGCTTTTATTGCCTTAGTATATAAGGTGWCAATGATAAAAATAGCATTACTTGATTAAAAGAAAAAGATAACTGAGATGCTCATCCATAGGATTAGTGTCTCAAGAGCAGGCAGGATCAACATAAGGTAGACAATAATCCGTCCCTGAGTTTGAGTATTACTACTGCAGAAAATGTGATAAGATGAGAATATGTGGTATCTCTTGTSGTAGTAAAACAGAGAAAAGAGTAAGAATATAAAGAAGGTAGAAAGACCTGGGGAGGGAATAGTCATCTTGGAATACAAGGAACACAAGCTATATTCTTCCTCCAGCATGCTGACTAGAAAAGATATTTTCTCTGTGCCACCTGTGCAGAGCTTCTTAGAAAGATGGAAGATTCAGTTCATATTCAGTCATGCCCTTTCTAAAACACTGCCTATCCTGGGAGAGTCAGTAACCACAGACACACTAGAAAGCTGGGAAAATGCTGAATATGTTCTTCGTGCAGAGTTTAAACTCATGATGCAGTTCAGCTTTTCCTAGAGGATTTCTCATCCTACCATACAACCCAGGGCTTCTTGTCTCACCYGCAAAAATACAGCAAAGCTTTCTCCTCCCATTCAAAAGCAGTTCAACAATGTTTATTGCAATCACATACCCTGGTTACAGTGAAACACAGAAGTCAGGAACTCTTCCCATTTTAAAATGAGTGAGTGATGTGTGAGCAGATGGTTGTCTATTAAAATACTCCAACGAGCTACCAGCCTAGAAATGAATCGCTGTCTATTTTAGGGTGTTATCTGACTCTAACAGAAATCATCACCAAAAAACTGCAAGACAGTTTATGAGTATTAAGATCATCTACTCCCTTCACAGAAGACCTAATTAGTGGAAGATCAGGATGAGTTTCAATCTCAAGGGTGAAACATTCCTTCATTTTTCATCCCACTCCTCATGTTAACTACTCTATCTCTGAAACTCCTAGGAAAGTGAATGTACCATCTTGCACTTTTCCTCTTCTCCCTTTTTTTTTTGGATTAATTGAGGTTCCCCAGAACACCGTACTGCAGACTCAGAGTCAGTTTGGGAGGGAATGGAGGGGAGGATATAGAAATAACCAGGAACACCTCTTGAAAGACCAGTATTTGCATCTGTCTGTGTACCATGTAGTATGAAACAGCTGGTTTTAATGAGAACAGTAACAAGGTGCCCCTTCCCACTTTCATGWTGGCAGTACTGCAGTAAAGCAGGTGCCAGTAGTACACAGAATAGTGCAACAAGGGCTTAAAAAGTGTATTCTGTTAAGAAAAAGAGGAAAAGGTACTTTTCAATAAGAGAAAATACTGTATAGACTATAGACTTGCTGCTTGTTCTCAGAATCATGCAAGCTTGGAAAACACCCATAAGGACATTCTGGCTAAGACCATGCAGATAAGCACAGCAAGAGCTGACTTCAGTTACGTGTTTTCTAAAGCTAACATTATCACAGTTTCTGACCCTTTAGCAATGACAACCAGGCTTCATAAAAGCCAAAGGTACTTTCCATTGTAGCGTGCCTTGCAACTCATAAAACCCAAAAGACAAATGTGTCAAAGAGATCAGATATTCCACAAAAGGTCTGAGAGTTAGAAATGAAGAGAAGCCATCCACAGCATCAGCTTCTAAGGGGAAATAGCTAGGCAGAGCAGTGTTCTGCTGTCTTTTTGTCTTTTATGGATTTTGGCAAGCAGGGGTGTTTTGCTTGTCAGTATGATCTAAGGATTGTGGCTTTGGAAATTGACAGACAAGAGGTATCAGACAGGCAAACTTTGCTTTTATTCAAGAGATATGAACTACAAGAGCTCTCTCTTCCCACTCTTTTCAGTCAGAGACTTCTAAGTAGGTCCTTCTTTTCAGGAAGAATATGGATAAAAATTGTTCTGTGAGTATATCATCATCTTTTTTTTTTTTTCCCTCCCCTTGATGTCTGTAATTATAGTGACAAAAGCTTGAGTTATGATTGAGGCTTCTGCACTTGGGACATTAAGACATGTTGCACAACATTTCTGAGGCCAGGCAGTATCTGACCTCCCAACCTTCCTGCAATCAAAGAGCTTCCAGGGTCTGTCATGAGCGAGTCCATTTTCAAGAAGYAGGTAGGGAACTGGCATTCTTTATGGCCTCTAGAGATTCCAAGTTGGCAAAGCTGTCAGCTTATTACCAGAAATATTTGCTAGGGACACACCTGAAGGGACATTTTAATTTTAGCCTTCAGATCTAATTCCAAGAACAAACCAGGCTTAAAAACAACCTGGAGAGAACTGTTKTACATTTTTAATTTCTACTCTTTGTATTTTTGCTTTCCTCCTTCACTCCACTATAACTCACATTAGAATGAATATTGGACATTTATTTACAGTATGTTCTCAACTATCTACAGTCTTTTTAGAGTTCAGGAGCTGAAGCTGTCCCAGGCACCTGAACCCAAGCCATTTGTTTATATCTCTAGCTTATCATAGGAGAAATCTCAGGCGTTTCAGGATTCTAGTCTTCTAGACCACAGGCATCTCATCTTTCACTTCCCCAGAAGTCAGCTAACCTACTTTCCAGTGCAGTAAAAATATTGGAAATGTGTTCTCTCATTTATTGCTTTCTTTGCACAGGAGGAAAGCAATATAACCTTAAAGTTTACATTGCCTCTTGATAAGACTAGAGAAGTGTGGAAGAAGTGAGATTTACTTTAGAATTTACCTTTACTAAAAATCTAGGAGAATTATCATTACTAAGACTCTCTCTGATAACATAGAAAATTCAGCCCTATAGCTGCCTGCACAATTTTGTTTTCAGGAAAGAGATAACTTTCAAAAGGAGTAGTCCTACTTATAAAGTTACTAAATAAGAAAATTTCTAGTAGCTGGCACTTAGCCTAGCCATAATCTAACTTACTTACAATCTCTCATATAGCACATAATGCTTTTGCTCACAGACACTTGCTTGAGGGCCAGAAGCTGTTTTTACTGTGCCTTAGTGTTACTGATGATGCTTTTAGACGCCATCTGATCTGTGACTTAAAATCTACACCTGCAAGGACTTAACTCTTTACTTCCTAGAGCCTCTGCTTTGCCTTTTCTTTCTCTTAATATAACTGTCCTACACCATGATACTTACTGTTACTTTGTCAATTGCTCAAAAGTGTCTCTTAATAAGGTGTTATCCAGAACAAAACATTATTTTTAAAAGTAAAAACTTAATGTTTGTGGCATAGATTACTTTAGACTATCTGATGATTTAATTAAATGAATGAAAAAAACTTTACTGGAACTGGACTGGAATTCATGAGTATTTTTCTCAGCTCTGGCCTGATAAGTGAAACTGTGCACTTCGCTGTCATCTTTGTACCTTGTTTTTTTTTTTTTTTTTCTGTATATAAATCGGGAATGAGCTTTTAAACTCATGAAATGCTCTGAAATTAGTATTGACGAAACCTACTATGTAAAAATATTGGTATTACTGGAGAGAGGAAATTTTTGAAATGTAGCAGCTTACACTTAAAGTATTGTAAAAGACCTTAAAGACACTAAAATTCTCACCTGTGTGGGCCTCACTTTTTAGGAGATGTAAGAATGCAACAAAGCAGTAAACAGGTATTTGCAGATTGACTTGTAGAAGTGGTGGGGCTAGGTTGAAATGGTGGGAGGAACGTTGAACAGTGAGGGGAAGGTTGCAGGGGAAAGGACCATTGCTTTTCCAAGTTCATGAGGATTATTTAAGTAAACTTTAACATGTATCAAGTTCTCTAAGCAGATGAAAACACAATGAATTTCTTAAAGCTGGTATGATCTGCTATTTGCTTCCATATGCTGTGTTCCATTCCAAGCCAGAATTCCCTTGGTATTTGTGCATCTAAAAATACAGATTTTTGCTTAGTGATGCTCTCAAAAGTGGATAAGCAAATGAAGTGCTTACATCCCACTGAAATCATCTGCCTGTTTAGGAGCTGTAGGGAAACCTCGTGAATGTGTATCTTCAGCTGCAGGCACCAGAAACAGYTTAAAAAATGAGTGACTCAGGAGTCTAAATCCCATCAAACTGTCAAGAGTACAGAGGCCATATGAAGACTGGAAAAAGTAAGGTCAAAAAAAAAAGGGGGGGGGAGGATTGAAATGCTCACTCTGTATCTTAGCTTGGAGGAGAAGTAGAGCAGGGCTACATCCGAACCTCATACTGTAAGGACCTCATGTTAGGCTTATGACTATTATTATTCATTGATCACACAGGAAGCCTGGAGTCCCACAGCTTAACATAGCATGGAAGCTAGTTTTAGGACTTCAACAACAAAACCAGCTCTACCTGATACTTTATCACAGTTCTGAGCTCCTCTGAGCATAGGACATGCACCTTGTATACCTTTACATATTTCTTGAGATAGTCTATGCGTAGTGTCATTATTTTGGTCTTCTGGCATGATTTTTCATGTAGATACTCTGTTCTAAAGATAGGAAGAACCTATTTTGTTGGAAAGTATTCTGCTTGGACTCTACAAGGAAATTTTCCTATGTGATTTTCCTTGGTTATTTAGGTGTTTTTGAAGGCATTAAATAGGGTGGGCAGTCCTACCATTGATCTCCCACATGTACTAGCCAACTTTTCTTCTCCTGTGTTTTCACAAGTGGGTAAATTTACTCTGCTCCACATCACCAGTCCTACAGATTCCTTTGTAAAATTTGCAAACTTGTTAGAAAAAAAAAAAAGACATTTTTTAGAATGCTAGTGCTGCATGCAGTTGAAATCAGTGTCCATTCAGATCATGTTTATGAAAATTTCAGTTTGATTTGCCATTTATGTAAGCATACATCAGTCTTGAAAAATAGAAAAGATTACTTATTGTTCTACATACATAGAGCAAGACTGCAAGACAGCTTCATCTTGTGCATATACAAAATAAAACAAACCTGATTAATTTTCTTTCATTTTTATTTCATTATTATCTAGTCTTTGTGTTATGCTAGTTTTGAAAATAAAGTAGATATTTTCCAGACTCTTTCTGAAAGATTTAATCTCAGTTCCAATCTCTTTGTGTTATTTGCTTTTTTATATAGTTTTCTATGGTGAAACGATGAAAATAGACTTGGCAGTTTCAAGCTTAGATTATAAACAGTTGTAGAACTTTCCTATTCAATTTAACAGGAAATGTTTGTTTTCCTGTATGTCTTGGGACCACTCAGGAGAAGCTTCTTATGAACAGTTGCTATACTGCAGTAGGTTTGGGCTATGGAGTGACTAAAACAACTTACAGAAATAAAGGCAGGGATCTTTGACACAGCTATTGAATCCATGCGAAGGCAATTTTGCATCCTCTTAATTCTTGAGATATTAAGTTGCTAAGAAATTTCTCATTGGAAAGTTAAAATAAAAATAACTATCCTTATTTCAGCAGGCTCCTATCCTCTTTTCTGTGAGGTACAAAATTAAACTAGGGGATGATGCACCTATAACAGTTGGTTCCTGACAAAAAGTGTAAATAAACAGTAGAATTTTCAGTGGATGTTAATAATGATTATTTATAATGTTTACATTGTACTGGAAAAAAGTTCTTCAAAAAATAATTCACTAGAAGTGACCAGTAGCATATTCTGAAAAGATGACTTTATGTATTTAGCCTACTGTCATGCTCCTCCCTTGAGACCAGCTTTTGACCAATTTCCATGGTAAGGTAGCCTTTTGATCTGATTTAGCATGGAAGTTCTTATGAAGAAGGAAAGCTTCATAGCAGAAATACTAGAAAATTTGCAAAAGGAGCTGTGAACTTTTGTGAATTCAATGCAGCTAAGCCCAGCAGGAGCAGATATGGCATCTAACTAATGGGTTGAACTGTCAGGCAACTTTAAGATCTCAGTGGACTAACCAGCTCCATTAATCACCTAGACACTGCATGAGTCTGCTGTAATGCTGCTCTTAGTGCCACACTGTATTAATAATCAAAATTCCACTTAAATGACACTTTGCTAGACTGTATTTCCCATATGCAAATGAAACACTAAGCCGTAGTTGTTGTCTTTTTTTGTGTGTGGTTTTGTGGTTATTGTTCTTTAACACCCATTTTTGACTGGATTTGGGTTATTTGCTGAAAATCTCATTATATGCAACAGATACTGACTTGCAGTTGTCCTGTTTTTTTTTTTTTTTTTTTTTGGTAATGGCATACGAGATCAACTAGTTGTAAGGACACCATTTTGACTAACATCTATCCAGAACTCTGAATACTTGTGGATTTCATCCCCAGGTGTTCTCAGGCTTTTTTTCTTTATTTCCAATGCACATTCCCCATTTTTATACTTTTTGATTCAGTCAAAACCTGAAACCCAAAATGATGCTCACTTAAAAATAGCACAGTCTGTTTTTCAAAGTAGAAGGGCTGCTTTTACAAACAACAATAAAGTAGGCTAGGTTTGTTTGCAGACTACATGCAGATTTGATTAGAAATCATCACTTGAAACCTGGCCAGTGTTTACATGTCCAGAGCACAGCTTAAATTCTTAGTTCATTTGTTGTGGGTGAGATTTTGCTGGGAATATTTTATGCAAAGCCCTCTGCATAACACATCCTTCAGGAGATGGTATAGTGCAAGTTAATCAGTAGCTGAAATCTGGGTTTGTCAGATAATCTTTGAATTCTTAAGAACATCTGCTAAAAGCCTTCTGTTGCCCTGTGACACCACAAAAACATCCTGACAGGACTGGTTTGACTGGAAACACATCCTAGTATGGAAGACAGATAGATATTTACATCTTACACTGTTCCGCTTATCATCTTCCCTCTAATGTTCATAGCTGCTATATATTAAATTCTCATCTTAATTACGAGTGCTGGCTCGGACAATGAAGTAACAAAAGTTCAAGATGTTTGGATTTAAGAAATATAATAGCTGTGTATTTCTGAGTTTGAAAATTATATTAACTTTTTATACTTTTTTAATCTCTTCATGGGTTTCCCCTGGCTCTGATATGTTATGTGTATTCCTTAGCTGTGAGCTGCCTGGGAGACAGAATAAATTCTCTTATTTACACCCGAGGAGTTGTTCAGTGGATAACTTGTGTATGCCATAGGCGAGCTGGGATCTGTGGCCCCAAAATATTTGAGGAAGTTAATATGAAGATCAGCTACACTGTGGAAATAGGATTTCTTTTGTGGTCATGTAATCACTCATATGCCTGTCCACAGCCATGTGTTCTGTCAGTAGAGGTCTGAGATGCTAAGCAGCTAGCCAGGCAGCATTGCACCCATTGCATCCAGCATAGCTGCTTCCTATTTGGAAATGTCAAAGTCAGTAGAAATGCATCCATCTGAGCTCAAGACTGACCACTGCATAATGGGAAATAGTTACTGGTATGGTCTCCAGTCCAGCTAAAAAGAACTAGAAGAGGGAGCAGGTTCAGCAGTTTCCTCTCAAATCTAAATTCTCTTGACCATTTGGGACTACAGGACAAAGTCTTCAACACTTCTGTCTACTGAAAGGTTTTTGAATGCAAAATTTCTTCAGTACAGTGTGATTTTGAGATCAAACTTCATCCAGGTTGCTGCTGACAGCAGGGCCAGAAAGTAGACCAGACATAAATCTGACTGCACTTGGTCCTCCTCATGAATCCTTTCTTTCAATACCAGAGAAGATATGGCCCCTGGTATGTAAGTTACTGTCACTGAGGTGTAGGGACTGCAGGAAGTGGGGAAGCCAACYCTGGAAAACATCCTACAAAAATCCCTGGGGCCACAGGGGAACGAGTGTGATTCAATGCACAGCTGGCAAGCTACAGCCAGTCCCTTTGACACTTCCATCATTTCCACATATAGTAATAAAGCTGGGTCAGCCTGCTTGACCCCAAATTGTTGATATCAACAGAAGGAAAGAATCGATGCATTGCATAAGCTTTGGGAAGACAAAAATGATGCCACTTGGCAGTTTTACACATTTCAAGRTCAGAGAGGACAAGTGAGATGATGGAGTTTGACCTCTTTCCTAATACTCCCCAGAATTAATTGATGTTTAAGTTAGAACAGGTCTTTAAGTAGACATCACTTTTGGTAGAAATAAGATGCTATGAACACACAAAATGTAGAAGTCAAAGGAGAATATTAGCTCTGAACAGGAAGGAGAATTAAGGATTGAAATAATAATAATAAAAAGTACATATATAATGTGCTGTATCTTCAACAAATGTAAATCAACTCAGAATCTCTAAAGGCAAAATAACTGTCCTGAATTACACCACTGCAAAAATATGAGTCCAGYGTTTTTCTTTCCTTGTTTTTAAGGAAAGCTATGTGTTTCATTGTGATGCTAATGTGGAAAAAAGAAAAGGTGGAGGGGAAGAGCTGTGGGGGGAAGGRATGTTACATTTGAGGAGCAATGATGAACTGTGCTGTATTTCGCACCTGATAAGAATAATGTGTTTATTTATTAAGTGGGCAGCAGGGAAGATTTATGATGTCCTTAACGATGCATTTCCCTTGCTTTTATGTATTTGGTGTTCTGCAAACGACAACTTTGTAACGAATGCAACTTTGCTTAATTACAGCCTATTTTCTCCAAAACCACTGGGGGCATGAATTTTCAAGGGGACTTAATTTCATGGAAAACCTGAAGAGATGAAGTAAACTGCTGCATAGCTAAAAGGAGACAAAAAATACCCCCMAAAAGATAGTAAAAAACATTTTGAAGGACTACTAGATGTCAAGCAATCTTCTGTTTTTACTCTAGACAGACCAATTTCCCTCAAAAGTTTTGAAGGAGCTAGGGTTATTGAGACTTTTTTTTTTTAATTTAAAATCCAATTACCAATTCAAAGAAYTAGACATGGTACAGCTTATTAATTTGAATTAAATATGTGTTTTCCACTTGCTGTGTCAGACCCATTGAAAACATACATAGACTACGTAGATACACTAAACAAACTAACTGGTTGAGTAATAGTGGCAGTCCAACAGCAGGAACACAAGCTTCATCATAGGCAACCTGGGAATACTCAGGAGCAAGGGTAATGTCTGGCACTTGAAGCACCTGCTTTGCTATTACAGATACCCAAGGCAGTTACTTAAAAGTGAGCTCAGCTGTCTCCATAGCATGGATTCAGAGTTTTGAATTGCAGAGTAGTCTTCCTAGGAAGCAGACAGTGCAAGAATACAAAGGAAAAATATGCAAAGACACATAAGAGAAATTTGAGTTACGCTCAAGTAAACTTAATTCACTGTAAGTGCCACTGCAGATGAAGCTCTTCAAGAGAGGCACAAGAGCGGACAGGGCCAGTTGGATGAGCTCTCTGCAGGCAGGATACATCATCTGAAGATGGCTTTTGTGAAGATTTAAAGTGGTATTCATTTTTCAGATCAGTTGGTGACTAGCCAGTATGACAGGTCATGTGGATTCCATACAGGGAAGGAACTGTCTTTACATTGTACAACCCACYTGGAGCATGAATTTCATCCATATAGCTATAGGCAGCATGTTCAAATGTTGACTCTTTTGTTCTCTTTCTCTCTTTTGGCAGAAACAGTTAGAAGGTATTTTTCTTGCTATTACTCTTTGTCAAGGACAACAAAGTCCAATGTAGAATAGTCTGCATCATTTTAGACATTGAAATACAGCAACACAGCTTGATAGGCAGAAAAACAACAACTGGTACATGATTAAATTATTACCATCAATCTTATGAAGGTGTCTAAGACAGTTCCAGCCACATCTTATCTGATGCATATCAATACAGCTCAGCTTGGGCTGTTTTCTATTAACACAAAGATCTTTCTACTCCTTCCTGGCAGTTTCAAGTAACACTGAATTAGCAGTATAAGTGGGTCTACACAAATTCTGGATGTCTGCCCCTGTATTAGAGAGGTTCTGCTGCCATGAAAACCTCCTGGTTTCCAGCTATGGCTGTGTTCTTGAACTTCACTTGTCATGCAAGTTTTCTATGCTTTCTATGCTTTGTCTCTGACTGCAGATAAATCTTTATATGATGTCTAAAATGCATTACAGAATTCTCAAATCTACAGTTCATTTAATCAGCATTAAAGATATATTTGGTTACTTTAATTAAAAACTGTTGTTATGTAGCACTCAGACATTTAACTGGAGCACATTATTTCATCATGCTGGAGTGATTATTCACAGTTTTCATCCAGGGTGCCTAGGGCAGGTATTGTATTATTCATATTATAGCTAATCACCTTCTGGCAAGTATAAAATCTCATACGTCAGTTCGGCAGGTTAATTCAGAGCCAGCAACATGGGTTTGCTAGCACTCTGATGCTCGCACTCACTCCTCCAGTAGTTTGTACCAGGCTCTTTCCCTTTGACTACAAAATCCACTAGGGTCACAGAGGAAAATAAGAGCATGAGGTTTTGTCTAGACTGTTGTGTAGGCAGGCACTGACATTTGCCCGTACACTGAGCTAGAAAGATGCACGCCATCTCTGATGCAAAAACTGTGAATGCATTGCTAGGGCTCTAGTCCTGAGGTGACAATGCAGGGCTCTTCAGGAGATGTATTAGTTTGAGCATGGCAGCCTGCTGTAGCCTTCTGTGATTATCATCAATTTAAGCGTACATCACCTTGAGTGATGAGGTCACTCCAAACCCTGAAAGATGAATGCCATTGCCTCTGGAAAAGTGCTGGGCTCAATAGGTAATAAGGTTACCTATTACCAGTTACAGGTGGACCCTGTACATCCAATGTTTCTCACGGGGCACAAGTGGCATGGATAAAGTWAAGGAGCTGATATGGGTCCTCTGGCCCCTGAGGAAAAGCTTGAAACCACTGTATGCTCCTGAACCATGCATCCAAACTATGACTCCAATTAGCAGCCAAGCACTGCTGCCTGAGAAAGAAAAATCCATGCAAGGCACGGAGAGGAAAAGTTAATGTAATATTAAAACTAGAAATATCCATTCTGTCAAATGAAATGCCCTGCTGTTTGATCCCATTTACTGGAGTAAGGCTTTATATCAAGGCATCTTGGGTTTTAAATTACATGTCAGATGTAATTTTGCACTGTGGACATGAAATGTGGAACTGTCCTTTAAGGGGAGAAAACAGCAGCTCGGCTCAAAGTGGCTGACTAATAGTGAGCTCACTGCTCTAATGGTTCCAAATCTGGCAGCCAGCCACAGCCATGAATGGGAGTTTGGAAAGTGTCCGTGGATGCTGACAGCAAAGTCCAGTGCTGACTTGGGTATTTGCACCTCCCTTGGAAGACTTAGCAGCACATTATGCCTCGTTACATGGTGGTGCCTGAGCTGTGCTCATTTCAGAAGGAAACTGCAGAACTTGTGCAGGGAAGAACACCTGCACTTTTCACACAGATAGAGAAACAGGAATCAAGTGACCAAACCTCATCACAGATTTTCTGAGTTTACAAGTCACAAGCCTGTGTACATCAAAGCACAAAAACACATCTCTGGGATCCTTCCTTCCTTCCTTCCTTCCTTCCTTCCTGCCTTCCTTCCTTCCTTCCTTCCTTCCTTCCCTCCTTCTTTCTTTTTCTTTCTTTCCTTCTTTCTTTCTTTCTTTCTTTCTTTCTTTCTTTCTTTCTTTCTTTCTTTCTTTCTTTCTTTCTTTCTTTCTTTCTTTCTTTCTTTCTTTCTTTCNTTCTTTCTTTCTTTCTTTCTTTCTTTCTTTCTTTCTTTCTTTCTTTCTTTCTTTCTTTCTTTCTTTCTTTCTTTCTTTCTTTCTTTCTTTCTTTCTTTTGAAACAACACTTCTGAATGCATATTCAAGTTATCTAGGTTTTCTTGCTCTTATAAGCCATTCATCTACCTTATTTGATTATTCACTCTTATTGCATCCGTACTAACAGTATGCCTGCTGGGATGCCAAAGCAGCATTAGAGCTTGTGTTTCTATTGCTGTACTTTATGTCTCTATGTGCCCCAATTTTCCTACTATAAGAAATTATAAAGGCAATTATCTACCTTGYTGATGTGATGGGAAGATTTATTCATCCTGTTGTTTAAAATAAAAGCCCTGAGCACCTAGTATGGAAGGCTGTCCTCCAGGGAAGTTTTTAATTAGGTTTTCTTATGTTGCTTATCATCTGTATGACACTAATATGAATCTAGAGGTCTCAGCACAGACCAGGGCTGCACTATGCAAGGTGCTGTRCAAGTATAGAGAAGGGGATTCACCTCAGCTGATTTTAGCCATGTGAAAGTGAAGCACCTCTGCTAAACTTGCTGRTGGTGTTCTCTCTGAAGTGTAACAAGGCAACTGCAAAGGGAGGATCCAGCCCACTCTAAAATAAATGTCTCAGAAAGATGTGATCAGTCTCCTTCTAGAAGTGTCTCTGTTTCTCCCTTAACTGTAGCAAAATAAACTGGAAGCTTGGATTCAGAGCTTTGCTTTCAGGTGGCTCAGATGAGAATTATCCATGGTGTGTGTAGAGCACCTTGCATCGCCCCATTTCCCCTGAGCCATTGACAGACCTTAGCCCAAATAAATTCCAATATCATTTACAAAGGTTGTAGAAAGCAAGTTGAGATCTATTAGGGAAACAGTACAGAGTGTTGAAATGCTTTGTATATTTCAAAGCAGAGACAGAAGCAGAACTCAATCTCCTACCCTTCTAGCCCTGTAGGAGAGTCACCAGATAACAGCAAGAATTTTAGAAATATGCAAGCTGGACATTCAAACATTAGTTCTCTGTTTTTTTGAAGATGAAAGCCAGTTTACCCAGAGTGAGGTGGAGTGAGGATCCCAATAGCCACTATTTGCAAAAAAATTGCTACATCATCATGTCTTATTTTCCCCATGGATGAGGCAGAACTTGAGCAGGCTTTGCACATMTTTACTAGGATCCCTGACTCTCTCCCTACAGGAAGTTCTTTATGTCTAAATTAACTTTGACATCTTGCTCTCCATATGCCTGTGCAAGCATACCTTCTGTTTTTTTCACAGTCTGATATCTGCAYAAGGTACTCCATCCTTAAGAGCCTGTCCTTGATGGCTTTTTARTCAGAACAATGGTCAATTACAGAGTTGGATTGACTGAGTTAAGCACAATAGGTTTTTTTTTCGTTCTTATTCTATCTACAGATTATCTGGGAACAGATGAGGCTTTCCTCAAATGTATTTTTTATTTGAAATGATTCATACATTTTTTTTTCTAGCAAATAATTCTTAGCCTGTAGATTGTTCACCAGCAATTTGTTGAGGATGCTTGGAATGCATGCAATGTTGGTTGGATACATAATTCACTTCATATTGTTACTGTGCCTTGATTGTATAATTTATATAACAAAATGTGGGGCAAATTATGAATTTTATAATTGCTTGCACAATGAGAAATTTACTCTCAGTGAATATTTGCAGATTCAGTCTCAACATTCATTTTTCATGAGCATTCATTCTGGCAAAGCTGCTTTTCTGGAAAGCAAACACCAAAACGATCTTAAATACAGACAAAGATGGGAAAAAAACAGACATTCCATGGAATGCTGGCTTTATCCAAGACTGCTGTTGAGCTGTTTAGTCCAGCTCTTCCCCTCAACACTAACCTAGAAAATAAAAGTGTCCATCAGAGGAAATAGAAGTCAACGAAAAAACCCTGAATGTCAGTGTGAACCCATCACTAGCTCAGTGATGCAGGTCTCCAAGTCAAGCATGTGATGGCTAAAACAGGGACTTTCCACAGCTATCTGCTCTGCCCTTTTGGAAGGTCTCCTTTCCCCAATAAATCCATTTATTCATTTATTTACCTAACATAAATTCAGTCACATTTCTTCACTCAGTTTCTCTCATTGCTTCTGGTACACTGCAGTAGGCATAGCTGGACCCAAGCCACCCCGGTGACTGCAACCACTTTCAGCTTCTCCAAGGGACACTACTCTATCTGCAGACCCTATTCTCAAGAGGGCTTCAGGAAAGCAAGAGAGAAGCAGCTGGCTCCCACTGTGGCTCATGAACCTCTACCCTGGGACAAACAGCAAGCCAGATTCACCAGCATATGCCATACAGCCATACACTACAGCGCTGACAGCTTCAAGATATTCCCTTTAGAAACATCAGGTTGTTGGCTTGGGTTTTTCTTTTTCTTTTTTTTTTTTTTTAGTTTTATTTTCCTCACAATTAAGCTCTACCAAGTCACTCAAGCRAAATATGGCAAAGCTTAAAAGCTCTGAAGCCATTATTAATTTATTTTTACAAATCCTGCAATAAGTCAAGTTAATTGTTTTGAGGATTTTTTTTTTTAATCTGGGAGAAGTTCTTTTATTTTCCTCTTCTTTTAACTGGAGTGTGCTAGGACTCTAAAACTCAGTGTAACCTGCATAACATGGTGTCTAAAGATCACAGCATTCACTTGAAATGCTGATCTTTCCGTTTCTTGGTGGTCTTCCAGTTACCCATGGGAATCTTGGAAGTGGAAAGGCTGAAAGTATTATTGTGTTGTTGCATCTGTATGTTAGAGCCAAGATTTTCAGTCAAACCATGCCATATAACCACTGTTGTATATAGAGAAGTACTGCCAGATGCTGAGCAATCAGAAATAAGAAGTCCATATCTTTAGCTATAATTAAACCCCAATGTCACTAGTTCTGAACACAATTCATACGACTTTACTAACACACAGAAAACCAATCCAACCCTTCTACTTCTTGAGTCTCCAGAAGGTTTATACTTTCTGGATTTTTTCTCTCTGCACAGGAGGTGGTATAAATCCAACTAAATGTTATTGTGAGCAAAGGAGCCTTAGACTGACCCTGTCTTCTCAGCGTAAACATAACCTATGGCAAATTCTTCCTCAATGTAACTGTATTGAAATCAGAGGAATTGCATCAACATTGAATTCTGGCATATTTGCTGATCTGGACGAGCAACGGATATATCATGTGCTTTTATGGGCACGCACTACCCACATGGATTGCCCTTGCTTCATTTGTACCCTGGGTGTATCCATGCAGCAGTGATACTCCCCCTGTAGCAGAATGCGTGGTGTGGCGTGTGCTTTAGAGAGAAGGCACTTGGCAGAGTAAACAATTGCCACCCCTTTTAATGGACTTATTTAAACATGTCTGCCCCAGATATGGAATTGAAAGAGGGCAAAATCTCATTTGCCAGACTGTGTGGAGCAGCAGCAGCCTCCCYGAGCGTGGCTGCGCTCTCTGTACATGCCCAGCTGCAGACTTTAATTAACTTCCCTGACTGAGCAGACCCGTCGCTAATGAAGCGGCTAATTTCGAGAGCAGGGAGCATGTTCCATCATTTAGTGCATTCATGTGATTCCAGCATCCCATAATACCCCCGTTTTCCTCATCAGTTAGTTCTCTTTCCTCTTTTTTTTTTTTTTTCTTAATATGTATTTATAACTCTAACTCTCTTCTTTCCCACATGGATCTCTGTGTTCTGTCTTCAATTACATTTCAGCAAAAATCTATTTGAGCAGAAAACAAAGTTCCAGTTCAAGATTTACCAATACGTACTCTCAGGAGAGAACTGCCAAGTGAGGTAAAAAAAGCCTCAAACTGGATTTATGTGTTCACTTGGAATTAACACAAGTCTCTGAATGAGATTTATCTCCTTCCTTCAAATGGATTCTGTCCATAACCACTGTGAAGACAATAATATAAGCTAGATTTTTTGAGTTGTTATTCACTGTTTGCTATTGTCGAGACACTATGATTTTTGCCAGGAGGAAACGGTGGTCTATCCAACTGGGGGTTTAATATCTGATTCAGCCTCTGGCTTGGTCTCTAAATAGATATAAACCTTGCCAATGTGGCATCCTGATTTTTTTTCCGTTGCTTTTTTTCTTTCTTTCTTTTTTTTTTTTTTTTTTAACTATATCTTATCCTCAGACGAGCTTGTCCTAGAAACTTCATATGAAGTTTAGTTGAAAGACCTTGGAATCAATTTTGAAAGAAGCAAAAGCACAGAGGGACTGTAATCCCCTGTAAGTCAGAAGCTTCAAAATGACACATCAAACTCCAGAAGATATTCAAAGTGTGTGTAGTGGCTGAGGGAGGCCTATGCTTTCATCTGTAAAGACAAACATACCCACAGTCATTTCCAGTGCAGAGTTTAAATTTTTTCAAATGTAAGAACCTCCTGTTTGTCATAAGGTGATGGCGTTTTTTTTTTTTTTTTTTTTTTGGGGGGGGGGTTTTAAATTCAAAGAACAATCCTTCTTGCAGGCAATCCCACCATCCCCATTTCTGCATATTGCTCTCTGCCAGTCTCTGCCTCTCTTGCACAGTTCTGAGAAAATTCTCAGAAGTTATTGACCATGCAGGAATGTCCAGAGTAACATCCAGCTTTTGGAAGCTCTGGAATAAAGAARGATCTTGACAAAACAGGCACCAAGGAGTAATTTAGGACCGGTGATTATGTATTTTGGCAATGAGCAACAGGCAATAGATAGTCATCTGGAAGCCATGGTAGAACCAAGTGGTCGTTAAACCTCTTCTGGGAACCCTAGAAACCATGGATCTCCTTTCATTATCATCACACTCCCTTCCATGCAGGCAAGAGATACAGGATAAAAAAAATAAATGGTGTTTCTGCATCTAGGAGATATAAGAAGTTTCAGCCAGCAAGGGATGGGGGAGAAAAAAGTTGATTGTGAGGAGCAAACCAGATCAGAAGGCAATGAAAGAGGGAAGACAGGGTCAGAAGAGGCCCAAAGGCAGTTGGAACGGAAGCTTCATTTACTGGGAGCTATTTGCTCAAATAATTATCATTTGTTTAACCATAATTGAGAAGTGAAATGTTTTTTTATGATTCACTTAGAGAAAAAAAAGTTATGGAGATTCAGTCAGAGGAAATTTCCTGAGAATGCAGCATGCAGTTTGCTAAAATGAAAAATTATATTGTACAATATGAATGGTAATTATGGCATTATGGCACTTTGGGCAGAGCGGTGGTGATGGCGAGACACTGCTCAGCAGCACATTTCTTTGGTCTAAAACCCTAATCCACGCAGGTGCCAGCTTTCACATCACTGCAGACTGCTGTATCGTGGAGGGTGGGAATTGCTGCCCTTCTGTTTGGTAAGTTCTGTGAGAACAGCATCCCTACAAGCTCTCAAAGGATGCTCTGCTTCTCTGCATCTGTTTCATGAAGGTGAGACTGCATGAGAGGGCAGGAAACACAGGAAAAGGGAGAAGTGGCTGTGAGACTGTGAGCAACCAAGGCCGTGGCAGGGAACAGCAGCTGCTCTATACAAGAGAAAGAGGAGGGAGTGCAGTGTCCATGAGATGAGTCAGACAAAAGTATGTAGGCTTTTGAGGATAACAAGGAGTGGTGGACTTTTTGCAAACTGGAATCATCCTTCAGATAAAGAATCAATTGAATAAGTATGACTGAAATGTGATTTGAGGACTGTCTTTTAAATATTGTGATTTAGGGCTCAGTTCCATTATTATAAATATAATAATAATATAAGTTATATAAATTATATATAAATAATAGATATATAAATATAAATAATATAAATAATAATATTTATTATTATGAAAGGTGGGTATGAGTCTAACTCAGGATATTTGAAGTGATCTATTTTTCTAGAATTTAGGAATCTCTGAGAAGAAAAAGAAAAATTATCACATTATCCAGCACAATCTCATGGTGCACCAAACAAGAAACACATAAATCCAGGAGATGGTTTGCCCCTTGCAAGCCATAGAGCAAGGTGAGGGTAAGGTGGACCAAGGTAAGGGTGAGCAACTCACTTGTCCCCTCTTCCCCTCTTCCTTTCCCCTTCCTATACCCTGGAGTGCAAAGACTTCACTGGGAATTTGCATAAAACCTAACAAAGTCCAATACTGGTCTCGTTTCGAAGTTTAGTGCTGCTAAACAAATGCAAATACAAGTGCCAATAACGAAGCAAAAACAAACATGAAATACAGTGTCATCGTATTAACCATTACCAAGACTACAATATTTTACTTTTAACAGTGTATTGACTATATTGATTCCAGTCTTCTTTAAGTAGTGCTCAGTTCAGAGATGCTTATGTACTTTAGCAATTTCTCATTAGGGAAAAAAACACTTTGAAAGCAGATATTGCCTTTAGTATATGAAAGTTAAAATGCATGCTGTGAACTTGCGGTTTTATCCTGTACATTTTAATGTACTGGCAGAAGTATTGCTACTAAGTCAGAAACTGGAGGCATTTTGTGTTTCAATTTAGCGATGCTGAATACTGGTGAATCAATGAGTTCCCTAACTTTCATTAAAACGTGGAGAATATAGAGTTGTATTAAATATGAGATGCTTATTAAAAACAGTTGCATGAATAACTTCTTCCCTGTGAGGGTGACAGAGCCCTGGCACAGGCTGCCCAGGGAGGCTGTGGAGTCTCCTTCTCTGGAGACCTTCCAAACCCGCCTGGATGCCGCCCTGTGCCCCGTGCTCTGGGTGTCCCTGCTGGAGCAGAGGTGTTGGACTGGATCATCTCTAGAGGTCCCTTCCGACCTCAATCTTTTTGTGATTCTGTGGATAGAAACAAACAACAACAACAACAACAGAACTCTATATCACATGAACTTCAGCTTTATCTTGCTTGTATATCCTTCATGCTCCTCAGGTGGAGTGCAGAGCAAGCCCTCTATGGACAAGATAACCATTATCCTATCCCTAGAACATTAACCATTTCAGAATCATTTGATTCGTGGTCATGATTATTATAAAACAGATGGGTTAGCCAATAACATTGAGAAATCGACTGAAATCCTTAGGCATAATCTTGAGTGCTCATTTTCCATCAGGGATAAAGTTGCTCCTGTCTTTGGAGGCAATAGTCCTGTACTCCTTTGTTCCGTGTATCACCATTTACACCTAGACAGAACAATTTTCTACGCCTGTATTGAGCAAATGTATCGCAGTACCAGAAACTACACAGGGGAATGGCAGAAACAAGTTGAACCCATTATTATTTACTGTTTATATCATTACCTTTCAAAGATGTATAGAATTGAGAGATCAGGCTTTTTTCTGACTAGGCACCATCTAAACACAGACAGAAAGACAGTACTATTTTTTCTTCTTGGTGTCTTTTCTGGCAAATACAAAGAGCAATAAAATGTCTTTAGCCTCTCTGAAGTTAGGATTTTCTCATCTTACATGTGAGCAGTATTGAATTTCAGAAAATGACGTTACAAGCGTACTGCATATGTGTACATTAGCCTCAAAGATGATTAAAATGGCAAAAAAAAAAAAAAAAAAAATTGTGAGGAAATGTGTATCTACCCATGTCTGAGATTTCTGGCTGGAAGAGCTGACCACTACAGTTACTGCCACCCACTTGGAGTTATAGCTTTCATTTTTACTACCTCCTATCCTTTTAATTCCCAAATATTTTCTCATTTACTACCTACACCAAAGGAGGACAAAAATTGCTGTAGAAAGTAGCTGCAGATATTACAGGAAAGAAATTTCTCAGAAACCCAACAAAGGGAGTGCACGGAATGGAAGAAACAGGGCTCACACATATGATACCTCCATATACCAATGAATGGGTAAGGACTTTCCAACAAAGTTTGCACTCAGAAAATCATCTTCACAGAATTACAGAATGGTTAAGGTTAGAAGGGAACTCTAGAGATCATCTAGTAGAACTCACTCTGCTCCAGAAGGGACACCTAGAGCACAGGGCACAGGGACATATCTAGGCAAGTTTTGAAGATCTCCAGAGAAAAACTTCACAACCTCCCTGGGCAGTCCGTTCCAGGGCTCTGTCACTATCACAGGAAAGAAGTTCTTCCTCACAAGCAGATGGAATTTGCTATGTTTCAACTTATACCCATTGCCCCTTGTCTTATCAGTGGCGACGACTGATAAGATTTTGGCCCCTTCCTCCTTACATTCTTCCCTCAGGTATTTGCACATGTTGATAGGATCCCCTCTCAACCTTCTCTTCTCCAGGGAAAACAGACCCAACTCATTTAGTCTCTCCTCATATGAGAGATGTTCCATTCYCTTAATCATCTTAGTTGCTCTCTGCTGGACCCTCCCTAGAAGCTCCATGTCCGTCTTATACTGGGGAGCCCAGAACTGCACACAATACTCCAGGTGYGGCCTCACCAGAGCTGAGTAGAGGGGCAGAATCACCTCCCTTGACCTGCTGGCAACATCCTCCTGATGCAGCCAAGATCCCATTGGCCTTCTTGGCCACGAGGGCAATGCTGACTCATGGTTAACTTAGTGTCAACCAGGACTCCCAGGTCCCTCTCCGTGGAGCTGGTCTCCAGCAGGTCGACCCCTAATCTGTACTGGTGCCTGGGGTTATTTCTGCCTAGGTGCAGGACCCTGCACTTGTCCTTATTGAACCTYATGAGGTTCCTCTCTGCGTAGCTCTCCAGCCTGTCCAGGTCCCTCTGRAYGGCAGCACAGCCCTCCAGAGTGTCGGCCACTCCACTGAGTGCATCTGCAAACTTGTTCAGGGTGCATTCCGTGCCCTCGTCCAGGTCATTGATGAACAAGTTGAACAGCACTGGGCCCAGTACTGACCCTGGGGGACACCACTGGCCATAGGGCTCCAACTGGACTCAGCCCCATTTATAATCCTCTGAGCTCTTGAGAAGTCATTACCACACTCATACTATGCAGTAAGAGTCACAGACATAACCTTTCCCAAATGTCCTCTTTGTAATGAGTTCCTTTACTAGGCAAAGTTTCCATTCTTTCTTGTTGCAAGTTGTACTTACCATCTCCAAAAACTTTCCTCAATATCCAAGATGAATGGGAAACAATAAAGCTCAGCTTTTATAGCACTTTTCATGCAAAATGGACCCTTAAGCACTTTAGCAAGTTAAATCACACAGTTACAGAATTAAATAATGTAAATCTAAATTTTTTTTGGCTTTAATGTATTACTCCTTTTTTATTGCCGCTGTCCAATTTGAATAATTCTTTTCCTTCTCTTTTAGTGCTATTATTTAATATTTATATAACCGCACTGATCAGAGGCTGTCAGACAAGTCAAGCTATTGAACTGACTGAATAGTCAGATACTATGCTCCTCCACAGTAGATTCTGCAGAGTTGAATTTTTCTTCTACTGAAGTCTTCTACTTTGCCTACTAGCAAAGCTTTCATCATTTCACAGATGTCCTTAGAGATACCTCTTGCAAGAGGTCATACATGAAGATGCTTGATCCCTGCTTTAACAAAGAGTGGGGCATTTGTGGTCACTTTTTTTAAGAATGCAAATTGATTTTCAGGATACTCAACACCCAGATTTGGAGACATCAGCTCAGTTTATACTCAAGGCATAACACAACGGCTATGTCTTCAATGTGCATGCCAGTGAGCTGAGCTCTGCTGAAAACCTGGTCACAGAGCCTGAAATTGGTTCTTGAAAGCCTGACCAGGATGATATGGTGCTAAGTGTCCCCAGACTCTTGAAAATCAAGGACTCAGTGGCTGAAGAATCATGGCAGAAGAGCCTGTCAAAAGAAAATTAATAARCATTGAAGTGCTCAGCCATTCTATATCGAATGACAGAAGTGCAAATGTGCAAGTCTTGTGGCAGAGGCCTGGGCATAAAAGTGTGGTGGAAAAGAATGGCTAGCTCAGGCTCAGAAACAAGACTTACTGGAGCTACAAGGCTCACATGTATAAGCTTCAGGGCATCCCATTGTTTTTGTTACCAGTGGAAGATTTCCCAGTGTTGATAGCATTGATGGGGCTGTAACTTTCATACATGGACATGAACCAATCTTGGAAACATGTTTGATCAAATCTTTCCAGCAGAATTGCAGAAAACCCTATGCTGGACATGAGGAGGGATTGATTGAGAGGAGAGGATAATTTTCATCTCCATATGAGGAAAAACTTCTTTATTCTAAGGGTGACAGCCCTGGCACAGGCTGCCCAGGGAGGCTGTGGAGTCTCCTTCTCTGGAGATCTTCCAAACCCGCCTGGATGCCGCCCTGTGCCCTGTGCTCTGGGTGTCCCTGCTGGAGCAGAGGTGTTGGACTAGATGATGTCTAGAGGTCCCTTCCAACATCAACCATTATATGATTCTGTGTGATTCTGTGATTAACCAAGTCCCTGCAGTTTGCCAGTGAAGCTGCAGGTTCCAGTAAAACTGCTTCAGGTGTACTAACCTTTTCATTCTTAGTCATCTTTAACTAGCCCTTATTAGCCAGCCCCAAGGGAGCATAGCCTGCAGGGTGCAAACTGCTATCCTTGATACTTTGAAACACAAGGTTCCCTGAGGATGCAGAAAACTAACCTTAGCACTCCTTCCCAGAGAGACAGACCCAGACCAACAACACAAAAATAAACCCCACCTTTCTGATGGCTTCATTGAAACAATCCATCATGGGCAGTTGACTACTGTGTAGTGACATGTACTGAGCATCTGTTTCTCTTCCTTACAGTAGAATCTTCTCTCTATTTATTTAATCATATCTCACACTGGGTAGCAGCCAAGTCTGATGCCCAGTGGCTCAGTCTGAGCCTGAAAGACTGATTTTTCACAGCCCTCATCTACTTCTTCATCACATTCTTCACCAAAAACTSGTCAGAACTTTTCCAGTAGGAGATTTGTTTTCCCCTTTTGTTAGTCCAATGAAATAAAAGTGGCAGGAAATGGTATTGATTTTCTGATGTAGGCTGAGGGAAAATGGGTTTCCTGTCACCTTCCTTTTCTCTTGGCTGCCCACCCATGAGAAACTGCAAAACTAAGCAGCTGCTTGGTCTGGGAACTTCAGAGGGAAAGCGAAAAAGTTCCTGATGGGCAGAAGTCTACAGAGCAGGCACCTCAAAATCCTGAAAGTCTGATTCCTATCTGAAAAGAAAGGCTGGATATCTCAGTGATTCAAGGAAAAAAAAACTGATTTTACTGGAAAACAAAACAAAACAACAGAATTTCAGGATATCTGTTCTACAACAGTGTTAGAGCCTGTCCTTAAAGGACTAACCTGTCCTAATCTTTTCCACACCATGCTTGCAAAATGCATGATCCTTTCTGTGACCATATTGCCCTCATTTTCCCAGGGCTCTACAGCTAGCTTTTCTTTCTSTTTCCTGGAAGAGACTCATCCTCCTCTCTATCACCTTGTGCAGGAAGTGTTTTACCAAACCCTCCCAGGTCACTCTTCTGCTCTCCCTAACAATTCTTCTCCAAATGATTTTGGAGGTAAAACAACATCGGTAAAACATGTGGTAAAACAACATGTGGTAAAACAACATTTTCAAAGAGCTGACTTTTGTATACTGCTCCAGGTAAACCTAAGAAACATGCAAAGGTGCTGCAGACAAGTAGAGAACAGTATGAATGTGTATTTTCCTATGAGAGCTTCCATTTCTCTGTAGATCCTCTGTTGCTGTCTATAGCATTCCCCTGGAGGCTGCTGTCTGAATGACAGACAAGTGAAAGGACAAGATGTTTTTGGACGAAAAAAAAAAAAGAATATCTCCAAGAAAACCCTGAAGGGCCTTTATACTTCCCCAATGAAGTGCCCTCCAGGAGTTAAGAGGAAACCTCTGCACTCTCAAACAGAAGCGCCCTGTGAGGCTTTCAAAACACGCAATACTTCTTTTCATTTTAAGGCTCCTTTTTACGCTGCTTGATCTGGTGTGCCCAGCCAGGGGCCTTGCTATGGTGCAGCTGTCAGAGGACAGTTCAGAAGCATGTGGCCTGGAGGAGTTCCCTCAAGACAGAAAAATAGGGAATCATTTACCAGGGCATCCCAAGGAGCTTTATCCAGCGGGGTCCTCTTTCAATAGTTCTCAGTTGCTTCAAGTCTTAATTCAGAACAACAGTCAAATGTGGCACAAGAATTTTACATAGGTATTGAAATCCTGTAGAAGTCAGAAGAACATTCGCAGTTGTTGAGGCAGAACACAAATAAGTTTCAGTCCCTTGAGCTCTTCAGAAACAGGTCTCTCTCAGTTTTCTACTCACACTGACCTAGGCATATTGTATCAGGTCATACGTCTGAGGACAGTTCACACCATCGTACCTGGCATCACTGTGTCAGATGATTTTTAGCAGGGCTCCTTTGAAGCTGCTAMTTTAGGGGTGACACAGCCCCAGCTGCAGTGTCATGACACAGCCTCTCTCCCATCCCACAGGACCCTACAGATCACRGCCATATGTATAAGAGGAGGAAAGATTCGCAGCCTGTTTATGATCTGTAGAGGCCTTGAGACTATTGTGAAGCTGAGAACTAAGCTGTTATCTGGTTGTAGGGAGTTTGAAGGTGGCTCTGCAGCTGCAAAGACAGGGGCCTTATGTGGTGGTGAGCAACAACTGAGGAATTTGGAGGCAGCCGTGCCAGAAGGCATGGTGCCAACCAAAACACAGCCGATCTCTAAGCTAGTTTGGAGGTCAAACCTGAGGCGAGGGAGAGGAAGATGATGAGGTCAGGACCCTTGTAACGAGACCAGAGACCCCCACTGGTGGGCGAGCATGCACACACCAGGGAAAGTTGCATAACGAAAAAGGTGGAGTTTTGTCTGCCCTCGGGTCACCTCCTGACACAAACAGGCCCTACGTGGCGGGATGCACCAGATATAAAAAATAATCGTCGATCAGAGGAGGAGAGAGACTTCCAACTGAGACCTACGTTGTCTCCGCRGGGACGCCCGCAAGCTTGGAGTCTGTCAGCCACCTCTTGATCATGGAGAGGAATGATCSGTCTCRCTGTCCTGCTGGCCCGTATCCTCTCATAAGTAATTGCTACTAGGCGCCTCGTTTTGCAGGTAGTTGCTAAGTAGTCATCTTGCTTTAGTGTGATGTTAGTGTGAATTGTCCTAAATAAACTAAGGGGTTGATTTTGCTCTCAGTGCGTGTGCTTTCAATTGCTGAACCTTGAACCCATCCAGAACACCATACTAGGAAGCCCTGAATGAGAAAGAGGCTAAAATTCCTTGAGAAGCTCAGCCACCCCAGTCAACTTTGTAAATTGACACTTTGCATGTGTGGCTTGACAGAGCGGCAAAATCTGGGTAACACACCAACAGCCACAGGCACCCATAGGTCCTTGTAGCATTCTTACCTCTTGTACCATATCTTTGTTTCATACCTTCAGGAGACCAGGAGAGACTGAGCTGCATTATTTCTATTTTTTTTTTTCAGGCTCTTGTGTTCTTGGAGCTGTTGCTCTAACTGTTAAGTCAAACAAAGTCTTTATATCTAATTTCCTATTTCCTTTCCATTACAGCCTATAATAGGGCAATATTGTGGTTCCTTGTACAACACTCTCAAGCACATAAAGTATCTGGTGTACAGGAAATAAAGACATAATACCATTTCTGATTATGTTACTTTCACTTCTTAATACTTTAATAGATGCCTAATGTAGCTTTTATGTTTGGGAAGAGTTCATTAGTTTAAAAAATAAGCAATCTGAAGAGAAATTTGTTACCACTGAGTGACTTTGAAATGATTCACTCAGCTACATAAACTTTTGAAATTTCCAGAGCTGTTTCGTCTTCTTTTAGTCTGTCCTTCTACCCACACTTCCCACCACTTCCAAACACAAAACCATCTCTACTGGTTTCCTGCTGCCAGAAAAAAATGTTGTATCTTTTCATCTGTATCAAGAAAGTAATTTAAAGAAATCTGTTGGACTTGAGGAAACAAACTAATGATAAAACTACACATTACTTCACAAGAAGCTCAACAGATATGTCTAAGGTGTAAATAATTCCCACAAAGTGCATGTGACTTGCAAATTGCAAGGCTAAAGGATCAATGTCTCCAGCCTCCTAAGGTTTGAAAATATCTCCTAGCAAGTATCTGGAAAAAAGTGAAAGGAATTACTTTCAATTGAAATATATATCTAATGAGACAAACTTATACATCTGCTGGAGGTTGCACACACCTGTTTGATTCTGCTGACAGGTTCTGTTGGTGTCCTGAGAGGTTAATTGGTGTTATGAACTCACCTTCCTATTGATGTTAGAAGCTCTTGGGTAAGCATGACGAAGTATAGAAAAGTGCTCAATGAAAATAAATGAGAAATGTCCCCCAAATTTCATCAATGTCTTCTGAGTAAAAAACTCCCGAAATGAGGTCAAACAAAAATTCAGGGCTACAAAAGGTTAAGGAATGAAAGTGTACTCCTCAGTTCAATTTAATTCTCAGGCCAATCTGGCTACTGTGATGCTCCAAGTCAGCAAGCTGCTGGTACAAACCTAGTAGGAATCATGAACTGTAGATATGTTAGTGCTATATCTCCCTTCTAAATATGGAGAGTACCAGACACTAGGCTGGTAAACATTCACATTTGTAATGCTGGGTGGAGATGTAGTGTAAAAATATCCTAGAGGGTTTTGCCTAATTTGAATGTCTGCTCTCTTATACCAGCCAAAACTCTTTTTTTCTGTTGATTGCACTGGATCAGAGTTTTTCTCCGACAAAAGAGGCTAGCCACTTTTTCTGTCTGGAACAGCAACAAAAAAATCTTCCATTCCCAGCTGCCGAGAAATAACAAGCAATAATATCTCTGTGGTGAAGGAGATATTGTGGTACAGTTGCCCCCATCCTGATGCTCTTCATTCACAGCTCCATGCATTGAGTGCCTGGACAGTCCTGGGAAGTGGAAAAGACTAGGTGATTAGATGATTTGACATACGGAGAGATTCGTCTCACCTAGGCTTAATCATCTGAAAATCATCTAGTATAAGCTCCTTGTCTACGTTTTTCCATAATCATCAGAGATTTGGTTCACCTGGCAATGCCTCCCATGCCTCTACATGCCTCTACAATGCCTCTAMAACATTCCATAGATGTTGTAGGCAGGGATGAACTGCTTCCTGAAAGTGAGAGCACTATAACTGACTCTCACGGGAGCATGACTGGCTTCAAAAAAAAAAAATGCAGAATAGGTATAGATGGTGATACCTTGGTGAAATCATCATCATGCCTCAGGAAYGACGCCAGCAGGAAATGAAAGATAACATGTCTTCAACCAAGTAATAGTCCTCTCAAAATTCTGTTTACTTTGGGAATCCTTATTGCTTTGGGATTAGCAGAAAGGAGCTTGTTTGTTTGTTCTTTCTTTTTAAAAGTTTGAGAGCAGACCTGGGACAAGGTGACAATCAGATATCTTGCCACTCTCTGTGCATTTCTATGAGTGGTCACTAATTTTGAAATATTTGGTACTAGTGGAAATATCGTATACGTTTCCCTGTTTTTAAGTTCTCTTTTGCCTATCCTTATAGCCACTGTCACAGTCAGGATATACTCTAAATGGCTCTTTCTTCTAAATGGTACAGTTCCTCTTAGGAATAGACATATCCACCCATACAAACTTTTGCTACATGCACTAACCAAATAAAAGTCATCTCTGGGCTATTCCATCATTTCTAAAGGGAGCTCCTAAACTTAGATGCCAATACCTCATTGATGTTGCCTCTATGGTGCTTTAAGCCGGCCTGTTTTGTGTCCAGCCAAACTGGAGTGAACAAATGCCTTTCTGCTCACATCTCTGTAGATGTATCATAAAACAATCAACTTTAACATTTCTGGGCTTCTTTCTCTAGAAATATCATTTGAAGTAGTGCATAACATACTAAGGATATGCAGCATATGCTAAATATTAGGAAACACTTCTCATAGTAACTGCAACAAGGAATGTAGCGCTAAGAAGTGATGTGACAGAGACCAAAATACTGCCCTTCAAAGCTGTGGAGAGGTCGTTACCGAGCATTTTTAAAAGCAGATTAGACACCGTCCACCAACAGTGATTTAGATCCTAGAAACAGGTCCTGAATGGACTAGACAGCTATTAGAGGCTCTTCCTYACCTTACTTTCTGGACATGTATCGTAAATACAACCAAGGCAAAGCTATTAAAAAGTTGTATTATATATTTTTTTAAAAATGTTGAAATGTCATACTCACAGAAGAGTTAGAAATGGTTTGCTGCCACATACATTTAGCCAGGCTCTTCTCACACTTTTCATTAACTATGGTTATGCAATAAGGGATACAACTAGCAGTCTTGGGAGGAGTATCAAATTGAAAGGGTTACAAGCATCCTGAAGGGTAGGGATGGATAGGATGAAGGATAGTAAAGCATCTTGGTAAATTAAAGGGGTGGTATAAAATCAGTAAGTGAAAAATAGTAAAGACAAACAGAAGGAAAACTAATGGACAGCAATAAAAAATAAGGAGTAATTGTGTAGGCAGTAGTGCGGCAAGAAAGAATGTGAACTCTTTAATGACTCTTAAATTAACTGTAAGTCCACAACACGGTTCATTTCATTTTAAGACAGGCTTTCTCTGTGAAAGACAGGAAGCAAGGAGGAGACTCCTAGTGTTATGCCTTAAAGGAGGAAGACTTGAAGCAGCTTCTCCATCATTAGCACTGTTGGGCACAGGTGTGCTGGTGCAAGTTCACTGTAGAATCAGCTACCAAGGAGAACTTCTCCATGTAAGAAGAACTAACAAGGGCCTGCACTTTTTTTTTTTTTTTTTTTTTTTTTTTTTTTTTTGCAACAGCATTTTGGGGGGATATAAGGGTATAAGCTGGAACAGACAGAAAAAGTGCTTTGAGAATAGTAAGAAATACAAGAGACACAGCGAGTCTTTTGGGTAAGGAAGATATGTAGTTAGAAATAGGGGAGGCTTGTAAGTCCTTCAGCACAGAAAAAGTAGGTATAAAGTCATGTGAGAGAGGGGCATCTGAGAGAATTAAACAAAATTCAGCTACAACAGAAGTTATTTCTCTTTATACTTGGACACACTTTTAGTGGTGGGTTTACTTACCTTAGGTGTTATGTATTCTTTCCTTCCTAGAAGCTTTCTCATACTGTAATATTGCTGTAAAGCAGCTTCATCTTTTGAGAATGAGGTGTAAATGGATCTCTAGTCTTCCAAGACTTCTTATTTTGCTACCTTATTTACCAAACAGAACCCTGAAAATATCCTCTCATGCTGATTATCTGGGATCATTTTCCAGGGCTGAGGGTGCATGTGAGATGGTGACAAGTATGAGGATAGAGCTGAGGTCCCTGCTTGTAGTACCTGCAGAAAGACTGGCTACAAAGGTAAGAKAAAGAGTTGGGGAGCCTCAATCTGTCATCCTGCCTTGAATGAAAAATCATTTTCCCCTGCAGTTGCATGAGGGGTAAGCTTTCAGGAAGCCACTGTCTTCCTATATATGACCTGAATTGCACAGCCTGTTGTCAACACTAGTTGTACTAGTGGTACTGTGAAGATTCAGGACTCACCTGAATCTTCATGGGTGTCCCGAATTTATCAGTTATTGCAGATTCAGATAGGTTACTGTTATCTGGAATTTCAGTTTTCCACACACTCTCTCATGGGTACTCTTCCTCTTTTTGGCCTGTTTTTTTTTTTTTTTTTTTTTTTTTTTTTTTTTTTTTTAATCTTTTCTTGTTGACAATTTCCCTATCCAAAAGTATTAGTCCCTACAAAACCTGTTCATACAAAATGACTTTTATTTTGTTATGAGTCTTCCTTCAGCATAACCATTAATTTCTCCAACTAACTGTCTCCTATAAACATTTAAGGAGAAGGTAATGCTATCTGGAAGAAAAGCAGGACTGTTACAGAAAAATCACCTTATCTTTGGTACAYTACTTTGTAGTGTACCAAACTACTCAGGCCTGTTTTCTGCTTAGAAGTGTGATTTCTGAAGACAGAACAGATAATGTAGAATTATGTTTTTGGCATCTTTACTCATCTCAATAGAAAAAGATAGCTCTTAAATCTGCCCAGGTATTTCTGTTTTACCAAAGATTTAATTATTGTGTCCTCTGTATAACTGTCACTTCAGTAGTGACATAACTCTATCGTAATATCTAATCACCTGCTGGACTGCAACTGCTAATGTGAGAAATGTAGCTAATTCTATCTAGTTTTCACACAATCTCCAATCTCATTCCTGAATACTGCAAAAAACAGAAGAGCCTCTCGCTTTCAAGCAGGGCCTTCAGCCAGAAACTTCTTGTAGAGATCAAGCATATAGTAATGAAAACTTTGTGACCTAGTCCAACATACTGGCTTTTCAAACAGAAATATTTACCCTGTTGGCTTTGGTCTTTGTTACTTTTAAGTCTTATCCCATCTTAAAATCTTTGATATACTCCCTCATGATATATTGGGGAAAATTTTGCACTAAAAAGAAAAAAAAAACAAAAATCAAAAAACACATGCCTCTGCTGTTATATTCTGACACTTCAAGAGAACTTCAGAAGCCTCAGTAGATAGACAGGATAAGGAAAACAGGGGGAAGCAAAGTCATCAGCAGCAGAAAATCAAAAACTCCATATCATTTTTAAAATTTAATTGGTGGTGTTTTCATAGGACGATGCTGCTTAGCTTTCTACAATGTTTTTGGCCACTTGACCTTCAAGGTGGTAGCTGCTASAAGGTGCTACAGACTCGTGTCCTTAACGGAATGCAGGCAGTAATGCAGGTGATTCCATCACAATTTCACATTACACTGAGGACTTTGCATGTGTTGCAATATCGAAAGGAAAGCTGTCTTTGAAGTGACAGACTTGACAAGACTGAACTCCTACGTACGTGTCTCAGCCACCAAAAAACTTCATGCTAGTGGAGTCCTCACTGAATGTTGGGCCAGTGCCTGCTGTCCTGTTTTGCTGAGAGAAGAAAACCTAGGCACAATGAGTTGCAGAGGAGCTATGTTGTGTTCTGGTAAGGTCCCCATTACAAACATGTAGGTTACCAGGACCATCATCCTTGAATCACTGTCCTACTCTGTCTAGATACAACCTCAGGCACTAGGGCAGTGGTACAGGATGTCTATGCCTGTCACTGCTAGTGCAAATCATTAGCTGAAGTTTGAGTCATTCCCTGAATTGCAATTCATTTCCCTGATCTGMCTGGTGAGGATGGAAAATCAGACCTTGTTTGTATAAAACTCTAATTTTTAGAGGTGGACCTCTAGATATGAAGTGAAAACATGGGAGAATACATGAGAGAAGGCTGGATTTCCTCCCTTTCCACCAAAGTATCTGTCTCCCAGTGCTACTGGGAAAGGGAAGAATCAAGAACAGCCTATAAGGTCAAATGTGGGTAACTGCACACCAGCTTTGCTTTTCTATATGAATGCTCTAACTTAGAACTGAGTTTAGCATAACTGAGCATAACTGAGTTAAGAGAGTACTAAAGTGAGACTAAGATATACTGCTTTGCAGCAGAGCTTAGTAGTGTGGGCTAAGACTTGGATGAATGTGGTTCCCACACAATGAGTCCTTAAGTGCTTCACTCAGCATTTTCAGCACAGTCCTGTCTGGCCTGTACTGTTAGCAGCACCTGATCTGGTTTACAGCTAGTTCAAACATGGAACAGCAGTAGCATGGGTGCCCTGTGTGTCTCCTTCTGATGTAGGAGTAGTGGAGGTTAGCCACAAAGTATTTTGAAAAGGAAAGACTTTCTCCTCCATCTCCCCTCAGCTATGATGAGCAATTGAAGCAGCCTCTCTGCACAACGCTTGTAGCAGCTGGTCCATTTGTTCTGTCAATTCTGTCTGTTGTGAGGAGGCAGAACTRAAGACCAAGACCCCAACACATGCTCAGCAGTGATACTCAAGCATTGTACATTTAACCTCATTTAAATAAGAAATATTWAAATATGCCATTTTAGAGACATTTAAATTTTAATTCATCTTCTTAATGTTTGTTCCATTTAAGTCTATGGAAGAAAGATGAATACTGCAACTGGCATCTTTTATGACTTGCAGTCATACCATGAGCTAATGATCTTGCAGATAAGGTTGAAGGTTCCTGCAGTTAAACTAGCTTGATCATGCATGGTTAAGTCTGTATACAACACTCAGCAGCCAGCTTGCTTCCCAGCCTGAGGGTAGGAAGTACCATGTCACTGGAGCTGTTGCTTTTAGGAAGCAGATAAAAATAGAAAGTAAAACATTGGAACACTGGACATTGGAATAGCAGGCATATTTCAAGAGGAAGAAAACATGCATGTGTATGTATTAGAAATGGTGAGCACCTTCCCTTCACCCTCAAGGCTTCCAAAAGCTGATGTAKCCCTTTTCTATCTGACTTTAATGCATCTCCAAAGGCCATTTTAATCTGAACCTGGAGATGAAGAGTTTGCAGCAGTCGAGACCTAGCTGGCTGCAGMATCCTAGTCGAAACACCTCTTCCCACTCCTGAGCTAGTTAGCTGTACTACTTTTTATCTACTGCATCACAGAACAGCTTTTTGTGCCTTTACCAGCACATATCCTCATTTGGGGCAGATCTGGAAGAGTTGGTCCCTTGCCTGGCAGAAGAAACTCCTAGCAGGATTGTTCCCTGAGAAGGGAATGGCTACCTCTGTGTTTCAGCACCATTTATAGCCATATGACATCATTTCTTTGAGTGATCTGCAAGACCCTGGGCATCTTGCCAGTTTATTTCCATGAGGAGGAGCTGATACTCTGTCTGACACTTTCCCCGCTGCAATGCCCATTAGTACAAATGTACACACAGTCCTATTTCAATGAAAAGTAGAAGAAATAAGCAGGTAGTTGCTCTTCTTGCAGCGTCTCTTCAGTTAAGCATAGGGCCCTCAGAAGTCTGTTTTCTCCCTTCTGTTGCCATCATTGTGACAGTTGTTTCTGTTACTCTTCTTACTCTCCTACTTTGATTTGATTCTACCAAATAAACTGGTRAAATGTGTGTGCTGTCACGTGTGAGGAACACATAGTGTAGTAGGGGGTTAATGCTTCTCAAGACTKGGAGCCCATCCCTAATGCCTCCTGCCACTCATTACCTGAAGGGACTTGGGAAGCTATTTCCTCTTCCAATCTGTGCTGCACTGGGGCCATCAGCCAGATATGACAGTGCATTTAAATGAGTCTTCAGCTTGGACTCTGGAGATACTATATAGCAGATGACATAGTCTTGCATGCCTGCCTGCTACTTCTGCTCCTCAGGACCGGGCTGCTTCTGATGCCAGGATTAGCTGGTTCACAGCACGCTAAGGTAGTCCCACTTAACATGGCATCATGCTGGGCAGGCTTTCCTAAGAATGATTTAATTTCCCAGTTGGCTGTAGTCATGCTGATAGTTCTCTGCATGCCAAAGACTAGCATGGAATAGCCATTAACACTTCCTGGAAATACAATAACACCTCTGCCTCTTAAATAGAGCCTTTCTGACATAGATATAAATGTCCTCATGACAGGGTGAAAACTCTCAGCCCTTTGCTAGGCAGGTAGTGTTAGTTCTGCTGTATGGACAAGGAGCAACRGCAAATGAAAAGCCAGGTCCTCAGTGACATTAGAGCATCTAAAGAACACTTAAACACCCAATTCTTATTCATTGCAAAAGGAGATAGGTGTGAAAAACCTGATAACTATTGATTAGACTTAGACATCTTGACACCCTTGCAAGTCTAGCTCTTGACTTCCAAATGGCTTTTCAGATTCACACAGAGTGTAAGTGGTAACGTCAGGCATAAAACTGAGGTGCCAGGGTTCTTGGCTCTGTGCTTCAGGCCTTTGCAGTCTTCTCTCCCTAAAGACAGGGATGGTGATTTCCAAAAGAAATGGTGTTCATTAGACCTGGTGTCCTGTTTAAGGTTCACCTTGGGGAAATAACATTCTGGATAGTCTGGATACCTCCCCTGTTCTTTAACAAATGGATGCAGTATTGTTATGTTGTTATTACATGCTGATTTATATAGCACTTTTCACATGCATCACAGTGCTGTGCAATCTAATTACAAAACACCTGAGACTGAATAAGAATTATCTGAGAAAGTAAATTACTTGAAGCCTGACCTTTAAGGCACTAAAAGAACCACAGGTATTGAGTGAGTGGGAGGCCCAAAATGAAGAAATCCATCAGTGCTATATAAGCATATCTTAGGAGCAGGAGCCTAGGTCCTSCAAAACAAGGACAAACACAGCAAAGCAAAACTGTGCAATTAAGAACCGGTTAGAGGAAGGAATTATGAATAAAAAGAAGTAGCCTTCATTTATTACTGCTTCGTCTCCCTATCTCAAAGTCTCTGAAAATCTAAAGGGACAATGCTCTTGACTTTGATGGGCTCTGGATCATGTCCTCTGGCACTATAGCAGCGTCTGCTGATAACAAAGTCCTGCTATATCAAATTCCAAATTCAGTGTGCGTGTAATGATTGCTAACCATATACTTTCGCAATCAGTTTGAGGAAAAATATAAAGTATAATTAAAGTATTTTTCTATTCTGGTTGGGTTTTTACTTCTGTCTTAATTCTGAATATTACAATTTGTTATCCTGATGTCATCTCCTCAATCTTTATAATTAAACCTCATTTAAATATTTTGTTCAGTTTCGTGAACTAATTAATAATGACTTATGGTTGAGAGGGAGTACTTTCATCTTAAGCCTCTATTTGTAGGTGCTTAGAACTTTTAGAAAATAATATCCTTTGGGCTTAAAACTTATATTTGCAGAGATCAAAGCTGACCTAGGAATGGAAAAACAATTCCTGTTTGAATGAAAATGAATCAAGAGATGCAATAATCTGACCTTCTAGGTGATAGCAATAGGTTCCAAGTTGTGCTTTTATTAGTTTTCCATTCTTTACAGAATTCTTCAGAAAAACAAACAAACAGAAAACCCAAACAAACAAAACCAAATAAGGAGATTCAAGCTAGATCCTTCTGAAAATCAAATCCTATATCTGCAGGGTTGGCTGGCATCCCATCTTTTCTTTGAGGTCTGATGGTGCACAGCACAGGGCCTAACTCTGATTTATATTATGTGTCTAGGAAATATATCAATACATCTGGAGGATGAAATCTGCCCACAAGGCCACATCTGCTCTGACTCAGCAGAGACTGTGAATCTAAGAAGAATTGTTCACAGCGTGCATACTGTGGATGTACTTCATCTTGAAAAAAAATGARGAGATGTATCAACATGCAGATTCAGGCTGAAGAGTTTCTTCTGTGTGTATGCAGCAATCACAACAGTTGCCTCTATTTGGAGTTATGATTCTGACTGATATCAGGCATATAAGGAAATTTCATCTAGCACAAGACAAGCTATAAAACAAAAATCTGAAGGGGATGCACACAGTTCCACTTCTAGGTGAGCCATAAAATGCCTCCTAGGTCAGCAGGACAAAACTAGTCTTTGTTCAGGCTCTTTGAAAAGCCTCTGCTCTACTCAGAGTCAGCCTCTATTCTCATTCTTAACCCAGACATCCCACCATTTCCTTCACTGCTGGGGAAATGTGGCTTTCTCAGCAGCAGATGATTTATTGAAGTGGTTCTTTTTCTGGCGTCTAAGCTTGGTAGCATCTCAGCCAAACTGCCTTAGGTGTCTGCTTTTGCTGCTTGAGTTGACTGACCTATCCTTACACATTCCTTTTAATTAAATAACACTCAACTTGGTTTAGCAGAGATAATAAAAGATGATGAGGATAGTACAAGGTATCTTTACCTTGCCAGGCTTATTTGGGAAAGCTGAAAATCCAATCTTTGTGTCTAAAATCCACTTCCATTCTGGGCTAGAGGGGAAAAGTCATCTTTGTCTTTCCTAACATGCTCCTCTGGGGAAAATTAAAGCTGTCTGGGGTTTTGTTGCTTCTCCCTTTGCCATCCTATATTTCACTTTCTGGCTTCTTTAACTTCCAATCTCCTTTAAATTGCATTAAAGGAATAGGAGAGTCATTGCTTTTCTCTTTTCACCTTGGAGCTAAAAGCTTTCTCCTTTCTTCACAATGCTTGTTAAATGCGATAGACAGAGTGAAAGCTTCGTAAATCATAAACAAGCAGAGGACCTAAATAAAAATCATTGCAAACAGAAGAAAAGAGTGGCTCCAGCATGACCATTAGGGATAACATCAACCACACAGCGCTTATTTTAAACTAAATTAGCARGAGGTAGAGGGCATACTTGTTTTCTTTCTAAACCTGGAATATAAACAAAAAACAATGGGTCATGCAAATCAGTTAAGAAACTATTCTGCAGTACTGTAGTCACACAGAGGTGCAGAATATTTCTTCTTACTAGCTTTGCTACGTATATGCCTATACATCTCTACCTCCTATTCTCTGTGCCTCCTGGTAGTATGGGAAGATTCCTCAGCTTGTCCTCAAGAGACAGCTTTCTCCACAGCTCTGATGAGGACACCAATATCCATACTTTTCCCAGGAAATCCTTTCTTGTCTTCAGTGGAGAATGGTCCTCCTCTGGTGCTAAAGTGGAAACTCTGGGTAATGCTGCRTTTATTACCCTGACATGAGACTTTATTCTTTCATGGCCAATGATCTTGGAGATAGGGAGCCTTGGATCTAGAATATATCTTGTCCTGGCCTGTTATTACAGCAGTACTGTCTCCTTGTTCAAACTCATGTTCCTTGTAATTTGCCTTTAAATTTATAACAGCAGTTTTCTCCTCATTGTGTGGCTATCAAACTTCTTGAATTACTCTCCAGTGAAGAGTTTTATCAGTTTGGGGGAAATGGTTCATATCTATTTACCAATCTACCATCACCCACAGCAGTGTTAATTCTTATACAATACTCTAACAAGCAAAAAAAGGATGGGTTTATATTGACAGAAATTACATTTATTTGTTCCTAGCATCCTCATCCAGTTATATTTATATTTTAACTTTAAAAAATGAACTATTCTCTGCTGTAGTGAGGCCCATTTGTCAGAATTCCTTGGATCCCACTTAGCTGTGTTAAAAACAAAGAATAAACAACCAACAAAAAGCTTAAGGGTATATCTCTGGTTGTTTTCTAGGAGTTCAGGAAGGCAGCCAGCTATTTTAAAAAAGTAATATTTTTATTAGCACACAAATCATCATTATTCTATATTCCTCCAAAAGTTTTGAACAATACTATAAAGTTCATTTAGAACATTTCAAAATCTTATCTGGTAAGAAATTTGTGGGTATGTGTTTTTCCCAATAATTTTTTATGCTTGTGCTAGGTTTTTCCATCTTAAAAAGACAGTTTACAGGACATTCCTTTTYTTTTCATCTCATCCTGGGCAACTCTAAGAAAAAAAAGAGACATTTAATCATCTGTAATGAATTTCTCTTTTTCTTCCTTCTTCATGCTTTTCAAATTTTAACAAATCTACTTTCTTCCTCATAGCTGCCTATTTCAGACATACTCTGGAAAATGTGCATCTCACTTTTACTAGAAATCTCAACTTGACAAATATTCTTCCTTCTTTGCACCCAATGCAGCCTTTTGTGAATGATGAGAAGGGTTAACTTGGTCTGAAGAGTACAAACCTGTAAATCAGTTACTGTTCTGAAGGCCTAAGTTTGTATCAAACATTTCAGTTTTTCCTTAACAAAAAAAAAGAAAAGAAGGAGAAGAAGAAGAAGAAGAAGAAGAAGAAAGAAGAAAGAAGAAAGAAGAAGAAGAAGAAAACAAACAAACAAAAAACCCCAAACCCAAAAAATCACCACCAGCAGAAACAACAAAAAACAGAACAGATAATCTAATATAGTTGTGTCTGGAAGGAAAAAAGACATTTGTAACAGCTTTTAAAACATTAAAAAGGAACCATGCTAGGAACAAATACTGTGTTTGTGTTCTGAGGCTAAGACATGACAGTTTTGAAAGAAGAGATTTACTGATTCAGGTTTGATGCCTTAAAATAATGAGGAGGTAGCAATCTTAAGGGGAAGAGGGGGAACAAAGAGCATGTGGCCTTATTTAGAGAAAACATAAATGTGCACAGAGCAGAAAAGAATTTAACATTTAAGCCTTCATTTACCTTCATTTATTTTCATGGAGTAAAAAGCTCTGTTGTGTTAAAAGTCTGCCAGGAAGGCTCTTAATGTTGTGGTTGTGCTTAGCATAGAAGTGTCTTGAGCCCAATGGTTTTAGTTTCAATAGAGAGATGCTGAATTGCTCCCTACTGATACAGAGAGTATGATTGCCTGGAGAAGGAAAGAAAGGGGTGGTAGCATAGGGAGGAAGAAGAGGAGAAGGTAGAGAAGGGGAAGAACTGCATACTCAGCTCTGGCGAAGTGAGAAATCCTAGCCAAATCAATGGTTGTGCACTGAAATTGTGATTTCTGTTTTCTATATTTAGCAATGATAATCTTGACCTACATCTCATATTGTGCTATTATATTGATATGGGCATTTTATATCTTTGTAGGTAATGATACTCATGTCAGGCAAAAGGTTTGCCAGGGCTCTTGATCAGATGTCCAGTTTCAGTCTTAACATTCACAATGTTCTTCCTTCCAAAATACTCATCGCTTGGTAGGAAAGATAAATTGCCAAAATGAATGGTGCATGACCACTGACTGACTCTGTTTGGTCAGAATCATTCAACTATGAATGCTGACCACAGCACAGAAAACAAGATAAACACACTTTGTAAGATTGAAATAGACACAGAGGATACAGAAAACACCATCCCAACAACTCCAGATGTTAAATTTGTTCATTAAGCTGTTATAAGAGTGCTATTGAAGGAAGGTAAAACGCAAATCAGATTTGTATGGACGTACATAATTGCATCACATATCCAGTTGCAATCACACATGCTGCTACATTCATACATAGTATCATGTAGGTTATTTRCTATCATACTCCTGCTCAGATAAAAATATGTTCTGTATATATACACACATGTATACTCTCCCATAGAACTTAATTCAGTATGGTAATACACAGCACTCTTCCATATGTGGAATACCTAAGCTTATACCTAAGCTATAATCTTGGAACTTCTAGAAGATGTCAAGGTAACATTGAGGTAACAAGGTATTGACAAGGGTAAGCTACATTACTATTCTAAGTAGCTTAAAGCAAATGATATTCCTAAATCAGAGGGAAGACCCATCCAAGCCAATGGAGTCTTTTCAAGTACTATCATCTCAGACATTTCAGGCAAAGTTGTTATTTACAACTTTACATGGCTCTTACAGAGGCTATAATTATTTGCACGTCTAAAGCGTTAYTTATTGGTTAGATACATAAGTGTTCTGATGAGGATGAAATGTCTTCTTATTATACTGAATAGTCCCATTGCTCTGGTCTAGTTTTGAAAGAGCTTTGCGCAGAATGGGTTAGTTGTTCAGATTTTCCACTGTTGGTATTCTAAGTGCTGACAGTGGAATGAAAGACAAGTTGGATACCAACTCATTTCTCATAGCCTACCTCAATCAGGCTTACTGAAAAGCAGAATAGCTSCAGAATATAATGTGAAGAAGAAAGTGGGAAAAATATTAATTGACAGCTGTGGAGGAAGCAACATTTCTCCATCTGAAGGCAAGAAAGAACTTGGATACTAGACAATCTGAAGCTCACTAGAAAACTGAGGACAATTTGGTTTGTCCATTAAAAAAACTGCTAAACATGGTCACTGGAGAGCAGTGGGATGGTGTTTGCATTATAGCTACACAGTTCCTCAGTAAAAAGTATGTTATACTATATTATATGTTATAGTATTATGTTATAGTTATGTTATGTTATGTATTATGTAGTTCAGATGGAAGCTTTTGGGCTTAATAACATTTTCTTCATTACCAAAAACACAACAGAAAACCCTGTGACCTGTATGATAGTAGTAGGTTAAACAAGATGATCTGCCATGTCTKTTCATCTGGTTCACTGCTTCCAGAAGGACACCAACCTTACTTAATCCAGAAAACAATGATGTTACAATATTGTCCATGTCTGAACATCTAATATCCATAAAACACAACCTCATCAAACAGTGAGAGCTCTACCTGCTTAACAAGAGAAACAAGGACAGATATACTAACACATGTAAGTAAGTAAGTTTTTTGTAGAGAACCATTCAGTCTTCTCTAGAAATTTCTTGGTCTACAAAAACTCTTTCTGAATTCATCTACTTCTACTGTTAGTGACTGTCCTTTAGGGAAGGACAAGAGTTGACCTTTCCGCATGACTGAGAGAAATATAGCATTAGGTGCTTCCTGTACAGTTTGGTGATGATGAGAAAGTAAACATAGGATGTCTTTTTTATTGTTTTCCTTGGTGAACATAGACAAAGAATAAAGCTAAGTTATGGAAGATACTGTCAGATTCTTCGCTTCAGAAAACGTTAATAGGTAGGACTGTGAGCATAAAAAGTCTTTTGATTTTTATTTGTCAGGAAAATATATATAATATAAAACATACCTATATTGTCCATCATAACCATGGCATAAGCTTCATGTAAGATAGAAGATATTAYGTAGATGTATCTTCTCTAGGACATAAAACCAGATCTTACTGCATTATTGCAGCATTATCAGTCAAGATGCAGCCAGCCCCAGAATGCTTTACTGTTTTTTTGCTTTATAGGTGCTATTGATACTTCCAACTTTTTGTTTGATTAGAAAGCCATCCTGCCAAGAACATTTAAGRTTAATACTAATCCATTGGAAAGCAAAGCTGGATGACCTGCTGTTTGTGTTATTATTTTGAGTGCAGCTGGTATACACCATAAACTCATCTGGACAGAGAATGCATTGTAATCTAGCTCTGACAGGTATTACAGTTTAGATAGGATATGAAAATAAAAAGAGGGACACGTCTTCCTAGCCAAGGACATTGCTGCAGGAAGGATTCCTGAATGAAGGATATATCTGAGACAAATTTCAGGACCTACTCTGTGGAGAAAAACTTATTGCTTCTGAGAAGCAATTCAGAGGATCTAAGAAGACAGTGAGTAGGGAAGAGTATAAACACAGCCAAACAATTGCAGGACATGGGTAAATGTGTGTATAACCACATAGAGCCTTTAATTTATATTTGCACACTCAAAGGAGTGGCTTGAGGACTCAATTTATTTTCTGTATGAACAATAYTTATGTTCATAAATGAAAAAGGAGTCCTGGGGTAACGTACATACTTCATTCACAGAGTTTTGTGCAGGTTAGAAGACAAATAAGAGGTGGGATAATCATGATTTCCTTTGGATCTGTGCTTGACAGACAAATTTCTTGTCTTTTAATAGCTGTTTTCAGCAGTACAGATACCTGAGGCAGCTGCAGATAGTCACAAGAGAAAGGCTTTCATGTTGCACAAAAACATTCAAAAAAATATTCAGCTTGTGTTTTTAAGGGACAGATTTGGAATAAATCAACCTATTTTGAAAACAGTAATGGGGATAAATGACTCCAAAGTTTTATTTTCCAGTCTGTCCATGACTGACAGTTGTGGTGAGGTTCAGATCCACAATTCAGGCAACCTTCAACCATGAAGTGACACTAAGTATATTTTCAGCATCAGTAGCAAGCACAATAGATGTTTAGTCTATTTGCTCCTTCAGCAAGCCTAAAAACTGCCATGGCATCTTGAATGAAGAAAATTAATTTCTTTACTCAAATAAGTGCTAATTTTATTATGCTTTGATTCAACCACCAGATTATGGGTTAGGAAAATAGCATTCAGTTCCTTGCTGTGAGTAGCAYTGTGTTAAACCACTGTGTCCTCGTGCATTGGCAGAAAATGAGGTTTCTTCCTTCTCTCTAGCCCTCTTCTTCTGCTTCTTGATACATTTTTTTTTGCAATATTTAATTTATGATATTTCTTTCTCAGTGTTTTCAAAGCATCCTTTGAAACATTGTAAATACATTTAGTTTTCAATTACCAAATGCCAGTAGGCTTCAAGTTTCCAGCGTGGTTCTTTGCAAGCAGATTTGATGAGTAGTAGGAGAAAGATGGCCGAGCAGAGAGTTTAGACTCTAATATCCATCCCTGAACATCTGTGGGAGAGAACTTAGTCCTGAATCCTCTTCCCTCAGGAGGATCCAGGATTCTCCTGAATGAGAGGCATTAATTTCTATGTCCAGTATCTCATAAGTCTTGATAAAAGAGCAGGAATTGTGACAGGAGAATTAAAAATACCTCATACTTCTTTCGATTATTTGTATAAAATCTGCACTCACCCATTCAACATGCTTTAGTCTGCTGAAGAACTTTTTAAAAAAATTCTTGAATAGACTGTGTTAACTTTAGGTTTGCATGTGATATGTGGTACACAACAAAGGCCCTCAATTTTAAAACGAACTCACTTCAATAAAATGGAAAAAAGTGACAGATAATGTTAAGGCTACAATGGTAAAAAGGATTTTGTATGTAGAGCTTTTGCAGTTAACGGTTTAATGAAGCAGTTCATGTTATGACAGCCAGAAATTTAGACTCAAGGAAACAATTCTATTAGGAAAATTATATATGTGTGGTAACAGAGTATATTAAAGTACATTCCACCTGGACTTCATCAGGAAATATGTTTAATTGGGGTATCTCTTGGAGCAAATCTAATTTAATTGTAATGATATTCAATAGTAATAGCTGTGGCTTGGTGGAGACAGTAATTTCATTCAATCTGGATGCCTCCAGGTGATGCACTGGTGCTGAGGTCTGTGCTCATGTTTGTGTTCACAACTGTATGCTGCTTCCATCTCTTATTATCAATCAGTACCTTTCAGTCTCTCTCTACCCATCAGGCACCAAGACTGCTCAAGAAAAAAGTTTTGAAAGTCTCATTGCAAGTTGAATTTGGCAGACACTGCAATGTGTTCACTCCCCCCTAGCTATGCTGATTGGTCTCTTCTTTTCTCCATCTGTTTTTTTGCAGGAGGACTCTATTTCTTTCCTTGGTTACAACATCCACATTTGACTTCCCAAGAACCATCCCGTGCACATCCCRTACTGTGCAGCTTCCTGAAGAGTGACATGAATATTGCAGTAGCATGTACTGTCAGATGGCTATTGCGATACATGAGGATGAAGACCATTCACGGAGGTGTCCCAAAGAAATGACTTCTAAGGAGAGAGGGTTGCCAGCAGTGTTCCTTATAGTAACAAAGACTAAAGTCCATAGCTTTGTCCATAGCTCTCAGATGCTATTGCTCGAAGTAATGGTTTCTGTGTTTGCCTGTGCAGTCTCCGTAGCACTAGCATCCAACTTATTATTGTAAAGCTCACTTTGAATAAGAAAGTGACCAGTAAAGACAAATTTCAATCTTCTGGAGTTCCTTTCTTAGTCTCAGTGGGGTATGATTTTGAGGGGAAAATAATGTCCATTTTAATTCCCTCTATATGATGTTCAATATCCACAAAGCATAACTTAGATCTTGTCTGCACACAAAAGGGACATTGATTTAAGCAATCAGGTTTAAAATGAATTTAACTGAATTGGCATAACCTTTTACATGGACTTTAAGTCAATTTAAAGGAGCCTTTTATACTTATTGCTCCAGGGTAGAGTCAAATACTCATAAGCGATTAAGTTAGATTGTGGCAAGAAGTGACTGAGTTCTCAGGTAAAAACTGCTTTTCTCTCTGTCAGAAACTAGGTCCCTTGCCTAAGCTGGAATTCATCTCCCCACCCCATCTCAGCCTTCATGACTTTCCATGTGTTCTTAGTGTACTGCACTGAAATTTAAAAATGATAATTCCCCTACTATCAAATGGCTTGTTGCCTTCACTGTGAATCAGCATCAAACAGAGCAATGAGAAGGGATTTCAGTCCAGGAAGTTTGGAGTAGGGTAGGCAGAGGTAGGAAGAGGCACTCTCTTAAGGAAAGAAGGAAGGGAAGGGAAGGGGAGGGGGGGGAAGGGAAGGGAAGGGAAGGGAAGGGAAGGGAAGGGAAGGGGAGGGAAGGGAAGGGAAGGGGAGGGGAGGGGAGGGGAGGGGAGGAAATTAGAAAGGGTAGAATTACCTTCTATTGGTATGAAGGACTGTAAATGTTCTGACTTCAGTGAAGTTTCACCCATTTGCTTCGGTAGTGGATTTGACATTGAAAACTAATGTAACATGCACAGAACATTTTCTTGTTCTTTCCTGAACAAGTCATTTCTTTCCCAAAAAATAAGAGTGCCTTTTCAGAGGGGATGTAGTGTTTATTCTGTTAAATTATGGCTAAAAATATCATTGGAATTTCTGCTAAAAGTATAGAAACCCTCAAAAGGTAGAAAAGCATTGTGCCATGTAGAGGTGAGTAGGGGAAGGATTTTAATAACCTTATGAAAATTAGTGAGACTGATTTATAAGAATCCCGTCTAAAATGTGTAAGGCCAAAGAGAAAAATGTTAAAGAAGCTACCCCTTTTCTGCCAAARGTTTCATTTTGATAAATTAGAGATGGTTCCTGTGAGGAGTTTCTTGTCTGGGCCATGCATTGTTGTCACTGGTCTCCCACAATCCTGAGAAGTCTTTTAGGTTTAGGGTTTGGGTTGAGAGAAAGAGAAAGCCTAGAGGCATCACTGCTGTCATTCTGCAAGGCAGCTGCCAGGGGAACATGTTCTGTCCTCAGAGATGGTTCCTGTGAAAAGGTTCTTGCCTGAGTCACATATAAGCACAGTGGAACCACCACTACTTTTCTTTCATTTACCTGAGCTAAATAAATACCTGCATTCCTAACTCATCTTAGAAGGCACCAGGATGTATCTCCCTCATCTTTGTAAGAAATAGCTAGAAACCACTAGGAACTTCTCAGAGTCTGTGATTTCCCCTACATTGAGGCCCTTTGTCAGAACAATATTTCATTCCTACATTATTATGCACAGGAGTGCACACTTAAGCCATTTCTGTTGATTCAGGATAGTGTTTACTGAAATATGTTCTGCAGTTTACCATTCCTTACAGAAGATAATATTGTATATACAAGAGCAAATTGAATATATGTAGCACAGTAATTGCTATCATGCCAACCATGTTGATGTGTTTGAGTATTCGAGAAAGATAAGGTTTCTCTAAGGATTACCCCTCAGCACATTCACCAAGTTTAATTTTATATTGTTACATACAAGTTTTTCTACCATATTACTCTTAAAAAAAAGTGAATATTTTTTTCAAAAAGTCTTGCATAAGTTTCACACAGTCACCTCCCCTGGGACCTCTGGAAACCAGTTTTATTTTCTCTCAATACAGTAATGGCTGTGTCAGTGAAGAGTAATCCAGGGCCATTTTTCTAGGATGGAGTTTTGGGGAAGCTGAATGCTGACTATAAAAAAGTCTACACATCTTATACTTTAAATACCCTGGTGTATTTTCTCAGTATTTGCTAACATAATTAGATGCTAAAAAAAAAAATGACCCAGTTATCAGATACTGTTTGTAAGGAGCCTGAAGAGTCATCAGCATTTAAATAGAGATATGAAGGAGTACCTGGAAGAAAGAAAAGTTTTGGAAACAAATGAGAAGGAGATAGGATTTCTCCTTTTGTGATTCATGTGGGATTCTGCTGCAGCAGGGTAGGAAGCAAAGAACAGAATAAATCACAACAAAAAATTATATATGGGAGCCTGTCCAGGTGAGGACCTTGTTCTCGTTCTAGTGTGAGTGCTTGGTATGTGCGCATGGATACAGATTCTATCCAGTATCACTAATTCCCTCCCCATGGCCACAGGGACACACACTACTCCCTCAGTGTTYCTCACACTTCTTTGGCACCACCTCTGCTCTCCTTGAATGCTCCCCTCTGTGCAGCCTCAGTGTCCTCAGCTCCTTACCTTGGAACAACCCCAGTGGTGCTGAGATTCCTCCTTCTGAGCCCAAGCTCCACCAGGGTCCTGTTACTAGCAGAGTTCATGTTATGGACAAGTACTCATTATAGCCTGACCTCAATTAAGTCACTTCCGTGCAGTGAAACCTAAAGGTAGCTGATTATAGCACTGCAGAGGTTAATCCATGTGAAGCACAAAATTTAGCAAACCACCAGAAACACTGTCCAAAATAACACAGTATGCTCTTCCTTTAGGAGAGAATGGGGTAAGAGAAAATGCAGATAACAGACTAGTATTCTAATAGGACTCCAGAAAAAGCTTATGCATTGCTGTGCAGAGCTGTGTAAAAAATTCACATAAAAGAAGACGGAAGAAAAAAGGATCACTTCCATAGCCTTCAAAAATTTCTTCAAAAAATGGTCTATGGCCCTAACTTTTTGGCCCCAGTGGTGCTGCCATAGGACTATGGCTTCATTATTTGCAGGTCCAACTTCAGCCTATTTCACTTGGGATATTAACAGAACCAGCAAGAACTCTCTCCAATTCTCAATTTAAGAAAATTTACTTTAATGTTCCTTCTGGTTCTGGCTACTGGCTTTGAAGCCCCCTTCTCTCTCTTTTCTTCCCTCCCCTCTCCCTCCTCCTGAGTCTTCCTGACAAGAAGAAAAGAGGAGAAGCAGGATTTTGCAGTAAASAGCAAGTGAGTTTTGTGGCACTAATCAGCGTTTGCAAATGAAGATTAACAAAAGTGCAAACAAGCCTATGTGATAACTCCACAGCCTGACCTAATCTTAATGAAATCTACAAGATCTATTTATATAAATAATAATGAATTTTCTTGCTTTCAACATGGGGTAATTTGCGCATGTAGATTACAAGTGACACACACGATTGTTTTGCCTGCATAAGTTCCCCAACTTTAAAGAGCTTACTGACAGCTCCCTGCAAAGTGARGACATGCGGCTGGCAGAGCTGTCTCAACTTTATTCAGCTCCAGCAGGAGGGCTCTCTTATTCCTCTTTTAAAAATACATTCTATTTAATTCCTCACCTCCCCAAGGACGTCTGGCAAGGCCAAATACTGAAATGAAGGGATCTCTGAAAGCTGGCTTGATAGCCTATGGTGGAGTGAGGGCAGASAGGGATACATTTTTCTGGATTCTGCATTAGCAAGGGAGAGAAACTGAGGCAGGAATCTTTTGGTATCAGGAATTCCTGTAACAGGCTACTGTTCTTCACATCAYACCAGCTAGGGCTAAGCACTGTCCACATGGAAATGTATATTTAGCTTAAAAATAGGTAGATTTATCACAAAATTGCTGTTTTTGAAGTATTATGGCTGCCAGGATGAGCGAGCTTGTGTTGCACAATCACTGCTCCAGCTGAAAACCAGCACAAAATCCAGATTTAACTAACTATTCTTAACTCTTAAGGGGAAAATCAATGCAGTACCATTAAGCACTTGCAGGTTTGAGGTGAGAGGGAAGGCATCATTTTTGGTCCTTCCAGCAYTTAAGAAACTTCTTAAGTTGACTGTGAGGTTAATTTGACTAACAGACCTTTCTATGGGCRCTGTTTCTGCTTACATGTGAGTAATGCTAGTAAAGTGCCAGTTCTCTCTGACAGGAATAGCACTATAAAGATTCACATCAGGTCAGAGGCACACTATGCATCTGACATATGCTCTAAGTGTCTGGAACTCTGAATGTGTTACTGAATTAACATTATGATGTTGTGTTTCTATAGACAAGCCAATTCTTTCTACAAGTTATCATTATGTCAGGTACGTCCAAGTACATAAGGAAAAGAAAGAAAGAAATACAGGAGAAACAAATAGATCATATTAAGAGGATACCAGGGAGTTCTTGAATAGAGCCATGTGGTGGTTCTAGCTTTACAGTGTGTTGAAATCTGAAATGATAAATATTGGCTGATTGAAATTAGTTGTTTTTACATTTCTAAATTTAGGATGAGGGTATCTCTGAGGACCAGCAAGTTTAATTTCACAATTTCTTGCAATGTTTCATGTTCCACAGCCATATAATATTTACATTTGGAATCAATCTGTAGAYAGCTATAAGCAGTTATCTCTATTCCATGTGTTTTGTCTAGAGACTAGAGATGCTGCCTAAGTGCATTCTGCAAGGYCTATCGTCCACAAACAAATAAACAMACAAAGAAAATAKCTCTTATRCTTACTTAGGGTTTATGACAACTTATAAGTACCCGCAAATTAAGTAGGAAAGAGACTGAGGAATAAACGAGGTTGCTTATTGCTCTTTTCAGCTGCTGATGCCTTAATAACTCATGAACCAGCAAATCGAGGTCAAGGGGAAGGAAAGGGCTGCAAGAATACTATGGAAGGCAATGATTTCACAGCAGACATTTTAGCATCTTGCCTGCTGTTCTGCCTGCTCATACGTGGCAGACTTCTTCTAATTTGGTTTGACAACAAACTTTGAAAGCTGTCAAGTGCTGACATATCCCTGCGTATCTGCATTCATGTTTGCTTATTGTAACCCGTCAGATAACTTTCCATCCCACAGTTTAAGAGGAAAGAAGTAGTATTGGATATTTTATCACCAGGTATTGCCCTTGCATCATTCATGGTAAACTTTYATGGCAGATTAAATTTCAAGAAGTCACAAGTCTTTTGCCACTATTTTTGCCCATCTTTCATAGACAACTACTGCTTGTAGCTGTGGGCTCTCCATCTGTTTCTCTAGAAATTTCCTTGATGCTATATCTATCCCTAAAGTATTTATGGCTACTATTTTTGTGCATTTGTTTGTATATTTTGGTTCCCTCTACATTTTCTTCTATATATGTGTTTATGTAAGGATGGAGCTGCATGCTGCTATCTGCCTGGATGCATTGACAAAATCAACTCATTTACTTGACATTAGCACACATGAAGCCTCAGAAACCAGTGGCACATTCTAGTCTCATAGTGCATTCARGCATTCATTAGGTAGACCAAGTGTGGCTCCCAAAATGAAGTGGGTATTTAGATAGTATTATGTCCCCATGAGAATATGTTGCAGGGTCTCGGACACGCTCTGGAGGCAGCAGGGGCATTAAAGCCTGTATCAGTGAAGAGAAATGGGAGCACCCGTCTTGGCTACTCCACATAGAGGTGAAAACAAAGGTTCCCATTGGATAGGGCTACCTGAGCAAACTAGGGTGCAATGGAGGTGCTTGGGTTTGGATCTTCTTGTGAAGCACACTTCAGTCTTGCTTGTGCAAGTTACAATAAAAAAAAAAAGCTAATGAGGATGCTCATAATCTCCTGACATGAACTGCCTGTCAATATCCAAGATCATTTGGATGTGCAGAAGTTGAAAAATCATGGTAGTAGGAGGAACAGAAACAAAAGAGTACGCTCTCAAGGACTTAGGTGGTCACAAGGAGCTTGAACAACTCTCCCTTCACCAGCTCWTATGTACGTTGGTAGTTCATGTTCATAACCAGGACTTTTATGAAGGAGTTTAAAAATGATAAGGCAGGGGTCCTCTGAAGCAGGAAAAAGACATTTTGTTTGTATGAACATCCTTGAAGAAATCAGAGAGAGAAGCAAATCAATGAACAGCAAGATAAAATGGGGGGTGCATAATTTCCATCTTAGTTTTTGATTTCAGTGCAAATTCATGATTTCATTTTAATTTCTTGGAAATTTTATATGAAGCTACTTGGACCTAGGGAAAGTATCCTTCACTTATCTGCTTTCTCTGACACAATGGCTTTAAACCTTTGGGATTTGTAATCTCCTAAATGAAAATAGTTAAAGTCTCTTTACAAAGAACTTAAAATTTGTTTATGCACCTAAAAATAGGTCAGTTCCAATTGGGAGCTAGCACTAACTGTGCTAATACATACTTCTGTGTATTCAGTAACACTAGCCCGTGGAAAAAAATTAAAAGCATGTTAAACCTTCTCCTAGACAGCTCTGTGGAGTGAAAAGAAAGCATTTAATTCTTGCTTCCAAGTTTTCACAAAATTAAAGGTAGATTTAGAAGACATGGTAAGCAGCTATTTCCATTCAAAATCAGGAGAAAGCTGTTATAGGAAAATTGCAAGTTACTGCCTAGGGCTCAAGCATCTGGTGTGCCAGTATCCAGAAATAAAATCACACTCTTGAGAATGGAGGCTTCCCTGAAACATTACTACTTTATAGCTAGGATTACCAACATTTTTAAGCTTAACATGCAATAGAATTATCACCTACCCTGTAGAAAGAATTTACCCTATCAGGTCACTTCTCTCTAATTTACTACCGTGTATGCCATTTTATATCAGCTGACACTGAATGGGATAAAAATGCATAATGCCAATGTAAAATTAATGATTAGTTGCTCCAAATAGCACTTACTGTCAGCTTCTGCACACAATGCTTGCTGACTTTTCATTTAACAACTGGTATATAATTTGACGCTTTCAAAACATACCTGCACACCGACAACTTCACAGAATCACTAAGTGGGACAAGCAAGAACAGAATTCTCAGTTTCTGCAAGTAAAGAGTTGAAAACAAGTAACTCCAGTTTGGTTCACTTGCTAACAGTTTTCAAAAGCTCTGTATTATTGAAAGGAAACTTGAAAATGACTAAGAGATGGTTGAAGTTGTTTTGTTTTCTGTTCAAAACTTCCATTAAATGAAAGGCTTTAGAAAACTTTTTTCTGCTTCTTATCTTTTTACCCTTTCACTCAAATTTGTAAGATATGTTTATTTTCTGGGCTATTCGAGGTTACTCTCCCCTGATCCCTTTTCTTGGAGAAAATCAAAGGGGAATAAAATACCCATGATTTTCTTGGAGGGGGGATAGGGAAAGATGGTAAAAGAGTAAAGTACTTTGGCACAAAACCAAACAATATGACTCATTAATACTGTTTTTGCAAAGTCTCCAGAGGTTTAGTCCTTGATCTCCCCAACTTCTTCACGGCAATCTCACTGGTTGGACTATACCCCTTAGGATGCCTTCATTTAGATTTCAAGTCACGGAATAGCATGGGTGGTCTAGCTCTTCAGCAAATCTTTTTTACGAATACAATGACTACAAAAGTAACCAAACTATATTTCCAGTGAAATATCACAGCAGCCTACCTGAAACAAAATATGAGAGAAGGTAGGCTTAAAGGTACTTCAAGCATGTACCCAAGAGCAGATTTAGACATTTTTATAACTAGAGCTCCTATTCTTTTTGCTGAAAATATGTTTTGAGATAAAATTTCTGCCCATCAGTTTCAGCCATTAGTTTCAGTTGATTCCCGTCGTACTGGTAGCTCTATTCATATTTAACTTGAAAGAAGGACAATTTGAAATGTTAATGAACTTGGATGTATGTAACAAGCTCATATTTACTTCAGGGGCCAGGTATAGAAAACAGAAGAATTGTGGAGACAAAAACATTATTTTCTGGGGAATCCTAAGTTTTCATTTTTCCAAACTTCTTTTTTTTTTTTTTTTTTTTTTTGTGGGGAAGGGGTATGTTTTGCTTTAACGTTGCCCTCCAGGAATTTTTAAAATGCTTTTTCTTGTGGTGTTTTTCATTTTAAACTTCCAGTGTACATTTACAGATTTCAGTGAATGGGAATTTACTTAGTTTTGATAACCACTGTAAAGAACTCACATGTGCAGCCTGCTGCATAAAGGTCTGCAATTAGCTGACAGTTGGTTTTCATATTTCATCTCCTTGCTAAAGCTGCAATAGCTTGCCATCACAGGCCTGCTGTTAGCTTTCTTGCAGTGGGTTCTTTAGCCCTGGAAGGCATGCAAGGTGATGGCATCCAGCAGTATGATGATGGTGGGAGTACCATGACAAGGAAAACAATTCTTCTTTTTCTTTACTCTTGAATGTCTCTTGAGCTTCCCCATGATGAGGTGGGACTCTCAAGCCAGGAAGAATCAGTGAAAAAATGACTGTGTGTCTCAAGACATAGTGGTTTATAGAGCTAAGAGAGATTGAGTAAAAAGCTCCATGCAAGGGTGTTAATCCTCTCTGTGTATAAATGAGTGTGTGCTCTTTCTGTATGGTAGTGATAGTACTGTGAATAGTGTCTGTCTTTTAATATGTGTTGATGGTATGTGACTAAAGGAACAGCTGGCTGGTTCGAGACTAAAACTATTTCTCCAGTAATGATGTAGATTGTTGCTGTTCATTCTGCTATTCTGAGACCTCAGAAGAATGTAATATTGTTGACAAATTCTGTAAGCTATTTCAGATCCTATCAGACTGCTCTGCTTTTTCCAGTTTTCCAGGGAAAATGCACACACTTCCGCACTCACCAGCCCTCTCCTCCTCCTTTTATGCAAACTAAGAGGACCTTTTGAATAAATCATGTTTGAAGTTTCTAGGCCAAACCTTTCGTGAGCTATTGCATGACAAAAGAGTAAGAATCACTCCAAATTGTTCCAAATATGATTTATGCCTGATTTTCAAATCTCATATTTTGCAAGCCACTTCTCTGCTTTTCTTACACTGTACCCTCAAATAAATTACCCCACTTCTTCACACTGCACATATGACACCCATTTCAGGACATGAGATGATTGGGACAAGCCAAAAATTCTTCGATATTCTACTGATAGGTAGAAATGCCTTCATGTCTAACCTAATTAATTGATTTTTAAATTAAGCAGGCCAAGAACAAATAAATTCTGCCTATAGCCTTAATTATCTAGAGGCTACTTATGCCCAGTGATCAAAATCTGGATTGAAGCCCAATTGTTCACAAGAGGTCCCTGTGATCTAAATCAGTGAGGTGTTACAGGTGAAATGCTTAGTTGTCCTTTCTTCATTATATTTAATGAAAATGCATATGTCAAGGAAATAACTTTCAATAGAGATAGACAATTATGAGAATCAAACATTTCTATATGATTAAAAAAAAAAAAAGTGGAAATGTTTTCCTATAAAACACATTGGATGTGGTTAAACAAGCTTCTCATTTCAAAGTAAAATTTAAAGTAAAAAATACAATGCCTTTTTTTTTCTGGATTGTAAGCCTGGAGCAAAAACAGCTCTGTGTTTAATTATAAACCTCTAGGGAATAAGAATGAGAATGACATTCCGAAGAGAAAGACAGAAGAAAGAGGAATATGGAGAAAGAGATGCACATAACCAGCTGCAGGAAAAAATGGAGAGACAGTGAGACAAAAAGTCAGAGGCAAGGAGATGGACAAGTAAAGGATTATGAGGAAGAGATGAGTACATTGCTCTGTGGTCACAATGACTGCAATTTCAGTTGCCTGTATTGGGAACTTTTATTTATTTATTCTTRTTTTTTGTTGTTGTTATTGATTTTTTTTTATGAAAAGAAGATGCCTATAGACAGTCAGTCTTTCCTGATGTGACTTTGAATCYGTTCCCCCACTGTCAGACCTGTTGCCTGACTTCAATCCAATTTGATAGAAAGAGAAGCAATATAATTAGGTTTTCAACTTTTAATGCAAATATATGCTCAGTGAGAAAAAAAATGACCAGTGAGAAAACACCTGTGAGAAAAACTGAAAAAGGAACTTGTATTACATGTCATATGTTCTCTGGAACATATGAAAAATTTGCATCTGAACAGTTCCTCAAACACAGGAAATATATCAGTCAGAAATTATACCTGTGTAAAAATTGTAGCTGAGCATAACACAAAAATCCATAATAACATAGGCTTCATTATCTTTGATGTTCACTGGTTCTTTGTTACAGTCATTGAAAGCTGAGAGAGCAGCTCTGCAGCGAAGGATGTGGGAGTCCCAGTGAACAAGAGTTTAATCATGAGACAGCAATATGACCCATGGCCAAGAAGGCATTTGCCTCTTGGTCTCCTTGGGTGTATCAGGCTGAGCGTTGCCAGCAGGTTGAGAAAGATGATCCTCCTCCTTTACTCAGCTCTGGTGAGGCCACATCTATGTCCAGTTCTGGGCTTCCCAGTGCAAGAGGGATGTGGAACTACTGAAGAGAGTCCAGCACAGAGCTACAAAGATGATTAGGGGACTGGAGCATCTCTCAAATGAGAAGAGCCTGAGAGAGCTGGGCGTGCTCAGCCTAAASAAAAGCTTGAGAGGAGATCTTATCAGTGTGCATAAATACCTTAAATGAGGATGTCCAGGGGATGGGGACAGACTCTTCAGTGGTGGCCAGAAATAGGAAAAGAGACACCAGTAACAAATGGAAATACAGGAAGTTTTGTCTGAATTTGAGGAAAATTTGAGGGTCACAGAGCTCTGAAACAGGTTACCCAGAGAGGTCATGGAGTCTCCTTCTTTGGAGATATTCAAAACCCATCTGGATGCAACCCTGTGAAATGTGCTGTAGTTGACCGCACTTCTTCAGTTTGGCTGGACTGGATATCCAGAAGACCCTTCCAGCTTAAATCATTCTGAGATTCTGTGAAAGTTCAAGCTACTAGACTCACTGGGATTTTGAAATGAACAGAAAGGTGGTATTTTTAAGTTTCCCAGGCCCTGCACTTAGTGTATGGTCCAGTAGCAGTCCATCAGACACATAAATAATTTTTTACAGTTTTGGAATATGATTACAACATTTTGACAATGCATAGTGCAGTTYCACATATCTGGTTAGGTCTGTGGGAAGTGTGTACACATTAAAATAATCTTTCAAGTAATTGGCACTTAAATATCTAGATGTAAAGAAAATTATATCCTAATAAAAACAATTTTCTTTCCCTTTGTGTTTACCTACACACATTTGCTCTTAATTCTGGCTAAGTTATATTATATATACTTGAAAAATAGCTTGAAAATTTCAACCAAATTCTACCTGATCATAGTATTACACAAACCTCACCATAGTCATAGAATCATAGACTCATAGAATGCCGAAGGTTGGAAGGGACCTCAGAGGTCATCTAGTCCAACCCCCCTGCTCACGCAGGGTCACCGAGAGCACGTGGCACRGGGCTGCATCCAAGCGGSTTTTAAAGATCTCCAAAGAAGGAGACTCCACAACCTCTCTGGGCAGCCTGTTCCARTGCTTTGTCACCCTCACAGTGAAGAAATGCTTCCTTAAGTTCCTGTGGAACTTCCGATGCTTCAGTTTGAAGCCATTTCCTCTAGTCCTATCACTGTCCACCACTGAAAASAGGCCGCCCCCCTCCTCGTCACTGCCTCCCTAGTCCTTTTTAAAATGTACATACAAGAAATAAATATTGTGGACAATATTCTCAAGTAGTGAAAAAGCAGTGAATCTGATGATTTACATTTAGCAGTGCCAAATTAGAACTATAGAGAAGTTACTTCTTTTTGATTCTTCACGTGTAAAAGAGGAATTTCACTATTTTTCATCTCAGATCCCTACTATAGTTGAAGCCTATAAAATCATATTTCTTTTATAGAAAATAATCTTTCCAACTGTCCTCTATTCCATTTTCTTTTGAAAAAGGAAATGAACTATCAAACACTAAACAGAGTTAGAGCATTCTGCAAAGAAAAMAACGCTACAAGCATACTCTACAATTGCTAGATAATTCATATAAATTTTCAAGGCCACAGAAGTATATTGGTGCTTAAGATCCAAAAAATATAGTTCATCATTCTYTCCTGCTTCAATTTACAGTGTCCTTAATCCATTTTTTTTCCTTCTATAGTTTTCAAAATATGCTTATAATTACTATTCTTTCCCTTTCCTATTTCTAGTATAATGTATTTACGGTTTCAAAGACCTAAGGGAGTTAGATGCATGACTCTATTACTGCTTTGAAACTTCAGCTTATAGTACTAACTAATTATTTATTATGCAGTGTGTGCATTCATCCCATATATACTCTTAAACCACATCATTAAACACAAACTTCTGAACACAAACCCTCCCTAGATTATATAATCTACACATTTCAGAACTGCAAATGGATTGATCACACTTGTCCTAGCAGTAAATTTGTTCTTCTGCTTCAGTACATAATAATAGTAGAGAACTCTGTGACATAGCCAAAAGAATCCTGRGATTTTCTAAACACTTTAGAGAACATTTGAGAAAACCTAAACTATATGTTTATGTATATAAAATCTGTACTATAAAATGATGGTGTATTTCTGTCAGAAGCAAGCAAAGAGGAGGAGGTAGTTTGTAAAGGATACATAAATTAAGAGAGTGATGGCTATTACAATGATGGAGAATATTCAGGGAGTCTGTTTATTTTCAGTCATTTCAACTTTTTTAGGCAGTAGAACTTTTTAAAGAAATTAGAATAATGGTTTTCTCATTATTAGCTGGACTGTAAAAAAAAACATTTTTCAGTCATAACTCTTTTCTAACAAAGCTTTTTGTTTGGGAATAATGCAAATTATTCTCATTACAATCAGATGGGGTGGTTGTTAATACCTTTGCATAATTAGAAGCTATTTCCTTAAATACAGCTTATGCATGAACTTTCCAAGGAAATCTATCTACTGGATGATTTTGATCTGGAGAGATGCACTGAAGGTCACACAAGAAAACAATTAAAATGGCGTTGCTTTAAAGATGAATCGGTTTACATCCTATATAYAGCAGAATTATGATCTGAATCTAGCTGTTTGCTAAAAGGACTTTTCTAAATCTAAGTGCATGACAGTGGATTGACTGCAGACCTACGGGCATTTTTTAAGACACTATGTTTTCCCAGTGAATCTCTTGAGCTCATTGACTCCACTAGGTTTGGAAGCATATTTACCAAGTAGAATATGTATTGCTTTCATTTCAGGGAACATGAAGTTTTTCCATTGCTTGCTGGTCTTTTGAGTTAGGTAGACTTTGTCATTGGCAACTTCCCCATAACGGCCCTTGCAGGAGGACTGTGATGTGAAGATTTCTGCCATGGGGACGATGCAGTGTCCTGTCCCTTTCTCTGCATGAACGTTCTTGGGAATGAGATATTTCTTGAGAGTATGTGTCTCTAATGATATGACTAGACTATTGGAAGTGATAGGAGGCTCTGCCTTGGTTTTCAGCTCTTGAAGGCAAAAAGTGAGTCATTCAGAGGTTGGAGAAGAAAGGGTCCTTCTCACAGAGTGTAGTGCAATTTTCCCAGGGGCCTAAAGAGAAGTTTGAATCTCTGAGCTGGAGCATTAATTATCAGAACTGAGACTGGTTAAAATAGAGAAGTGACACTGCATATTAGAGCCTGTCTTTTCATATCTCTGTGGGTATAATGTGACTTGACACCACATTATCATCCAGCAGAGCATCCCAAGGTAGCAACTCAAATAGCTTGCACAAGCAKGTAGAGACTTTGAGACCCCTAAGTATGTCAGGGGTACTTCAAGCTTAAGGATAACTTGGGTCCCCAAAAGAGTGCTCAGAGTTGACAAGCAATGGAAGGGCTGTTGGTCATGAGGTACCATTCATATAGAAATTAAGGGGACTTGGAAATTTTCTTAGTATGACCAAGAGGTTTCTCTTTGGCCCAAATGGAGCTCTGACCCTTTAGTATCCTTGACYTTGCCCTTTTGAGAGCCAGGTTGTTCATAATCACTGGCAGCTGCTGAGGTACCTGTGGTGCAGCAAGACCTGGCACCAGGCTACATGAGAATGCAGAATCAGGGTTTGTGCCTTGCTCCCAGTCCTGCCTGTGTGCTTCTTCATCTCACTAAAATCAAGAGGGAAGMAAAATCAGGTTTGTCCCAGTCTTGAGGATCTGGGGTATAGGGGAGAGGAATTCCTCTTCTGTAGTCTTATCTCTCACCATTGTACATGTACAGTCAATCCGCCTTGTGAGGTATAGTGTGGCTGTAGCTTCTGCTTAACTACAAAAATAGGCATTGTCATGCATATATGGTGTCATGCATATTGCTGGAAAAAAGTGTTCAGTTCACCTTGCTCATACCAGATCAGAATTTAAGCAGTTATAGTAATGACATGTAATATACTACCAATCAATGAACTATACATTTGGCATCAATACCAGAAATACAACAGATAAATCAACAAGATCATAACTTGCAAAATGTTAATGTACAGCAGCAAATTTCAAAACATCCTTCTACCACTGTTCAGTATTTCTAATCCCATATACACATCTCTCGGAGTCGTGCAAGTTTCCCCTCTTTGGATACTCCTCCCATGGGATATGTTGGAAAAGCTCATTCAACTGGAACTTGTTCACTATCTCTCCTAGACATTGCTGGCTAAGAATGCATTGTGTGTCAGAGGAAATATTTATGYGTGAGGGAAATAACATTTCCTTTACTGTAGAGTGGCTATTCCCTAAATCATAACTGTATTTGCAGTACTTGGAAGAAAAGATAATCTTTCTGTTACTATTCTTCTTTATTATGAATGTAAATACTTAATTCCTGAAAAGCTCAGTACCTGTTTTCCAAATGACACTTTAATAAAAAGATATTTTCCTCCAAGTAGGTTGTTTAATCTTTGGTGGGAAATTGAATGAATGAGATACAGAAAATATTAGAGTAATGATTTTAAAATAGCCCCATCAAACTTGTTATTGCTCTGAGGTGTTATAAATATATAAAAAATGGTCTGCATAATGATTATGATTACTCTCATCTTACTGTAACTGCTAAAGGTTTCTCTGAGTCAAAATCGCATATGTATTTACCTGTACTTTTCTTATAGCCCCCTTCGGCCTCTGCCTCAAGAAAGAAAATAAATGGATAACTAGCTTTATGAATGGGAGAAAAAGGAAAGGAATTATTCTCACACTAAAGATAAAGCATGGCCACTGGGGCTTATGACAGACTTAAGATGAAACACACTGTTGCCCATATTCCACCAATCACAGCTACAAAAAGTCCCACAGCCAAGCCTGGTTTCATGTGCACACAGGGCAGTGCAGGACACAGTGGGAAAGAGCAGTAGCAGAAATGCTGTTTCACAAGCCACTAAGCCAAAGCTCTCTTTAGCTATCCTAGGGGATAGTTACAGATCCGGTATGCAGGGTGGTAGTTTGCTACTTTTAATACTGTTCTGGGCTGAAGAGCTGGAGGACAAGTTGAATAGTACTTGCAATAGGCATCTTTGAAAGCCAAGAYGCAATCACTTTGTTAAATTAAAGCTCATTTCCTCCACTGTTAAAAACAATGCACACGATCACTGCCACCACGTGATTATATTTAAAGTGAAAGGATGCAGAGGGAATGCCAATTCTTTTGCTCTATATTCAGTCGCAGCTGTGAAGGATTAAGGGTTGTTTAAAAATCCCTTAAAGGCCTGCCAAAAAGTTGCAAATCATTACAACCAATAGGTGTTCATCATTTCAAGCATTGTTTGAGATACTGGAAATTACAGAACCACAGGTGAATATGTCCCTCAGACAAAAGGGCTGTGTGGGAAGTTCAGGAGGAAGGATTTGGGCTCCTTCCATCTACTTTCAGCACATTAATTCTTGGAAGTAATTTCACCTGTATCTTCAAGCATCTCCACATAAGTAAATCTCTAACAGAATAATGATTCTTTGCCAAGCAAGCTTGCCAGCTTTTAGACTCTAATCTACAGAAACTTACATAAAAAGCAGAGAGCAAACATGTCCTTTCACTTCTTCATGTGTATACGTAGATATACATGTGCATGTATATATATGTACACATATATAATCCCTGTGTCTGTCTGTGCCTGTGTATCAGGCTGCAATATTGTCATATTTTCATCAGAATTAGTATTCCAAAACATGCAATTTTCAAGCACAGACCATCACTTTTTTTTTTTGAGAAACTATGTTCAATGATAGAAATCAAATTTCCTCTCTTCAGAGAGAYGAAGTGAAAAGTGGTAGTTTCACAAAGTAGATTAGCAAAGTAAAGATAAATCACACTCAAGGAGCTAGCACTGCTAGGTAGGTATTACAGTGTCCACATGAAGCCAAACACTAGACTCTGAAATTCAGGAATTTCTATTTAACCCCTCTATTTTAGTGGTTAGTGCTTTCTATGACAAGAAGGATTTTCAGTTGAAGATATTTATCCCTTTTATTGTTGGCTCACAGGTTGGCTGACAGGTGTATTTTTGTGAGACTATTTGAAGCAAATCTATCCAATTTACTAGGCTCTAAGAGTGCAATCCTATTCACTCATTTTGTCGTGTTTCTTTTCTTTTTTTTTTTTCTTTTTCTTTTTTTTCCTGGTCACTTCCTGCATCAGACTGAAAAGAAACTCTCCCCAGTCTGAAGAGAAAAATCATCACATTTTCTTTCATTCCCTACATGCAGATAATTAGAAAGCTCCTAAATCTGAAGCTCTGGAAGCCTGTTGTGCGGCATAGAAGATGTACATCCATGTTCAGGCTGCACAGAATGGGTTCAATAATGAAGCTTGAAAGACTTAAATGTCGCTTGCAGTCAATCAGTATCAAGCCAGAATTTCAGCAGACCTAATCGACCTTTTGTGACATCTCTATGAATATACTCTCTGCCCAAAATAGCTGCCTCTAGGACAATTTGCATGAGAGATACAGATGCATTCACATCAATCCAAGCAGCTCCAGACAGAGAAGCTTAAAAGCTCAAGTGGCAAAACTTTTAATAACTCATCTCTGCTCCCTTCCCCCAATTTTTTTTTTCTTTCCATTAATATTCCCACATTCTGTCCCCTTCAAATAGCAACATTAAGTGCAAATAAATAAAACATTAGATTGACAGAAGTTACTTATATTACGGTAGCAGCTGGCGGTGCTGATAAATACCTCATGATGAAGGGTCTTGTAAGAATAGGTATCGCAAAGACACTTCCAGCTCCCTAGCCACAAGGCCTAAGTTTCTGACAAGACACAAGTAAATGATGCAAGAGAGGTAGAAGAAGAGATAATAAAAAAGGTATTTATACTGGCATCAATTAGTAAACCTGAAACATTTGGGTAATTTCAATTTATGTTATGTATTACTATMTTTAGACATATAGTATATTTTATTACACAATGTATTGCAACTGAAGGTACTCTAAGAATGTCTAATGTTATGGAAAATGGACTTTCAGAATTAAAACATGGATGCCAGGACCTTGTTACTGCCTTGGACTCATGTTTCATATACTCCTTGGACTCCTGTTTCATTTTTGCCAATAATGGAAGGCAATTTGTAAATAGTAGAAGGTTGTAAGTGTGGCTGCTCAGAAGAACTATTAACATAACCTTTGTATACCTCCTGCTCCCCAAAAAATTATTCAAGAAGAATTTTTATGATCAAACAAATTAAAACATTTCAGCAATTGGTACTGTTTCAGGTCCTTCACTAGCAAAGAGTCCCAAAATCCTGGCGTAACTCAGGCACTGCTGATAGCAAAATATAACAAATTGTACGCATAACTTTGGATTCTTTTCCTCAAAATACAGAGGAATAAGAGAACATTGAAATTGTTTTTATATAACTTAATGCCCTTGGCTGGAGCAGTGCAGTCTTCCTGAGTTCTTTTTAACTGTATGAGTTGTGTGTGAAGCCAACATAACCACTAAGAAAAACGTGTCTTAGGCTTGTGAGTGGAATAAGAGGGAAGATGCCTGTTCTGTGCATAAGAAGAGACAATACTACAGACAACTAATTAATGTAGTACAATTACTGAAACAGGACAACAACTATTCCTCTCTGACCAATATTAACTTAAGAACTTTTTTGATCCACCTCTGTCCTCATTTCTTAAATAAATGAAACCTTTTGGATTTTTGTTTGCCCAAACATTTTTCTCTAAAAATTTCAGAGACATTTTTGTCAACCCAGTTAAACCTGAAAGCGAGGTCTCAGATTTGTTATACTCCCATGTTCTATGAAAGGAGGTGGCCACAAAGATGTTTTGGTATTTTTGATGTTTTGCTCTTTCTGAGCAACAGCATTATCCATTTTGGCTGGAATTTCTGTCTTGTTAGACCCTTGGAAATCCCATCATGAGACACAAATCAATAGAAACTTRGGCTTTGTTAATCTTTCTGCTCATGGAACAGCTTGATTTTTAATATGAGAATCAAAAAAGCTATTAAAAGCCTAACTTTATACTCTGAAATTGGTTCTTTTCTATGCTGTGTGAATATTTGCATGCAGTTATGCTAATCTGTTCTTCTCAGTATGGCGGCTGAATATCCTGCTTAAAGGTAACCATTTATAAGACCTACAGTCTGAATGGGATCTCCTCAGTACTGAACTCTTTTGGAAAAAAAATGCAGATGTTTATTTCAGGAACCTAATAAAGAATGTTTTCTTTTTGGGAAGAACTTTGTCCATGATGTCAGTTATAGCTGTACTCCAGGGCTCTGTGCCTATGCTATGTACATAGACACTGCATGTGACTTCTCATGCACAGTCCTCTCTGACATAATTCCTCCAGAGGAGTTTCAGTGTTTGACTAGAAGAAATTACAGAAGCTCTAGAGAACTCTGTCAGCCCCAGGGCACCCTGCTGCACTTTTGCTCCTTGGAGCTTAAAGAAAACTCCCTGCAGAGACCCAGCAACTCTTCAGCCTACGAAAAAGAACGGGGTAGGAATTTGCACAGCCTTTTTTGTTGGATTTTACTCTTCTCCAGAGGCACTTCTGGCTTGATGTGCCTACTGTGAGAGTGGCATTGAGGTACTTAACTGCCACAAAGGGCCTCTTAAGGAAACAGGTCCTTCTTTTCCCGCTGTTCTTTTGACTTATTCTGACCAGAGTGACACTTATGAGTTCAAATGCTACCGTGAGGCTTGTTACTTTAAAGTTTTGCCTCCTCTTTAAGTTGCAGTAAGGGGAAATTATGCTGTAATTATAAGCCTATTCATTAAAAGAAATAGAGGGTCATTCTGACAAAATAAAATATATTTTTTCCCTTTTAGAAAAGTTAAAAAGTGATTCTGAAATATTAAAAGAAAGCGAGGGAACTGACAAAGCATTTAGAGYAGGTACATTCCTTTAGTCCCTCGATAATATTGGAAATACTTCTCTATGACATAAAGGCCTTTGGAGTCTGGATCTGCTTTATGTCTGCAAGACTAATCCTCTAATTCTATACTACACACTATACTACGTCAGCATTTTTTTTTATTACTGGAGTAGCAGAAAATCTGAGACAAGCTCAGTCTGTTGATTTCTAAAGATGATGCTGAGATCTTCTGGCATTCCTTAGAGTAGACATGATGTGCTGAGAGTTCTCACCTGGTTTGCAAGTCATAGTGACTTGGGGTAAGAAATTGCAGTGTCTTCAGTTCTGATGGTGTGTTTATGAAAGACCATCTATGCTCTGTGAGCAAATACCACCGGTATTTGACAATGCTGAAAAAATGTAAGGACTTGTTCCACCTTTGCAGAGGTAAGGGAAGTGTCATTTTAGTGGGACTGCACATGAATGTGCCAGGGAATGACACTGTGAAAAAGGAAAGTTTGAATTTCTAAGACAGTGCTGAGACAGCTTGCTTACCCTTGAATATCAGCTGTGTCGGAAAAGACCGCTAAGCTTAGGTGACAGTGAAGTCCTGCTGTGGTAGCATCTCTCAAATGCTGGAGAGCTGAAGGAAATGGGAAGTAATAAGGAAAAAACAATATTTACAAGATCAATATACTAAAGAGAGGGAAAAAAATAAGCTTAGTAGGAGGGGAAAGGGAAAAAAAGGCATTTTATGAAATAAGGTTTCATCTTATGACTCTCCAAGTTCCTGATACTGTTTTGGCTAACCACCAGTTCAGAAAGATCTTCTTCATTAGAAAGGGCATGGGAGTTAACTGCAAGGAGTGGTGAAGACACTGCTTTTTACTTTCTTGCTCAAGTATCCTGGCAAACTAGTAACCATGACTCTTATCTTTTTTCTAATATAAATGCAAATTCAGATTTTTTTTCCTTCCCATAGAGTTTTCCATAACCTAACTAAATAATATCAAATAAATATATATAAAGTAAATTTATTTTAGATATCAGGAGTACATGGTTCTGGAAACAGTARAACTAAGGAGCATAGGAAACTCAGTCCTCTAAGCATTTGGGGAAATGGGAGGAGTATCAGCTCACAGGAGCATTTCCTAAAGACGTTTTCACTGAAGTAGGCTTTCCACCCTGAAGGAGTCAGTGCCTCACCTGGGCAATGTTTCCAATAGAGAACATTTTGTATTGAAGAAGATGCAGAAAGGCTAATACATATTCCTGGTACAGCGGAGTTGTAACTTAGATAACACATAACAGACATTTTGTTGTTCCAGATTTTGCAGACTTTGCAGCACCAAAATAGCTCCATATTTCACAGAAATTAATTGCAGTCTTAAAGTTGAAACAACGATCTCACCTGGTTTTGACTTAAGTTTTGTCGGCTGTGCTCTTCCCCATTCCTGTCTAGATCGCAGATCTAGTTCTGTCTAGTTCTTAGCTTTCTGTGCATGGTAAAATATGCCATAAGATATTTTCACTTAAGTAATTCACTGATCTTAGTGGAACTGTCAATTAAATAGAAGCTGAAGCAAAAGCTAAATGTAGAAAGAGAGCTAAGTTATTACGCTTACTCTTCCCCTGCTCATCATTCATATGACTGACTGTTTCTAGAACACAGAGAAAAAAATGATGCAAAGGCTCAAAGAATGAATCAGAGGACTAAAAGGTATAATATTTAAATTTTGGAAGGAAGGGAGTTGTTATTCAAGGCAGCTGAGTGGTTTAAAACTCTGCTCTGCCACATTTCACTCTCTGCTGCTTTAAAAATTAGAAGGACGTAAAGTGCTTTTAATCTGTTTTATGAGTGCTAGGCTGACAGCACAAAGGACCTCTGCTTATCCTTTCAGCACAGAACAGGCCGTGACTCTGCAAGCTGTCCCTTCTCCTGTCAAACTCTCTTTCTAAGCCCATCCAGTCTGAAGTCCAGATTTTACCCATACAGTTTAATATCAACCTGCATGTGTAAGGTTCGACTACAGTACAATTTTTGTCTATTCAGCAACTTCTTTTTTCCCTGGCCTTTTTTGTTGTTTTTGTTGCTGTAAAGGTGGTAATTATGACCACTTTTGGTTTAGCTGATATAATACTTGCACAGAAGTACATATGGGGATAACACATGGTTTCCTTAACAGCTCTTCAATGGGAAATTATTTTCTCAAAACTTCATGTACCATCTTGAGAACTGTGCCTTTTAAATAARAGGAGGAGGGAAAGTATCAATATTTCAAAAATTTTAAACGAGAACAGACTTTTTAACTCTACAATGTCTATGTTGTAGAATTAGTTCAGGAGTCCCATGCTCTAAATTACTTTTGTAGTAGTGCTCAGCTGGACACATTTCCCGTTTTCCAACTGCAACAACATAACTGCCAAGAGCCATCCCCAGCACTTACCAACACTGGGATCACAACACATCATAGGAGATGTAGTCCCCCAAAGAGAGAACAGGAGAGCAGGAGGTGTCTGAACTACAACTCCAGTAGCATTTGCAAATGAAAATATTGTAATTTTCAGAAGAAATGTTTTCAGTGTTGATKTGCTGCAGGATAGAAGGCACAAAATCTCCAAACATTTTTGACAAAATAAAAATKACTTGTGTTTCCTACTCAGATCTGGCAAAAGGTAGGCCATGAGCTGTATTCATTCAAGTCAGTAAAATCATAAGTACTTTCAGCAAATAGCTAGCAGGCCTGGCTGGCCTCAGCAGCAGGTTGTTTATTCCTGTTCTGAAAAAAAAGTTGTTGTTGAAATTGGTATAAAATAATTACACCCTAAATGAAAGGACACTTTTTGAAAAGATTACCTACCATGGAAGAGTTGCAAGAGACTTCATCTTGGAATGTTTATTTGGTCAATTTGCAGAGAGCATTTTGAGCAGAGATTGGTAATACAAAACACTTCACTTTTGGTTCATCCGTATTCTTCACGCTTTAATCTTCGCCCACACACGCACACTTATACACACTTATAAAGTTTCCTCAGATGTGGACGCGCTTTAATCTTGGCCCTGATTCACTTCCCAGCATGAAACTGATTTAAGAAAACAGGGATGCAGAGTCCGTGAGCAGAATGAGTGAGTCAGAGTTTTCTCATTGTTAAAAAGAGCCGTTACTTTGATAAGTTCTTCCTTTAAGGAACAGTGCCTAAGTCAGGAGCTCTGCGAACAGATTTCATTTTATGTTCTTCCACTATTACTAAGTGCCAGGGTTTGGCTTGGTCTTCTGCAGACCATGCAATTGACATGTTTTCCTCTAAATTGGGCAGATTTCCCTGTTATACCCACACTATTYTCTTCCATGGGGACAGTTTCACTATTTGCATGACATAGGGGCAACCGTGARATGGGCTCAGATGTTCGGAATTAACGGACTGTCTATGTTTTCAAAGCCTGTGCAACCATCCACATTTGCTCTGAGCATGAAACTAGGGGKAAATCACAGGAGGATGCAACAACCAGCATGATCAGGATCTGTGATAAATGATGAAAGGTCAGAACCAAAGAGTCCATACCCCAGGGCAGTTCAGAAAATTGGTAAAGACATTGGAGTACAGAGTCTAACCATGCTGAAGTATCCTAAAACCACAGGATTAGCACACTCATTTTTTCCTTCCTTCTAGACCACTGAATCACTGTACGTGTTTTGTTTGTTTGTTTCTTTGTTTGCTTGTTTGTTTTGTTTGTTTGTTTTTTAAAAGAAGAGAAGCACCTACTTCAGTTTTAGGAAGAAACAGCTCTGCCTTGTCTTTTCAGAAGAAGAGTTCAGGCCACAGATACTCTGCGGAGGAGAGTAAGTGAGCATGAAACATCTGAATACAAGTCCAGTAATGCTTGAGAATGAAAACACTTAAATTTTCAGAAGAAATATTTTATGTGGGTTTGAGGAGGAAGGAGGGACATCCTGAAGAAAAATATTTACCATCGTGAACAAGAGAACATTTTTGAAAAGACTACTTGTAGTGAAACAGATKCAAAGGAATGGACACTCCTGTCTCTAATATTGTCTGTTACATAAACCCAAATCTGAACAAGCTACTTTTGGTTGGTACCATGCATAGAAAGCAAGTTCTTTTAGATCCCTTTTTAAAGTGTCTCTTTCTTTGCATGTGCTATACTGGAAATCAAAGGTCAGACAGCTGAAAATTCATCTTCTTTAGACTTGAATTCCAAATTTCTGTCTATATATATTTGCACACAAAGTATGCAATATAACATTTATTTCTTTCTTCTTTTTACAGTGCACAAGAAGAAATGTTTTCAAAAATCATTCTGTGCAGCATAAATAAAATGGAGTGCTATWGAGTATGAGCCTCTAAATCCAGATGGAGGTTCTTTTAATTGCAGAATTGCACAAAATAGAGATTTGCCAGTGTGCAGGGAAYGCACATTGGGTGAATAGGCATGTATCTGTTGTACTTGTATTCATTGTTTCCCTGAACCAGTAATTAGAACCCTCGAATAAATCACACCAGAATTATGTGTCACCAAAGCAGTATGATAATAGAGACCTCATCTGTGAGAAATTTGCTTGCACTCTGGCAACTTGAATTAAATGAAACAAAGCATTTGGGAGACATTTTTGCTTTGTGGCTTTTGTTTAAAGTGAGGTTATATCAGGGAAAGCAGTGATAAAAATGGCACTTCATACCCTAGGTCTATATCTGACTTAACTGCACTCCTTATTTTTACTGACACAAATAAAATCTTACTAGTGTCAGCACCGTAGTCAGGCAAAAGTGAGCTCTGTTCCATGTTGCCATATCCATTATGAAAATACATCTCCTCCTCCTTTTTGACCCCAGAATCATTGTTGTTAGTGATGATGTATGAAACAGAAAGAACATAACTTGATTGTGAGAAATTGCTTTGAACTTGATTTTGCTGGCACGTAAAAGCCTTATTTTTGAGTTTTAAATGAAGCATGTTTTGTATGAAAGTCACTGAGACTGAATAAACAGCAAACACTAAGATTTCATTTTACAGAATCACTTTTCAGATCATAGTCACATTTTTAAAAAAGCAAACGGCCTGAATTTATGTGCTAATGAAACTAACTGTCCTGCAGAGTAAAGCTCTCAAGATACTGAGGAGGAGGGCAATTATAGGCCGGCAATTACAGGAGGGGAGAGCCGGGTAATTACAGGCTGGTCAGCCTCACCTTCGTCCCTGGAAAGGTGATGGAGCAGTTCATCCTAGAGAGCATCTCCAGGCATATGAAAGAGAAGAAGGTGTTGAGGAGCAGTCAGCATGGATTCACCAAGGGGAAGTCAGGTCTGACTAACCTCATAGCCTTCTGTGATGGGATTACAGGCTGGCTGGATGAGGGGAGAACCGTGGATGTTGTCTACCTTGACTTAAGCAAGGCTTTTGACACTGTCTCCCATACCATCCTCATACGGAAGCTCCAGGACACTGGACTAGATGAGTGCACAGTGAGGTGGATCGAGAACTGGCTGGATGGCAGAGCTCAGAGGGTGGTGATAAATGGGGCTGAGCCCGGTTGGAGGCCTCTGGCCAGTGGAGTCCCCCAGGAGTCAGTCCTGGGCCCAGTGCTGTTCAATTTGTTCATCAATGACCTGGACAAGGGCATGGAGCGCACCCTGAGCAAGTTTGCAGATGACACCAAGCTGGCTGGAGTGGCCGACACTCCGGAGGGCTGTGCTGCCATCCAGAGGGACCTGGACAGGCTGGAGAGCTACGCAGAGGAACCTCATGAGGTTCAATAAGGACAAGTGCAGGGTCCTGCACCTAGGCAGAAATAACCCCAGGCACCAGTACAGATTAGGGGTCGACCTGCTGGAGACCAGCTCCACGGAGAGGGACCTGGGAGTCCTGGTTGACACTAAGTTAACCATGAGTGAGCAGTGTGCCCTCGTGGCCAAGAAGGCCAATGGGATCCTGGCCTGCATCASGAGSAGTGTTGCCAGCAGGTCAAGGGAGGTGATTCTGCCCCTCTACTCAGCTCTGGTGAGGCCGCACCTGGAGTAYTGTGTGCAGTKCTGGGCWCCCCAGTATAAGACGGACGTGGAGCTTCTCAAGAGGGTCCAGAGAAGAGCAACCAGGATGACTAAGGGAATGGAACATCTCTCGTATGAGGAGAGGCTGAGTGAGCTGGGCCTGTTTTCTCTGAAGAGAAGGTTGAGAGGGGATCTGATTAATGTGTATAAGTTCAGGAAGGGAGAATGCATGGAAGAAGGGGACGAGCTCTTTTCATTGGTGGCCAGAGACAGGACGAGGGGTAATGGGCATAAACTGAAACACAGGAAGTTCCATCTCCACGTGAGGAGGAACTTCTTTCCTGTGAGGGTGACAGAGCGGTGGAACAGGCTGCCCGGGGAGGTTGTGGAGTCTCTTTCTCTGGAGGTCTTCAGAACCCGCCTGGATGCCACCCTGTGCCACATGCTCTAGGTGTGCCTGCTTGAGCAGGAAGGTTGGACTAGATGATCTCTAGAGGTCCCTTCCAAACTTAAATATTCTGTGATTCTGTGGTTCTGTGATACTGTGTAGGTTGCTTCTCCTAAAGGAGGCATTTCTTGCTAATTACTGGTTTGCCTTGTGGCTATGTTCTGCCTTTCTTCAGGCTCCTAGACTAGGTCAGAAAGCCATTCCAGAGACCGTGAAGTCCAAAACTGGAGGTAGCCAAGGACAGATGACTATAATTCAGCTTGCAAAGATATCTGCCATGTGTATTTGTGGTACAGTGACTTAAGATTGTAATAGCAATGCAAGCCTTTTTGGAAATAGCCATTTTAGTCAACAGGTCTTCTCAGAGTTTACACAATCACATGCCTCTTTCTGACCAGCAAMTATATAATGCATAGAAAGAGAGGAGATCTCTTCCTTTCCATCCTGTTTTCTTATATCTTTGTCCAGCCTGCTTTCCCCAGAGTGCCAGCCAGCAGCTACTGAAACGGTGACTTTTCTGAGAAACTCTGCTCATAAGGAAACTAACTGGAAACTGTCAGTTTGCTCAGGACTAATACAGGAGTCTAAAATGTGCTTTTTATATGAGAGATTCCTTCTACCTTGTGAACGTGCTGCAGAAAAGGAAATGGCCCTAAAGGAGGAGAGGTACCCGAAATTCCATGATGTGTATTTGTGGCTTCATGGCTCTGGCTGCTCTTACACAAAACAGTAGCAGCACAGGGGTCTCATGCTCCCATGGGCATATACACTTGCCAAAGCATAAAAGGAGAGAGAGGCCGAAGGGGCCTATTAACACTTTGAGGAATGTGCTTCTTCGAGGACAGCCAGCCAGCCAGSCTGGGACGTGTTCCTTCAGGACCTTTCCGATGCAATTTTATGTTGCTGCCTGGTGTAGTCTTCTGTACCTTCTCTCTGTTTTTCCTGAGGTTCAGCAAATGCTCTTTGTTGCTTTTTGATGAGAGGTTTTTCACATATTCTTCACTATTCTGAATTGAATGCATTTTCACATTTCAGATACTTGAGGGAGAGAAAAATCACCTATCTCTTTTTTTTTTTCTTTTCTTTTTTTTTTCCCTCATCATTTACATAGGCTCTCTCTCTCCTCTGGGCTTTAGCTGTGCATTATGTCTCATTTTCCATCTCTAGTTTATGAGTACTGAGTCTGTCTAGCAAGTGTGTCTTACAAGTATATCTTACATTTGTATATTATTGCACAGAGCGGTCTTCTAGTATGAGTGATCTGTAAGGGGATCTGAGATATCTTACAGTTATTACCGTGTTTAATGGGCTCTTACCAGTGACTTTCATTTAGTTGGCTGGCTGGGCATAATGAGTGTTTTTCAAATTTGCTGAGATTTGTTGATACTCTAACACATGTTTCAATGCGGTCATGGTAGCAGACAGATAACATCTGATTTGGATATAATACTTGTTTCTCTAGTCCAGTGGTCCCCAAAGATCGATTGTTGCCAGACTTCGCTTGTGGCTTTGGAAGCTTAAAAATTGAGGCTAATAGGAAAGAATAAAGTGCAGTGTCAACCGCAGCACCATGAGGCAGAATCTTCTGTATTTTCATTATCTGAAGAAACTTAATTAGTTCTGTTAAAAAGTACAAGAATTTCAGTGGTGTTATGCTAGCCCAAAACTCCCTAATGTTTTCTCTGATGACATAAAAGTACACAGGACTGTTTCTTCTTACATCCACATAGGCAGGTGTAGACCACAACTTGATTATTTGCAAACCGGGATATAGGATGGACTTTCAGAAAGGTTTAGAGTGAATAGCAAAGATTTTCTTTTTTAAGTCAAGAGCTCTTCCACATCAGCTAACAAATTGTTCATAGCTAGTTTGAATAAATCTGAGTTGAAATTACAGGATGATAGTTAGTTTGTTTTATGTATGCTTTTAGATTTCTTTTCTTTTTTTTTCCCTCCTTATTTATGTTGTCTGCTATTTCATTGTAACATGATCACAGCTTTGCCCATTGGTTTGATTCTGYAGCAGAAAGAAGGACCAGATGGAGTCAATTTAAGAAAGTCTGTGAAGGGAAAATACATCCTTAATTTGGGAGAGGAGGGAGAGAAAGAAGGGGGATGGGAAGGGTGCTAACACTTTTTGTAATGCCATTTGTAAGGTGGAAATGTTGTCCATGGTTCTTTTTTTTTTTTTTTTTTTTTTTGAATGGAAACAAATTTGGCTTTTATGAATTATGTTGTTACTGGTTACAGACAGTTTCATTCTTTTTTTGAATAATGGTCTGTGGGAACAGGTTTTTGAAGGAATGGTATAGCGTAGTCTGCTGATGCTGCTATTAATACAAGTATCTCTGCAATTACTTTTCTTGAGAGTATCTTTGCTTGCATATATTGGGCAAATTAGTCTGTTGCAATATGTTTCTGAAAAATGTTAGAACTGAAGAGCAAGAATAAATAATTTCAGTAGCTTCCTGTGTTTATTCAGTCCCATGTTTCAAAAGTTCATTTGAGATGTTGATGTCATCACATAATTTTCAGTTTTAATTTGTAAAAGTTGCTCTTTTCTTCCTGTAATGTATCAATTGTGTTAAAGAAGACATGACAGTCTTTGCTGTTTTTTTCAAGTTTTCACTTCTTATTATGAAGCTCATATTTCTCTGTTCTATCTTGTTTCACAGAGATCCTTCAAGTATTCTGTATGTATTTGACCCTTGAAGACTGTGTTTCTTCCATCTTCCATTAACCTCGCTAGAATTTATGCCAATATATTGTGGTGCAGCATGTTCAGTTTTGCTGGTATGTTGTACAGGGTTGATTGAATCACACTTTTGAAAAAAAAAAAAGAAAAAGAAAATTCAGAATATAATTGCTCAAATGTGATTCTAGGTAACATGTTAAGCTATTTCTTTTTTCAAAAAGAAAAAAAGAAGTGGTATCCTCGGTAACAATGAATTTGTAGATGCTTGATTTTATTTTTCATCCAAAATACAGGTGTCAGTGAACATTATTGTGTGAGATACATTATGAAAGCAGCTGCAAGACCTATTTTTCGAATCCAGCTAGAAGTTTAAAAAGTGCTTGACTTCAGCAAGACTGAAAAGGTGAAAAATGTTATCAAAACACTTTGAAGTCTCTCCAGACTGGAAAAGTAATGCCTGTGGTTGTTGATTAAGCTGGYCAGTTGTTCCTGTTTTAAATCAATTTTCATTTCTTGACCACCTCAAAGAATAAAAGGTTGTGAAAAGATATGGTCTTTGTTCTATACCATCTTCCTGAGTGGTTCCTATGTTTTTCTAAGAAATTYGTTGGGCTTCACGTTCTTCTAATTTTCCTGTTTATAGATTGACCTACAAGAAAATGACAAATGTCGAGAAAATATAATAGTTATTGACAGATGTGCAAACAAATGGTAAGGCAATGCTACTCTGACTATAGTTTACAACAGGCTTTTGGGAAAAAAGACTTTACAGTTTAGTGTAAAGTTGATCAACCTGTGGCCCAAAGGTCAAATATGGCCCTTCTTAATCTAGTGCAAATCTTTATTATTTGGTGTGGGTCATCATCTTTCTTTGCTCCCCTACCGTCCCATTGTGCCCAAGTCRGTGAGCCATTTTGCCCTCAAGTGGCTTCACAGAAATAGCTCCTGAATTGGCAAAGGACAGATTGAGGGCAATTCGTAATGCACAAATAAAGCAAGTGTCTGTGTTGTTGCTGAAATCTCATAGAGGTTCATACTGATAGTAGGAATATTTGTGAGTTGTTGCCAAATTGAGTGCTACTTTGGAGGCTTTGAAAGCAGTAAGTCCTTGGATTGTTGCTGTATCTGTATGTGGGTTCAGACGTGGGCCCATTTCTAGATATATTAAGAAATTCCAGTGGACTAGAGCATAAAAATCCCAGGGAGCGTGCATTAAAACTTAATGCAGTTTGATTGCATGCCAGCGTGCTCAGAACTGCTAGAATAACCTATAACTGCTTTTAGTAGACTTGATGATGCAAACCCAGACTCAAAGTAAAATGTGGAAGCCCCCTGCTGTGAGGAGACCATGCATTTGCTGAGGCTGCAGTTCACTTGTAGGTTGAAAAGAGTCTGGCTACACCAAGAAAATAAAGCTCAGTTGASATTTTCCTGCTGGGACCATTTGTTACCCCTTAGGGCTGCTGAACTCCAGAGCTATTTCTCTCTGATCCTGTAATAGCCATCTGTTAATAGTGTGTTTAGCACATTGCACTGGGAACAAGAGGGTGACAGGGTGGTAGTTGAACTGTATATATGAGGAACACAGCAGAAACATGTGCTTCCTGCTCTCTAGAGCCTGATAACAAAACAAAACAAAAATGCCATTGAGAGCTGTTGTTGCCATAGAACAAAGCATAATAAAAGCTCTTCAAAGAGCCATCTGGAGTGTGCTAAGGATGCTGCTCCATGCTAAATACTCATCCTTTGGCAAGCCTGCATTATGATCAACATCTAGGGTTCTTCGATCTATTCCAGACTGGAGAGCTGCATGAGTTGATGATAACTGACATCCTTGGAGGTTTGATTACAGACTGCGCTGAGAGGCTCAGGCTTGATGTGAGAGGAGAGGGAATGGTCTTATCTCTTCACATATTTTGGATGAAAGACTGCAATATCTTTTTTTTTTTTTTTTTTTCTACCTATCCATTCAGTCTGATTTGAAACTCAGGTACTTAAGGCTCAAGGAGAGTCTTACTAACTCTGTCAGAAGAGAGACTAGGCCCACTCAGTTCAGCAGTAAAGATCCCACTGACTGCAGTGAAGCAAAGGTTTTATCCTTGTTCTTAAAGATAAGCCGTAACTCAAGCTTCTGAAGTCAGTAGAAAGACCAATGGCAATAGAGAATAAAACATCACGTCRTTCATGCTCCTTTCAAATTCAGCTACTCTCTGATTGATGTTTACTGAAAAACAACATTTAAAACATATGAGTGCTTTTTATTTTTCATGGAATCATCAATTCTATAAGCATTTGTTGACAATCCTTGTCCCCAACAGCAAAAATAATAAAAATGTGACTCTCAAATTCACAATATTTTGATTTTGGGCCAGCTCATTTTCCCCTGTGTTTTCTTGTAATCCTTCAGTCTTGTGGATCCGGCCCTCAGTGCTATAGAGGCGTCTCTCTCATTTTCACAGTATGTCTTCTCATTGTGTAGGACCCAGAGAGAGACAGAGAAACCAGACATGGTGAGATATTCCTATGTCCTGGTAATTCTTGATCTGCAAATAGACCTGTTGGAGCTAAAGGCAGCTGACATATCCTAGAAGCTTGATCCAAACTTTCCAAGGGAAGCTGAAACCACATCCAAGAAATCTCAGGATAAGGAGTATTTGAGAGCATGCTTGTGCTTCTACATTTTAGGTGGTGCTGAATGTCTCTCTAATGAAGTTGGTAATAGTGCACATATAGGTCTATGTAAGGCAACAGAAGACTTCAGTGGGAAGAATTTGCACCAAGCCTACTGGATATATACAGCTGGAAGTAAAGCATGTACTGTTTTGGTAGACATGCATAAGACACAGAGATGTATGTAGGTTCCCTCTGAAGTCCCTTTCATGAATTTGGAAAATCATGTCTACTTTTTCTCCTTTTAACTGAGTGAACTGAGTGAAGCTGAGCTGTGAATCATGGACTAACTGGCTACTTTTTTTTCAAAAAGAGTATCCTTTAAAAGAAGACTTTCAGTTTTGAAAGCCAAATACTATATATGAAAAAGCACAACAATTTAAAAACATTATTAGCATGAAAATTAATGACCCTAGCACATTTATTAGGCCTATCTGACATCTAGCAACTCAAAAGGGATTTGCACTCACAGCTGCTTATGCTTAATCTTTTCAGGTCACTGACTCCTGATTATGATGTCCTTAAAGCAGGAATTCTCTGATTTGATATTGAAGTTTGCTGTTGCTGTTTGTTTGTTGTTAGTAGTTTTTTTTAATCTAGAGCTTTTGTGGATTATCACTACTGCTATCCACAATCGCATACCTTGTGCCTTTTTTATTAACCAAGACATATGACATTCCCGTGCCAACGACAGCAATTGCATGTACAGCACTGTTACAAGTGCACTTATAGGTATGTAGAACTATTTCTAAATGAAAACATATTCTACTTCTAAATGAAGAGGAGTCTGAACCATGCAAGTAGGCAGATACTGTTGGCAACAAGTCCTTCATGCTCTGTGGGATGCAGTCTGAGAACCTCTGTTTTAATGTAGGCAGCTAGGACACAGCTGCCGCCTACATTAAAGAAAATTACCAGCAGAGCTTTGCTCACAGAGGTAATGCCAGAAGAAACTCACAAAGAGATTTTAGACTCATTTTACTTATTATTGGTTTGTGGAACTTCAGAAGTCTTCAAGCTTTAGTCCAGGCCTCTCTTTTCATCATGACTGAGTGGTATTTTCCACATCCACTGTAATGAATCCTCTCTAGGACAGCTGCTGAATCTGATAATTTAAAGAACTGCTATTCTGGAACAGATCAAGCAGAGATTTCTTTGGCACAGGATCCTGGCTCCTGTATTGCCTTGTGATGGTTAGAAAAAATAAAAGAAATAGGTCACATACAAGGTGATCCTTCACTCTGTCATACCCATCACTCTTTCAGTAAAAAGAAGTTTAGGAGCTCAAACAGTGGGCTGTTTAAATCCACCACAAATACACCTGTAGTTTGAGTTTTACTCCTCCTCTGGAAGCAGCAGTTGTCACAGCTGTCATTCAATTACAGTGGAAAATACCAATTTCAATTAAATCTTCTCATGTTCAACACTAATGATTGAAACGATCTAATAGGAAAAAATAGAAATAAATAGGTTGTCTATTACTTTTAGTAGTATCTTCTCCAGAAGAGGGCAGAAATATATGAACACATACATTACAGATCTTTCAACTCATTCTCAGAAGCCCACTGGAATGCTGAGGGAAAGACATAAACAATAAACTCTGTAATAAAAGCTAATTGCTACCCTAGCGGCAGGACAAATCAGGAGAAATTGGATGCAAGTGACACAGATGCAGGTAGGAAGAAATGATCTTCATAAATATGCCAGAGAAAAACTAAAATAAAATGACTTATATCCTGTTTGCTTCAAATTGATATTTTAGCTTTGTCATAAGCAAAAGTCTTTCCTGTATCTCCCTAAAGATGATGCCCTTGCCCTTTCTCTCTCTTCTTTTTGTTCTGGTTCACCCATATTAAGTCATCCTGAAGCCATGTCACTCCAGAGAAGTGTCACCACTGTGCAGAAGGACATTGCACTGGTGTAGTGATTCTGCAGTGGATCCTGCAATCACACTTGTCAGATTCATTCAGAAAAAAAAAAACCCCAAAATATAACGTTAGAAGAATTAATAGAAGTGGTGGAAAGATAAACTGGGCATGGGTTTCCCAAGGTCCTCTGTAGGTCTCCATCCTTCAGCAGTTCAGCTTGTGCTCCTAGAATGTAGCTAAGAATGTATGTGTACCTATAGTCAGTTTGGAAATGATGACCTTGTTGCTGAAAGGCTATAGCTAACTATGCAAGGAGTGCTCAGCTACCCTGTTTTGCCAATAGCTTGCAGAAAGAGTGAAAAGGAGACAATTCAGTATTTCTATGAAGTTTCCTAGGAGCCCTACAAGGCATATCTGGGAGGAGGTGGGAACACTAACCAGGCAGAACAAGATTATAGATCAGTTGTCAGATTGGCAAAGAAATCTTTCCTTTTTTGGACAGATTGCTTGCCCGAGGATCATTAACCATTTAGGACATACTTGTTTTTCTTCCCTTAAGTTTTTGTTGCTGCTGTTGTTGTTGTTGTTGATTTTAAATCCAGCAATATGAATATTAAACTCCATTATGACAAAATAATAACCTATTTGTTTTCTGTAACCAGTCTTTCATCTCTGATTAGAGAGAAGTGTCTTGTTTTGATTTAATATATTCAGTGGCTCTGAGAGTAAAGACTGTGCTCAGCAGAGGCATTTCAAGATTTTAGTAAACAAACAGACACATAAAGAGTAGTCCTAATAATTAAACATTAACCTTGCCTTATATTTCCAGATGCGGAAGTATCTGCCCACACAAAGGAATGAGAGGGAAAGAGGAATCCCTTTCTTCTTCTGTGAAATCTGTCTAGATCTTGGAGCTAAACTCAGTCAAATGAGCACATTTATGTGTCCATATTCTTGGTGCAGGTTGAAATACAGACACTGCTTCCACCACTGACATACTGACAAGTCCCATATTCGGTATCAGTTATGATTTAGCTATTTTTGGTTAGGTATATCATTTTTATTACTCAATTGCTTTAGTAATATGTTTCCTAACAAGAATAAATCTGTAATGAAGTACTGCAGTGGGGTAGAATCATTCCCATCTGTACAAAGGATGAGCACCCAGAAATGCATATTTTTGTAAGGAGAGTGTTATTGTCCTATTGACTTTGAGAAGGGATTCAGCTTTCTAGGCATGAACATCTTTTTAGATACCTTAGGGTTTCCAATATCTCTGCATGGGGCTGGCAAATATGAGAGCAGTCCCACATGCTTCTTAAGTGATGACTTGGGGGAAGATGGGCTTTGGCATTGATGAAAGTTTTGGGTGAGATGAGAAAAAAAGGGGAAGAAGAACAGCAGACAGAAAAAATCAGGAAGATGGAAAAACACTGTTGTCTGGAACTGACGGAGAAGCTTATGTGACAGTCAATGAATCACAGCCATAAAGATGCAAGAGCAAGAATGAGAAATGATTGGTAAATGTGTTTTCTACCCATATATTTTGTGATAGAAAAAGAACAAACCTGGATTAAATCACATAGGTTAGGGCTTTTACTGAAAAAAATGAACCACTTCCACATCTAAACAAATGCTGGTTGCCACTACTTAGTTTTCATTTATTGTTTGCTGATAGATATATCTTCTACCTTCAGATTTGATGAGAAATAATTTCCCATGGAAATGTCCTTGCTAATGTTAAAAAAAAAAAAAAAAAAAAGGTAAAGGGAGAGAAAGGCAGAGGGAGAGATCATTAGATCTTAGATTAGATTAGAGAGTTAAAAATTTCAATTACTTTTCATTGTGAGACAGGAGAGTGTTTCTTTTTGCAATGATTCCAGACACTGGAGCAGCTACTCGCTAATCCTTGTTCAGGTCAGCATTCAGGTTATACTCTGTACTTCAGCAAACAGCCTTACTGATTGCTTCTGTACCCCTGCATGCTGTGCACACCCTACATGTCTCCAGAGGTACCATGCAGGATCCTCATGAGCTTCATGGACCCTCTGAAAACCACAAGCACTACTAAAGTTGCCTCAAAGCTGACCTGTACCTTCATCCAGCAAAGGTGCCATCACAGTATTTCATGGTATTGATTTTGACAGCCAGAGGTCACTTTTGAAACCATTCTCCTTCTCCATCTGATGGAGGAGGCCCTTTCAATGAGGTCCAGATAGCATGTGTGCACCATTTGAATTTTATGGGTTAGATCTTACACAGCTAATTTCAGCTGTTCAGAAACAGGGTGTCTTGCCCACTTCTTTCAGTTTTCTCTTCAGGAATTAAAGATCAGCACCTCTAGAGATGGCTTTCTCCATTTGCAAAAAGTTTCCAGGACAAGAGGAAAGAAAGACCCATTGAAGAGCCTAGACATAGTTTGCAAAACATTATGTTTCAACAGCAAAACTCAGAAAAGGTTAATCCCACCCCTAACACAGAGTAAGGAAATCTTTGTGCTATCACAGTCTGTCATCTCAAGGAGTCCAGAGCAGTCTTCTCCATTCCTGGAGTTCTACCACATGCCTTAATGATAGACCTGCAGCTGCTTCACCTATCAACCAAAGCTGTGGAAGACTTGTTGTCCTATTCCCCCTGTGCTAAAGGGGATAATTTACTTTGTAGGCTGCACTGAAAATGCCGAGATTATTCAGTTTGCTTCCTGAATCAGATTTAACCTCCAGTCTTCACAGAGAAAATAGATTATATGCTGCACATAGCATATGTTGTTGCATGCATGTGTGCATGCTGGACTGCTCCTGTGCTTTTAAGTGATGATGATGTCCAGGGCAACCAACTGAAAAGGCTGGATTGAAAACACATCTTCATTCGCTACCTCCTCTCTCTGGAGATGAGCATCCTGCTCCATCAACAACAACAAAAAGATAGAAAAGAGAATAAGCATTCATTTGCATGGGGAAATCAAGCAATTGTATGGTGTCTAATGGAACAGAAATGGACATTCTCCCAGCTAAAAGCAAAAAGGATGGTACTGCTGAGCTTTGACTAGATCATGCAGCCTAGAAGTGCCTGTAGTCTGCTGGGCACAATGAATAGGATGCAACAAACTCYTTTGCTTCCCACTCTCCTAGTATATCCATGCCCTGCAGGAATGGGAGATAAGAGAAGACAATGGACCCTAATTTTCTCCTCACAGCAGCTTTATACATCTTTTTTCTGAAGTTTGCAGTAAGCAAAAATATATTGGCCCTCTGGTTTCTTTCCGAGGAGCACTCTGCAAACATTATTTTTTATCACTTCTTTGTTAATGGGTGTTTTCAGAGTGTTCATGTATAAATTGGCTGATGTCTCATTATATATTTAAGTGCAACTATTGCTTCAGTGTTCTCACTCAAATTTTCCCTTCAGTGCTGCATTTTCACCACTCGTTCCTTGCATGCACTGAGTTAAATCAGCAAAGAGGCCAGATTTGTTAAAAAAATGTCTAAAAGATCTTTACAGCTGAAGATTCCTATAAGTTTAGTTTCACCTCTGCCAAACATAAAATCACTAGCTATCTCAGGTTCAGTACAACTATGGGAGAAGTGGAAAAAAGAAACAGCCAGGAGAAATGGAAGAAAATAATGAGGGAAAAGATACAAACTGACTGGCACTTAGGTGTAAGTAAAATATAACATAGTAGTATATTCATATTTGTTCCCAGGAGAATCCCATGATTTTAATACAAGTCTTGCAGATCCTTTGTGAGTGTGTGTGTAAAAGAGAGAAACAGAAGAAGAGAAGAGAAGAGAAGAGAAGAGAAGAGAAGAGAAGAGAAGAGAAGAGAAGAGAAGAGAAGAGAAGAGAAGAGAAGAGAAGAGAAGAGGATAGAGCAATTCAAACTCAAAACACTACAAATGTCAAAGTACAGAAATCCTGTAAATTGACAGGCCAGATCTAAACCCATATTTTGTTTATTTTTACCAATTTAGTATTGTCCTAAGGAGAATGTATCCCCTAATTATGAGAATGTTGAATATAAAGGAATATGCAGTATATAGTACACTTTTCTATGACATGTTTTCAATAAAAGATGCCAGTTGCACCTGGGAACAGGCTCCCAGCAATGCTTACCATACTCACTCCAGCTTCTTTGGAATTAAAACGTTGCTATAACAACATGATGCATTTATTCTTATATAGCTTCCCTTTGCTTATTTTTATCATCAGTTTTGGAGTATCAGTTGCCATAACAACAGAATGTAGTGTCTTAAATGTCTCCTTTCGTGTATATTTATGAAATATAATTAAAGGCATAGGATATGGGATCGAGGTATGCTTTAGGTTGGATTAATTCACACCTCACCCATTAAATATCCCAGTGTTATCACTACAAATAGGAATGAATTCAGATAGGATGGGTTTTGTGGTGAAATTTCCTCTTGGTGCTGTAAATACATTTAACTTTGCAATATTTCTTTTGTTAATTAAGTGTTGATGAGTCTGTTAAGTTATAAGCTATCAACATGGTCCCCTCTCTGTATCTTTTTCTAAGCTGTGATTTCTATTAATTATAGTTGTTTTTCTCTTCTTATTAGCTAAGCTGATCGCTCTCAGAGGAATATTAGTCTTTCATGAGTGGAGCAGACAATAGAGTCATCGGGTCTGCCATCCTATCTTTCAACAGAGATTAACATATAGATTCTTGGCTCTAGATCCAGGTATTCCCACTGCCGTAATGATGTGACCTAAAATCATCTTGGAGTGATAATGATGTCTCCTTGCACAGTTTGGGAATTTGTCCCTCAACCTTCCTTCCACACAGCGAGAATATGCAGAGATAGTGGTGTAGGGAAGCTGAGCACCTACTTTCCCACATATTTCAAAACTGTCTGAAACTACTGTGATTTAGAGCAGTACTGGAGCACTTGCATTCTGATTTGTGTAAAGGAAATGTGTATGTTGCTAGGGATGAGCACTACTCTTCATGGGAATACATAACTTGTCCCCAGTCTGCACCTTCTTGAGTGTGAAGTCATCAAATTCACAGATGCTGTTGTTCGCAGTAGGATAGCTCAACACTTGAATTCTCATTATTTATTACACGCTATACTTACTTCACATTTATCCTGTTTCTATGAAGTTTCTTTCCACTCATGAGACAGATGCTTACTCTTTGTGGCCAGTGTCTGCTGTGGCTGCTCCAGGGAAGGAGGCTGCATCCTGACTGAGAAGCAGGAGATCTCCTACAGGTACTTCAACTAGCTTGCAATAGTAGTATGTGAAGATCACTGATAATCTCCAGAGAAAATGTTCTTGACAAGAAAGTTTTATAAGAAAAAAAAAATGCAGTTTTATCATTCCCATTCCATCTCAGTGTATTTGGTAGTACATCCACCCATTTGATTAAACCCAAGGATCCTCTATGAAGAGTGATGCCCCCCAAAGGAGAAGTAGCAGATTGCTGTGATTCCATTGCATGTTCCATGTGACTGCTTTGTAGAACTGACAGGGCCATATTGAAGAAAGATCTCAGGAATGAGCCACAGTCTTGAAAGTCACCACTTGATTGGAGAAATTCTCCAGGGACCCACTGCCAGGAGGACCAAGAAAATGGCTTAGAAATATGTAACACAGGGGGAAGCAAGGAAGACACAGTATGATAACTGAATATCTCAATATTACTTTGTGGGCAATTACTGTGAAAGGAAAGTAGAGATTTCTGGAAATATTTGTGTGGAAAATATTGTAAGAACAAGGGGTCATGAACTTTGATACAGAGGGAATGCTACAGGATAATGAGGTATGAAAATGAACTCTTTGTCCTCCATCTTGTTTATGTCGGTATGAGCACGAAAATAGTCTTGACTGAAGGAATAGTTAAATACAGAAGAATAGATACTTTCAATTTCAGTATTTAACACTGACACAGAATCATATATGTAAATTACTGCAATCACCATTCTGTGACAAGGCTGGTGTTGCATTTTTCACATTTACGTCTTTAGAGTGAACTGAGCTCTGGATACTACAGATTATAAGGCCCCACAAGGCTGTTAACTCTCTGCCTGCTTATCAGAGGGATTCAGAGATACAAAAGCCCAGCTGGTGCATTCGGTGGTTGTCAAGTTACAAAAGATTGGTCTCCTTTCTCATTCTGCTATTAACAAGCAAGATTGTAGGGCTTTGGCAGAGGTATCCACTTCTATCAGCACTTCAGTGCCTGCTTCAGGTGTTTATCACTGTGTATCAGTTTATCATTTGACAACTGCAGATTTTCAAGGACTCTGTGGTTCTAGTGGTTTAGTAAAGAGGGCAGATGTGGCATGCTGCTCTGCCACGGTCCCCAAGTCTCTGAGATGCATGGATGAAAACCATCACTGACCTCTGGGTCATGGAGTTCTTCTCTAACTTAAATGTAGTCAAAATTCAACCCAAAATTTAACCCAAAATTAACATGAGTAGCACTTAGACAGAAAAGATCATCATCTGAAGGCTTGTGATTGTGAGGGAATCTCTTAGAGACCTAGGAGGACTGATTTATCTCTCTGTAGGATGTTTAAAATGTAGGTATATCTGTGTTCACTTTCTGTACTAAGTAATCACAGAGTACCTGAGCTTTAGTGGGCTTGGTATCCTCCTACAGCCACACCAAGGACCACTTTTAAAAATAATTCAGTAGACAGCAGTGTTCTCATCTTACAGTAATAAACTGCTATCACATCATCTTTGCAAGTACTCCTTCACAGTAGAAGATTTCCTAAAGACAGATCTCTCTGCTAATATAGTGGTTACATATCTGTGGTTTCTTCTTAGCAATCTAAATAAAATGGCGAATATCCTCTCCTCCCTCACATACATTCAAATTGCCAAGACCAAAATGCTCATCCATTATTCTTGTTAGAGCTTTGATAGCTGCCAGGCTGTGTGATCCTGGAGGTCATGGCTAAAGAGAAGCAGCTGGTTACAAGTTATTCAACAGTGGTCTGTGGCCATGTGTAACTAACATGTGGATATAGGCATGCACCATAGAAATGAGGCACTCAAATTCAAGGGTAAGTGTGCTGCAGAGACTGGATAGTCTCTGATAGTTTGATTCACAGACTGAGGGCTGCAGGACTAGCTGTTTGCAGAGCTGCACTTCACTGTGCTGTTTATGAATTCAATAGCTTGAATAAATGTGCTGTGTTTTGAGAATCCAACTTTTGAGTATTTGTGAGAGTCTTTGAGTAATTGTGAGAGTATATGTGAGAGTCTTTGGCATAAACTTATGTCTATGCTAACATGTCAGAGAGCAGCAGGAGTCAGCTGTTCTCTAGAAGAAGGGGAGACAGGAGTCAAAGGAGCACAACTCAAAGGACAGTGGCCTCATTGACCAAGACATAGTCCTGCAATGCCTGAGCAAAGCAAGTAGAGCAAGTATGGTGATGATAAGCAGGATCAGTCATGAGTCCTGGATTTCCAGGCAAATCCATAGTGACAAAGTCAGCTCAAGAAGTCAAGTCAGCAAGGTAAGATCAGAATCAGCTAGGTACGAAGCTGCAAATAAGCATATCTACAGTGTAGTTTAGGCAACAAAGGTAAGGACTTGAAYTTAGATATAGCTACTGAAGCAAAGGAAAAAAGGAAGTCCCTTACTTATTGTTTGTCAATTCAAGATTGGGATGCTTTATCTGCTTTAGAAATGCTGGTCTTCTTCAGGGGCACAGTTTTCATCCTAGTGCAAGAACCTTCTACACAGCAACAAGAACAACTTAGCAAATATACCTAAGTTTTGGCTTTTACGTCGGAAAGGAGATAAATGAAACATTCTGTATGAGAAGAGTTTCAGTGATATGAGTGGCAAGTTGGAATCATTTTTGAATATGACACCATGAAGGAAAAGCAAGTTCTCCTAAATGCTCTAAAAACCAGTTCCTAATAAGGCTGCAAGCTGTTGTGCTAGCGTTCTTCAATATGTCTCACAACAACAAGTACCATCCAGAAGACAGCTATTATTTTTTTCATGATGTATATTACTGAGTTGAATTTACTTGTTTCTCAGGAGCAGAAGCTGGGACTTAAACACTTTCACCCTGATAAGTATATCTTTCCTTTTTAACAGCACAGCTAAACATCTTTATTAGAAAAAGTACAGCCTTGAGGAGAAAGACTATAATAGATAATCCTAGTRACAAATGTGGAAATTGAAGCTCTGCAAAACTGATAAAAGAAATGAAGACATTTCCTTCTGATTCTGAGAGGTGATCATTGATGCTTTGAAATGTGAACACCATTACGTAAGATAATGACCTTGTTTATACTTCTGGTCATATGTTTATGTAATCTACCTTCATATTAGAATAAATTGGAAATATACATCCAGGGATACTGTTTACCATTAAAAGGTGAACTAGGAATACTCACCTGCTGGTTCTTTAAACTTTGCATTTCAGGTTGTTCCTTTTTTTTTTTTTTTTTTTTTTTTTTCAGTGTGGTTCCTTGATCTCCAAAACAATCAACAAATTGTACAGGACAATTGATTTGATTTGGAGATCAAGGAAACAATTCCTTGATCTCCAAAACAATCAACAGAGCAGTTTCTCCCGCTCAAAAAAACAAAATAAAACTCTTCAGCAGAAGATTTGTTCCTGGATTCTATTGTGCATTAGTGCATTATTAAAATGTTACCTGTCATTCAACTCATTCTCTTCTTCTCAGGCTGCACAAAAATATAGTGCAGAGGGAGAGGAGGAAGAAGGTGCCAGGCTGTGTTTGATGAGATGAAAATGACCTTGACGTCATCTGAATTCTGCTTTGTGCTATGCTATGTATCCCTTGGAGGTGGATTAGGTTTCCACTGAGAGGCTCTGGGAGATAGAATTTCCATTAGAATTAGCGAAAGAATGTCTATTAGATAGATATGGCTCCTTATCTCTGTCTTGTCTACTTCTCAAACTGTCTGAGTGCTATCTCTCCTTCTCCTTGCCCGCTCTTACAGTTCCTCTGCTCGTCAGATTTGTCTTGCCCTTCTCACCTCTCTCTGGGCCCTTGCTGCACAGATAAAATGTTGCTTTGCYAGACCTAAAATGTATGTCCTTCACTTTCTAACTTCTGATTCCAAGCAAGKTGCTTCTTCTGCTATGAAATGACTTGGCTAAGTAGTATGCAGGCTATGCAAATGCACAATGTGCCTCTATTGCAGCAAGCACAGCAAAATGATAATGAGACTAATTGTTGATAAGAGCATCCGTGTTCCCTACCTTCTGCCTTTCTGATTCTTTCTCAGATGGAGCCAAGTGGTAAAGGCAATGAATTTGTACTCTGGTATCTGGGATCCTAGCCTTCCTAAAGACACTCGGACCCCTGAAGCTTTTTACACTTTAATTGAGATATGTACTGAAATAACGAGGTTGGTCACTAGACAAAATTGCATTCTTATTTCTTCATAGTGTTTTTATTTTACTCTGTCAGAACTGTAGGCTATGTGCCTACAGGTAGCTGTGGAAGCATTTGCTTGAGAACCACTGCCCTTCTCCTTAAGGATAACTGCATGGTGAAATAACAACTTCTTTAGGAATACATCTTAACAGGCAATGCCTGAGGAATGCTTTCCAACATGATGAAAATGCCATTATTATTTCAGAGATATTAATTGTTCTGGACTGATCATTCCCATCCTCATAGAAAACATGATTATATTTCCGTAGATGTACTTTGACTAATAAAGGAAAAGAGATAATGTTGTCTCCTCCCATTACTCTGGCATATCTCATTTCTCTAATAGCTTTATAGGACCAGCAGTTAATCAATAAAAAGCATTCACAGAACCACTGTTCTACACATTTGTTATTACAACATATAGTTGCATCCTATAGAGCAGACTGTAAAGCTGAAAGGAGGCTAGAAAAAGAAAAGCAATAGCTRATTTGTTGGGAGACAAAATTGTACTGACCAGCCATATTGTTTGATCCTTGTCAGGAAATAAAGGCAAAGTTGGTGGAAGATACAGCAACACACAAAGGAAGCTTGAATCAAATCCAAGGTAACACAGTTTTTACCAGAGAGAAGGAAACTCCTATTTAGCCACAAAAGATGGTTTAAACAAAATTTAAAATGCTAATATTTTTCCATCAGTCATCACCTGTTCTGTGATAGCTTTTTCAAGTAAATGCAAAACACAACCTGTTTTAGCTAGTTATTCTCCATGGAGAAGGCTACTATGAGTTCTGGACTTGACACAGGACTCTCAATCTCCTAGATTTTAGAGCAGGTTTTTGGTGTTGGTGCCATGTACTCATAAACACCTAGTTCCTAATGTGGCTCTTGTTATTAGGAATGTCTCCTGTGCAGTGAATGTTTTGCTTTCTTGTCACAGTTTTCTGGTGACACCAAACCCACAAAAAACTGTGATTTTAAGACAATATATTGAAGCCGTATGGCTTAACCTTCAAAATTTCATGCAAAACAAAAGATATTATTTCTACTTCACAGCAAGCCAAGTGACAGTGGACATTAAAACATTGTGCTGCTGTTCTGTCTTTTATAACAGGACACTAAAACTGCAAAAAAAAAAAAAATAAAAGGAAAGATCATAGGAACATTTCACACTTCTTTAAAAACAACAACCCAACAACTTCCTTAAATTATCTCTTTTTCTGAAACTTTTAGGTTTTGATCAGTCAGCATGTTCAAAAGAAAATTCTTCTGGCAGGGCATTAACCATCAGTCCTTAAGGTTGTTCTGGAGAGCAGGATGATATCAGTATTTTTGAACCTCTCAAGTCAGAGTGTAGTCTCTGGCACCTTTGAGTGACGGTATCAATTCCAAAACATATGCAACAGTCAGCAGGATAGCTGTTTGCACTTTCACTTCCTACATATCCAAGCCCCTCCAAAAGATCTGCTAGCTGTAGAGGAACGGGTTATGAAATAGAACCAACACTACTCCCAAGTGCAGCATTTTTCAGAGTTTTCCTAGAGGCATCAAAATCTCTAGCTCTACTTTTATATAGAATATCCACTCTGCAGTGAGTGCTAATTCTGACATGCTAGGCAGTCATTTTGTATTTGTCTTCTTCAGCCACTGGCAAAATAATGTTACCATCTATCACATCTATATGTTGTCAAGACTAAAATTCACTACCACTCAGCTATCTCGGTCCCTTAATTGTTATTCCGCACTGTTCTCTCAGAGTCTTTGTTCTGCCATGGATGCACTTTTAAAATTGTGGGATCTTTGGAGAAAGTGTTTTGAAGGACTATCAATGTTGGTGAAAAAAAAAACAAGACTTGAAAGCTAATCTAAGTTCATGTAATAAAGAACATTCAGGCAGCTCTGTGATCAAATGAGATTCTGCATTAAGTATATAGCATTGAAGACTCATCTCTAGACACAAATCGTGTTGCACTACTTTCACCTTTGCACAGCAACATTTAAAATTTACTAAAGCTTTAATCTATGAAAGTTTGCTTTCTTTTCCTCCCCAAAATGCTTGTCTTTATCTCTTTCCCTGTAATGAATATGGTACATTGGGCTTGGTAACTGGCCCCATGACCCGAAGGCCTCCTCTGTCCCTAAGATACATTTACAGATGTTTGCTGGTCCTCCCTTGCAAAGGAGAGACTAGAAAGAGCTACAAGCGACATCGATACCAAGTGCCTGTATCATTAATTGTATGGACTGAAACAAGTTTTGCAGAGCAAATACCCACAACTCAGTAGTGCTGTAGACATCGGTGGTATAGATATTGGTGACCTGCATGGATATTTTATGATACTTCCTTTAACTCTAATGTTTTCCCATACCCCTATATTCCTTCAGGTTCCTATTGCTTAACAAGCTAGGTTTATTTTAGAGGGAAAAGTCTGTACTATTGTTTTTTGGTACCTCTTCTCAGAAACGTATCAGATAAAGAAGCAAGCTGGGCCATTACACATATATCAAACGTGCATATCTAAACTCACAGCTAGATCCTACAAATGAAGCAGAGAACTTGTTCCATGCTGAGAAGACATGTTTCTCTCAGGATGCAGTTATTGATTTCCTTTTGCTTTCAGAGGAGTAGGAGGCTCTGTAGTGCCTCTTGGCTGGTTTGACTGCTTTAAAATCAAAGGCGAAGAGTTCAAGCTGAGCACATGGGAAAGGCATGCTACAGTGCATACACTGTCCTGCAAGAAGATCTCTGGATTACCTTACAACAGTCTAGACCTGAGGCAGAGTAGAAAGTTGATAGGCCTACCAGACAAGAAAATCTCTAGGCAATAAGCTACTACTGAGGAATCTAGCCTTATATATCACCAGAAAAGAAAAATTTCAGGTCTGCGATTATCACAAAGGTCAGTACTTTTAGAACCATCTCTGGTACCCAGAAGTTAAAGATGTTAGTATTTCAAACTCTGTCTGTAAATACCTCCTTGATTCAAAGGTCTCCCTTGTCACTGGAAGAGTTAAACACCTCTTGTCCAGGTGCTATTAACAGAAAGAAAAAAAAAAGAAAAGATTAAACACAGAAAGCACTGAGGCCTCCGAATCCCCATTAACAATTTTTGAAAATACACAGTGCAGTCTTTGCAGAATTAGGTGAGCAAAGTCCACACTGTGTTTTCAAAATACAGATTAATATCTTTTTCCTATAACAGGCAAATCACAACGCATGAAAGAATGAATAATTTTCCAAATACAGTTTAACTTAGTTAAATTCAATTCAATCAACTTGGACTTAAACAGAGTACTTCATGTGGTGAGCTTACTGTGGTGATTTGTCTTATTTGACATAATAATCCAGACTGAAGTTTATATTTTCAGATCTGCTTACTACTGTTTTTGCATTTTGTACTACAGAGTGTATAACAGATTAGCATAACATTAGTATAAATCAGCCTCAGGCTTAGTTAAGATCTGGCTACTGTTACTAACCTAGGGCTACTTCAGACAGTAAACTGCATCTTTCCCATTTTCTTTCCTAACATCCACACTTACAGTGTTAAAAGGCCTGTAAGCTAAGGGGGATGCAGGAGAAGTCCAGATAGCTCTGAACCAGCTGGCAACTGCAAGCGAAGTCTTCAGCATCCACAATAGCACAGATATACACTCATTTTAACAGAAATAGCACAGAAAAAAAAAAAGTAGAAGTATTTCTGCTAAAGTAGAAGTCACCTACTACTTTTCCTCAGAGAGTTCATATTTATGGCTGTAACCACTCAGAATTTACTCCCTGCAGTTTTATCTAATTTCTACAGGCAGCTGATATTGTTTCAGAAATTAAAAAAAAATAAATAACCTAAATCTACATCATTTAAGTTATTCTGAATGATAAAGTTTGGAGCCTTAAGATCAAAGTTTTGATTGGATCCACATGGTATTTGTGCGAACAACAAAAAGTAAATCCTATCTAATCCACTAGTAATTATGGTGCCTTTATTTTCTTTCAAGAAGCTTTGGTGGTAAATTTCACTGGTAAAAAATGCTGGGCAAGATGGAAATTGTCTGTTTCTGAAAATATTTCACAATACTATTGTGTTGTTTGTTCTCTTGAATTTTTTTTTGTTTCCTTAATTTCAAGCAAGAAACTAAAGTGTTATTTAAAATGAATTCAGGGTTTTTATTTTTATTTTTGTCAAAGCTATTTTGGATAGCATTATGAAGCCTCATTTTCGTTCTGAATATTTTTAAACCTTAATACAGCAAATATACGATGAATATTTAAAGCATAATAATCTATTGATATTTAGTTATATCATTATCATGTTTTTGTTGCCTTTTCAAGGTAATAAGCAAATAAAGAGTTATTGCAAAACAAAATATTCAAATACTACAGTTAAAACCTTTTTAACTAGAAAACTTTGAGCTTATGGTAACATCTGTCTTTTTCTGTTTTTTTTTCTTTTTTTCTTTTTTTTGTTATTTTGGGTTTTTTGCTTTTGTTTCTCTGTCTTTTCATCTGTCGCTGTTGGACTATAGTCAAATCTGCACTTTCTAATGAGAAAACATCAGATTACAAAATTCCTGCACAGTTCTGTTGATTAGACTTTCTTACACATAGTTCAGTTCTGTTACTTGAAAATAAAGTTGTTTTCCCACCTCTGATATTCAGTTTTATTTTGCTGCAGAGATTAAAAAATGATAGTGAAGGATAGTAACATGAGAAGGAATATCACTAATGTGATAGGAATTGATTATACCCAGTTATATACCTAATGTGAAAGGAATTTTGCCTTTCGTCTAAAATGCTTGTTCAGTATAGAAAAAAAATATTTTGGGATCATTCTCCTAGTAAAAACATAAACTAGTTTGATCTAACCTATCTGGACAGTTCATTTCTGTTTATTTACATTTTGGCTCAAGAAAAAAATATAAATACAACACAAATCAGGAGTAAAAGTTGACAGATTACAATACGGTCAGACAATATGCACTGGATAAAGTATTAGCACCAAGCTTACAAGCAGCATCATTTCCATATTATACATCACAGACTTTTGGAATTTAAAATGTCTTTTTGATAAATGTCTTTAAGCAGCAGAGCAAGAAAATATTGTGTTTACCAGTGTGTGCAGAACTGTGAAGGATTGCCAGAGAAGCTGGGGGGCATCTGGCAATGAATAGTGCCAAATTTTGCTCAGTAGAGTTGTAGAAAAGCAGGCACGCTGTGTGGAAGCCTCCTGTATAATCACTGCTGGCATCAGTTAACTTCTCTGTTATTATCAGTTCCAAACATCCCTTCAACATCTTTCTTCTAGGCACAGAACTTCCTTGTGTTTCCAATCTACTGCAATTTGATGCCATGCTGCTGCAAACAAATGTGAAATCAGTTCTGAGTTTTTCAGGCTGCACTTTCCTTTCACTGGGAGTTAGCAAAACTAACGTCAGTGCCAGCTTGGGTGACCCTTATTTAAAATCTTCAGCAGTGAGAGAATGGGCTAAATGTTGCAAGAGGTGTAAAAAATATTAGATTGGAGGTGGTAAACATCATCTGAGATCAGTTAAAAATATAATTTCAGCAGTCATTCCCAACTAGACCAGGAATTACCGCTCTAAGAAAGGCTCCAGATCATGTCAAAATGTGATATGGAATACAAGAAAGGATCAAAATACAGTAGGGAGAACAGATATTTGTGACAAGTACTGTCACTTACAGAACTTCCACTCTGTACTTCTCCTTGGCTTTTAGGCACCTTTTTGGACATCATCAGCTAGCTAATAGGACTGAAGAAAACTCAACAAGTGCCTTTCTAACAGCAACTAGAGCACAGGGAGTCTTTCAATATCCTGTCTTCTCATGTTCCTTCAGATAAGTCTTATGTCTCTCAGCCAGTCTAGCTGAAATTTGATTTATTAAGAAAGTTGGAAGAGAAGATGTCCATGAGAATTGTGTGAGACATAGCTGGTCATAGATATTATATGGTAAAATATCAAGCTATCTAGAAACACAAGGCTTACTGGAAAGAAGAGACTCAGTGTCTTCCTGCTTGAAGCAGGTGTCTCTGAGTTAGGTTGAACTAGATGATCTCTGGAAGTCCCTTCTAACCTCAACAATTCTGTTGAGGGGACTTCCAGAGATTATCTAGTCTTTTGGAATCACAGAGTCCAGTCCCTTCTAACCTCAACAGAATTGTTCTAACCTCAATTCYGTTGAGGTTAGAAGGGACTGGACTCTGTGATTCCAAAAATTCTGGACTCTGTGATTCCAAAAAAAAGAAGAAAGATGTAGGTTAAATCACTGTCAAGGAGCTCTAAGCAATTTCTTCACAGTCATTTATTCTTGATGTCCTCAATTCTTTTTTATTCTTCTCTTTCGCTTTCTCGATTTATCATTTCTCCTATGTAGACATGCAAAAATCTTTAGTGCTTGCTATCCTCTCCAGATGCTTCCTTCTTCTGTGCCTTTCTTACAAACACATATACATTCACGTTTTTAATCTACTTGGCTTCTACAATAATGCTCCCATCACACAGAATCTAATACTGTCAGTATCTGCTCTGTTTGTATATATTACATCATTTTCTTCTACCTTTTCTCCAATCCCCAAACCCCATTCCTGACAAACCAACAAATTAAGGTCTTCCAACCCTTCTTTTTTTTTTTTTTTTTTTTTTTCCTCTATGTATGAACAAATCCTCTTTATGTGCCAGTTAACACTTTTTTACTGTCTTTTAATTAAGGGAGTTACCACTTTCAGGTCCATTCTGAAGATGCAGGTCTATACATTTTTTAAATCCCTGCTACCACTGTTGTACTTTATATTAAGCACATTCTGTCACAATATCTACTATATTCATTAAAAAATAACACAAAAGAGAAAGCACTGCTCTTTGGCTTGCAGGATACCTTACATTTAATCAACTACGGATTGGTAGTAAGATGGAAAATGACCTGTCAGATATTGGTTGATGATTAATTAAAACACTGATAAATCTTGTATATGAGAGGTAAGAATATCTCATTGAAGTACCAGTACAGGATTTATACATAAAAAAAGCAGAAAGACTAACAAAAATCTTTTTTCTGTTCATTCTGTTTTTAAAAATGTGCATGAATACCAAAGTCCAAGCAATAAACCAGCCACAATTAGAACATTAAAATGAATACCCAATTTGTGCAATTTGCTGCATGAATACTACCATTCCTGAGCTGTTGTTCATTGCTTGAGCCCAAATTCTGCTTTTCTCACCTTGTCCCAGCAATATGCAAGCTCAGTGGCAACTTTCCTATTAACTTAGCCCTTTTAGTAGGAAAGTATTCTTAAATTCTCTCAAACTCTGAAAATCTCAGAAAAGTCCAAGCTACTTAATTCAGGCATGGGTAGTTCATCCCCGACTTTAACACATTGCCCATAGAAAAGATAATATAATAATAATAATAATAATTAGTTCTTGGCTCAGCATCCAATGGGCCAGAGTACTACTTCATTACACTTTCCACAGAAGTCTGCTCAAAGTGCATACATTTTCCCTAAAGTAAGTAAAGCCACTTGGTAGCTATGCATGTAGTACATGTCTAATTCTGGCCCATTGACTGTTCTGTTACACAAATAAAACACCCAATTTACAGGTAAGATGTCACAAAGAGCTGATTCATGCCAGCATGAGCACAGACCATGCAAATCAAAAAATAGGGATCCAGATCTCTATCTCTTCAACCCTTTGCCAGTTGTGCAGGGGTAGGAATTGCTAGCTTCTCTTTGGAGGAGCAGGTCTTCCAGGCTAAAGCTCATAGGACCCATAGGGTCCTTTTCAGCACCTAGATCCAGATGCCTATTGCCAGCACATAGGAGCAGAATCCATTGCATATGATTCTCTTACCTTTGTGTTCCAGTTTCACTGAGAATGAAAAGCAGGCAGACAGTGCAAATAAGAGCTGTGGTGCACTCTAGCCTGGTCTCCAGGGTAGGTGCTGGTGAGACTGAGATCTCAGGTCATATTCAAGTCCTCATCTTCCACAGAAATTCCTTTTCTTTCTGTTTTTTTTTTCTGCTTTGAAAATAGTGACTATCTTGGGCAGAGCCAGAGGTTCCAGAGAAGCGATTATTCCACTGTTACTTGGCCTTCTTGAGTCTGCATCTGAGCTACTGTGTCCTGTTTTGTAGAACATCAATAAGAGAGATAGAAAGCTGGAGTACATCTTGTACAGGGAGAGTCATTTTGAATCTAAGGTACCTGGCAAGAGTTCCAGTTGCTTATCCAGAAGGATACAGTTCTCCTTGGTCTCACTGGTCTTATCTATTAGATCTCAGCAAACTTCTTGTATGGCTAGAAGTATTGAAAGCCTACGTTTAGGGCTTTGGACTGAGCTCCAAGTGCCCTGAGTTAGAGAACATGTTTAACATCTCATTACTGACCTCCAATAGCTTTCGCAAACTGGACTCAGACTAAGAGCCTACTGATTCAGGAAAAAAAAAAATAATCCAGAAGAAAGTTACTCCAGTTTTTCTCAACCTCTGCTGGACAAGCCTTTCAGAAATACAAAGGGCACTCAGGAGCGTCAATTCCATGGCTTTCTGATTGGATGTGTGCTCCTAAAATATAATAGTGTTGGGGATGTGTAAAACTGTGCTAGGTACAATCATTGACAATCTGCTTTAGCTGACCCTGCTTGAGCAGGGAGTAGACCAGATGATCTCCAAAGGTCCCTGCCAACCTCAACTATTCTATGCATCTGTGAAAATGCTTAGAATTTGAAGCTAGGAATTCTGGGAGGAGATTAAGTAGCTCTTTAAAACTAGGCAAAACAGAAGAAATAAAAAATAAATAAAAAAAAAACCCAACACCTGAGTATGATATTATGTTGCATCAAATACCTGATCAGAAGAGTCAGGTAGACTCTTCGGCCTTTCTCTCACTGAAAATGGTTTTGTCTCCCTTTAGCTAAAGTGCTTTTAACCTCAACTCATCATAGTAAGGAGATCCTGTTGCTTATTATGGATAATTTTCCTCTGATCATGGCCTTGCACTGATAATTGAAGACAAAAGAGTCTGGAAAAGAAAAGAATTGCTTCCTTCATCATAGAAGAAAATGTGAAGGTGGGACAGGGATAGTAGGTGGGATACTGGTCTGAGAAGATCTGAGAAATTGTTTCAGATGGTTGCTGGCATTTTATAAGTCCCTTAGGGGCTCCATAAAATGTCCAGCTGAGACGGTTCTTTGCCCTTGTTATCTTGCATTCTCTTGCATGTAGTATTTACAGACATGTGACACATAGTCCTGAAGAGCAAGACTGGAATATAATTTGCAAATTTTTTCAAAATTATGTCAGTGAAATCTTTTATGCTTTTTTTTAAAACCAGTTATGCTAGTGATATGCCTTCTGCAGGGCAGAAAATATCCCTCCTCAGATAGCCAGTGAAAAGATGTTATGTCACATAAGTATCTTTTATTCCTGCAAAATAGATATAGCTGTTCTCTGCTCTGTGATATTAGCCCTGGATGGGAATGCTTGAAAACCAGAGTTGCTGCTCTGTAGGGAGACAGGGAGATTGTTCCACTTCAGAAGGAAAAGCTGAATTGGGTAGGATTGAACAGGACAAAGGAAAGAGGGAGTGAGGAGTGGGTGGAGGGGAAAGGATTTTATGTTGTGTTAAAGTCTCCTTTTCTGAGCCCTATAGACTTATTCCCTGGCAAGGATATGTTTCAAAAATTTGGACGAAAGCTGTCAGCAATACAGCCTTTTGTTTGAACTGCAAAAGGCAAAAGCTGTTGGAGCGGAGGACAGTCAGGGCCAACCATCCATCACTAGTAAAGCTGATGCAATTACAGAGGGGAAGGTGTGGGAATCAGAGGTCAGAGCTTTGCACTACTAGATGCTGGAAACAAGTGTACCTGAATTACTGCAATGTAAACCATTAGCAGCTTGAAAAAGATAGAAGGGATTTGTTAAATATATTTTCTACAACATGATCTGACTGTTGCTTTATTTTACTTATTGCTTTATCTTCCTATGACTTTGTCTTTTCTTACACATGTGGACTTCTTGCCAGTCAACAGCAAAGTATCACATTGTAAAGGTAACATGTAAGAGGTTGTCCAGCCCTTTGGCCTCAGTTGAGCCAGTGGTTTGCTGGCCCAGGCCTTTGGTGAGGCAAATACCTCTGTCACGTCAGCTGCTTTAGGAAAGGATCCATAGGAAGGTGAAGCCACTCAACTGGAAGAAAGGCCACCAAGCTGTAGGACTACTGCCACATCACACATAGCTCACTGAGCTCTACTGGCAGGGGTGGTCTCCCAAGCTCTCCCAGGATGTCTGCATCTAGGATAACATTGCTGTTACAAACAGAAGGGACAAAGTCTTACTCCCACTGAAATCAGTAGAAAAACAGATCCCACATAAAGAAAAGGAAGAATTCTGTCTTCCTTTTCTCAACACTTCATTTTTATTTTATCTTTGAATCACTGCAGCATAACAGTCTGGGGCATGAGGCCATAACTTCAGCTGATACATAGAGCAGAGCCACAGAGTCAGTCCACACTTGTGGTCCTCTCCACTTTTCATAGCCTCTTGCTAGATTATCACAACTTGACATTATTGTAATAGTGTTTTAGAAACAGAGAAAAGGATGTATTTAATTAGACTCTATACTTTCAGACTACGGGCTTGACAGTTTGTTTTTAACAACCAGCCACTGGATAATAATCAAACAAATTATGAGTCAAGCTCATGAAGTGTCAGCTAGGAGGAGCATGCCACTGCAAAAGATGCAAGGACTTATCCAAGTACATGAAAAAAGACTAGCCACAAGCCTGGGAGTGGGCCAAGGACCACAGTGTTACATTACACAGCAAGCTGGTAGGTTCAAATTAGGCTTGAAGCTGCACTGCTCTACTTTTGACAGTCTAAGGACTGTAAGGAAGTCATGGTGTTCGGAAACTTTACCTTGACGAATAGCTGAAGAATGCTAGCTCCATTTCTTCTTTTTCTTCTTTTTCTTTTTTTCTTTTTTTTTTTTTTT
>NW_020456154.1:2075004-2186325 GCF_003342845.1 Nothoprocta perdicaria | reverse complement strand
AAAAAAAAAAAAAAAAAAAAAAAAAAAAAAAAAAAAAAAAAACTTTAAAAACTATGACAGAGATACAACAACTCTCTCCTTGCTATTTTTTCCTTTTTCTCTCCCTTTTTCTCTTTTTCACTCAACTCTCTCTTTTTCACTTTTATATGATTGTCAATCTCAGATAAATCCTACACTAGAATTTCTTTCTTAGTTAGTGTTGAATTTACCTATACTTCCGCACTGCAGTGCTTATAAAACCTCTTTCACATGCACCCTACATCCTTTTGAGGAACATCTGCCCTCCTCTTTTCCACCTGAATATTTGCAAGTGGACAATTGGCCTCCAGCAATTTATTCCCAGGTCCTACCAAAGCACGAGGGTCTGTGAAAGACTGGATTTCCATATCCATCCTGGACAACTGTTTGTGATGCTAGCTCACATGAGTTTGACTGTTTTGGAGGCTATTGCCACAGATGGTGCAACAATATCACATTAGACTGCACACACAGCATGGCCCCACCACATGCCCATGCCTGGTGGCCACTGTAGCTTCTTCCTTGTGCTTAATCACTTCATTTCTTCAGTCAAAAGCAGCTCAAGGTTAAAGTCATGCCATACAAACATTGAGCTCAAGATCTGAGTACATTTTCTCCATTTTCTCAGGATTCACACTGTTAAGGTTTGGAGTTGTTATAAAGAACAGATACAATGAGAAAAAAAATACACATTTGGGGAGTAGTCCAAAAACTACAGGACAAGAAATGAGTTAAGACTTACGTGTGTCTTTCACACTTACCTTCTAATTTGATGGCATGGGCCCATGACGTCTGTGACAATATTTAAATACAGCAATTTTGCATCTGAATTATAAATGATGTTTTGTACTTTTACAGATTTCAGTGGCTAAATATTTATCCTATCCTTTTATAGGTGTAGTCTTCACTGGCAAATTTCCAGTTCCCTCAGTGTTGCTTTCTCTGCCTTTGAAAATACTGTACTGAATAAGGATTTGTGATTCAGAACTTGGCTTCCCTTTCACTTGGCTCCTGTGCTGAAAGTAATTAAGAGCAATTGATTGCTATAGAAATATTAATATTTATTATTGATACTACAGTAATATCCTGAAGCTTCATCAGCTTTGAATTAAATACATAAGCAAGAGTACTAACTGCACTAGTGCCATCTGAGAATTATTACTTCAAACACAAGGTCAAGCATGTAGACACACTCAGAAAACAGAGAAGTAAGGAACCTTTCAGAAAAAAAAATAAGATACATACAACAATTTGTATGTAAATGTATTTTAAGATACATACAACAAGTTCCAGTTCTCTTGTGAGGGTCTCTGTGTATCTATGACTGGATTTTTTTGGAAGTGAAGAATGCTCATTTAAAGGAAAAAAAAAATCTCCATTTCAGCTTCTTTAGTGTGAGTAATCTTCTGAGATTCTGCCATGCACTTCATCTGCTGAAAGGTAGCTGCTCTAATAAGAAAGGTTGTCATGATGTAAGAACAGTAAAGGAGCTTTTCATCACAGTGTTTTGCTACTATGCAACCCAGTGTTAACATACTAACCTGCTGTACTAGAGCATACATCATTAATTTTTTTTTTTTTTTGTAAAGTGTGTTAGTCCCATGAAAGGCTAAGCTTCCTTAAGAGTTGGAACTTAAAGGTGAGTTTTTCAAAAGCAGACTGCATTACCGAGCTTTGCTACCACTGCAGACTGCAGCGTGACCAATGTTAGGTCAGCAACAAAGTGATTTAAACTGCCTTCTCTCCCAGTTTGTCCAGAGTGAAAGACTGCATGAAAGTTACATCACTGTAGTGGATCCCAGGTGATACACACTTTTAACATACCACAGCAGAAAAGATACAAATAAAATTCATACGATTAAAAAATGAACATGCTGTGAATGTTTTTTTTAAATTATTAACATTATAGCAATTTGAAGAAAAAGAGAACAAGAGACATTATTCCATGAAAACTCCTCTATTTAAAAGTCTCTCTGTTGTGCAAAAATCATTTTCAAGAAAATTTTTCACTCCCTCTAGTGTATTAGTGTAGTCCTATTTATATACACACAGATTAAGAGGATATGCACAGTGCGTATGTGTCTGAGTGGGATCTAATAGCTTTGTATGTTTACCAATGAATAAAGATGATTACATTGAGATTATGGGATAGAAGGATAACTCGCTATAAATCTATAAAGGTATTTTATGAATAGGACAAGGACAAATCATTCTAATTAGCCAGCAAAGACAGAACAAGACRTCATACGATTAAAGGGACACTGTCAAATTGCATCTTTGAAACCAATTAATTGCAAAAAATCTATATCCTGACAATATACACTTTTAATAGCAAGCTCTATTTTCAAATTCTTTAAAATTWTTTTGAGAAGGACATTTCCATTTTCTGTTTATTTTTGTAACAGATTAAGAAATGTGAAAACAGCATTCTGTACACAAATATCATATAAGTGATTTTATACTGAATATTTTACTCTTTTTACATAAAAAAAACTAAAGAAAATTATCCTTTTGTAATCTATCAATTACAGCCAAACTTTCTTTTTKCTTCTTATTCAAATACATAAAATATTTTCAAGCAGAAATGGGATTTTTCAAACAGGTAGAGAGGATACCAAGATACCGTCTATCTTGCATTGCATCTTCTATGCCAGTGTCTATGTCTGAGGGATACAATTTAGGACCCATTCTAAAAAAAGCAGTTGATTTTAAGCATCTTCTAGGATCTGCAATTTGAGACATTCAGAAAAGCTTTTTCAAACTTGCACCACTTCTTTCTGAAAATGAGGTTGTACCTGAGTGTCTCAGAACATGATGGCACATAAAACCACCACTTTTTTTTTTTWAAACGTTTATTATTTTTTAAAATGTATAAACTCTTCAGGAGTAAGTCAGGAGGTTAAACAGAAATATTCTCTCTCTTTGGTATTTTCCTCCAAACATGTCATTGGGTCATGGTAATTCTTCTGAGGAATTACAGACTGACCATGATATGCTAACATAAATGTAGACATTTTCATTTTTTCTTTCCTAGCTACAAATCTGTTTTTAAAATTTTATTATGTAAATGTATTAGTCTGTCCTAAAACATATCAGTCTGAAGCACATCTAAAGCGCTGAAATGGTCTAGTTCTAAATATTTTTTCAACAAAATAGACTTTTTAGACTTCTTCTGCAGATTATTGCTTGTTCTTTTTATTTTTTCTCCTATTTTAATGAAACTGAAATACGCTAAATTTTTCATTAAGTATAAAGATAAGTTATGACTAGCTTTTAGCTTTCTCACAGAAAAAAAACTGCTTCCTATCTAGTTGAAATGTTTTCCTTCAGTAGACCTGCCATGGGATGAGCTACTTGGCCGGAAGAACTGTCTTCTGTTCTAGGCGCTGACAGGCAAAAAACATGAAGAAGATGAAATATTGACAAGTAGGGAGGACTTCACAGAAAAGCAACAGAAACCATTTATGCAATGAGAGCTAAGTATCAGATTATGTAACTGAGGTACTAGAAGAACAGGTTTATGGCCAAAGTTTCAAGGAGCAAGATGAGTAGCTTGTCTAAAGAAGAGTGAACTTCCAATGGCATAACAGATTATAGAATAAAGGACAAATATAAACAGAGAGGGATGATGTTTATGCTGATGTAACTAGTCTTGATTTGAATTATTGCAATAGTCTGAAGATCATGATGATGTAAGAGGAGTTACAAGGGGAACCTGTTGTTGATTAAATCTTTATAGAGTCTTCAAAATGACAAAGTAGTGAATGAAGCTCCATTGTTTGAGCCTAACTTGGCAATATTGCAACCTGCAGGCAACAATACTACATTGTTTTAGATGGAAAATCCAAGGTAAAAAGAGAGAAGTACTTTAGAGATAAAGTAATTTTCCCTCTTCCAATAATGTTCTACAGAGAAGATTTGAGAAAGGAATTTTCTGCGACACTCAGCTTTTGTTACATGTGCAAATCCATGGTATAGCTAACTAGCTCTCAGCAGTAGGATGGACTGGGTGATGCAATAGATCTTTTCCATCTCTAATTTTCATGATAGCACAGACAAATATTCATACTTGGGAACATTAATCACAACTGGTTAGCAGTCTAAATCARAGAAGGAAAATAATGTGTTGTGCATGCTCAGCACACAATGTTCTAATGTTTATGACTATGCAATTTCCATACCAAAWTTCTTTAAAAAAGGCAATGCATCATTCAGTAGTACTTTCACTCTCAAGAATGCTTTTTCAAAATAAAGTTGGTTTGAGTTACTGAGGATGAAAAACATATGAAAAATAACCTAAGTGGTGAAAATCACTTTGGAAAGAAAGTCTCTCTTCCTGACTTTGGAAAGAAAGAAAGAAAGAAAGAAAGAAAAAGAAAAAAACACACAGCTGGGTTGATTTTTATGAAAGTTTCTAAAACCAATTCAGTCTTGGATTGAGACTGAGCATGAAAAATTTGAGCCCCAAAGGTAATATTTTTTAAGAAAGTTATAAATGACTGCAATTTAGGATTGAAATGCCATTTTCAAGCTTAGAAATATCATCACAGCCACAATGCTACATTAACTTGTGTTGTGCAAAGCAGTAGAGGTAATAGAAAACCAAATTCTTTTGATTTCAACTGACCTGCAGCAAGTTATTCTGTCAGAGAATTTGCAACACAAACACAAAACAAGGAATAACATAGAGAAGATTAGAGAGGAGGAGGTAAAAGGGAATAGGAGAGAATATTGGGGAGAAATCAGTAACAAAGCAAAAAATAAATTAAAGTATATATTATATATATTACAGTCATTTATTCCAAGTCTTGCACTTGCCTGTAGGAAGATACAGTATGTCAATGTCAATATGATTCTTTTGAACACTGTGGTGCATAACATGGTACTTGGAGGTGGTAAAGAAGAAATTAGAAAGAGAAATGAATAAGGAAATTAATCTCAAAACTATTGTCAGAATGTTCKAGACTAGTCCAGGAATTTCTCTCAATTATGGTACATTAACAGCACCATTAATACAGTTTTTAGAAACTTGCAGAAACGGGGCTAAGATGGAAATAGGGCATGTTTATACGAGAGGTGAGTTTTGAGCCACGGGGAAAGGGGCTCATTAGCAAAACTTCAGTATGGAGTGAAAGTGGCTGAAGGTGTGTTCATTCATATATTTGGCAGTAATGACTTAAAATTAAACTGTTTGAAAATTTTCCGTTGGGACTGTTTTACAGAGATAAGCATGTTTTGACAAATATGAGTGCATGTATATGTGCTGATTTTGTTGAAAAGCAAAATAAAGCTCCTAAAAGGGAAATGTATCAGTAAAWCTAGATCTGTATCTACATAAAACCCAGCAATTTTTGGTCTCACCAGACATCAATAATAATAAAAATGCATTGTGCAAAAGAGATTTTGGTTGCCTGAAGTTCATTTTTGAAGTTCCCTGGAGAAAAGATAATTTTAAATTATATGAGTGCATGTGGTGCATCATAAGGGAAAATAACTGTACTATAACTCTACTGTGGCAAGCGTACTAAGGCTCTGTATTGACATTCCCAAGCTGAAAGCTTTTTAGTCAAAAACACACATTCTTTAGTTTTTGGACAAGAAAAGTACAGACTAACTTCATGCAGAAAAGAGCAAAACAAAACATAACATTTTCAGTTTGATTCTTAAGAAAACAGTAATGAGTCATGTAATTACATGCTAGTACATAGCAATTTTCAGCAATAAGGACGCTGGTATGAAAGCTGACCTGGGGAATACTCTTTAATGCTAAAGGGAATGGATAATAGGGCAGAAATCCTCACAAGACTAGCGCTATGTCTCAAAATGAGAATGAGAATAATTTCTGCAGTGTAGCTAATTCTTCTAAAATAGTTTAATTTTATTTTAAGGACAGCAAGAAAATTTAAGCATGCCTTATACTGAGAGATATTTAAAGCCAGGCTCCTCATYTTGAGGAGAGCTTTTAGGGATGATTAAATCAGCTCTGACATAATTTAAGCGAATGGCCTAGTAGAGCAATCAAGAGCAATAGAGAAATGTATCTCAATTCCAACAGTGACAAAATATTCAAAGACAAARTAGACTTAATTGCTTATTTCTTCCACATTCAAAATTCTGTTAGATAAAGGCTAAGAAATATTAAATAATTTGTCCAAAATGTACACCARATTGATGGAATAATGCCTGATACAGATTGCAGAGGAAAATATTGTATGCAAAATAGGCATGCCTTTTGGGGTGTGATTGCAATGTCTGGAGTCTGCCTTGATCACAGATCAGCCAAGATCTGAATGAAGAATAAGACCTGACAGTCCCATATTTAAAAGATTTGAAGGCCAAGAATTTAAAAGTTAGGATAGATATCTTCAGCACACATGTCTACATATCTTGAAATGAAAGTAAGGTTGGTAATGGCATCTAATCACATCTTGTTTTAGTAAAAAGCAAAATAAATAATCCTAGACTTTCTCTTAAAAAGTGTACATATCTTTTGATCATAGTGAAAGCGAATTAAAAAAAAAAATACATACGATTTAAACTACCAAGCAAGAATTTAAGTGCAGGTTGAATTTTGACTGTATAATGGGCCAAATTATAGCAAGCAAGTTTGCATGTTAGTGGACAGCAATACGTATTGCTACACATTCTAAGTCTACTTTGCACCTTTCTAGAAAAATATCCAAGCTATTCAGCCTAATCCAAGCATCTAGGTGTTTCCAATATTCCTTTTATGACCAGTTAAGGAAAAAAAAATGTTCTGGAAATACTCAGAGTAATATTTCTCATTATGTCTTTCAGCACAGGACGTTATTCAAGAACTTTCTGCTGTCAACCTACTTCCATTGCTCCCTGCTGACTTTTAGCAGACTCTTACCAGCAACTACTCTTAACCGCAACAATGAATATAAACTCATTTAAAAGGAAAAAAAATGACTTTGAGGGAATCTTCGCTTCCTTTTTTGTTTTTTTTTTTCTCTGTGTGTGTGTGTGCTCACATCTGTATTTTAACTAGATAATTTCCCATATCTTGCAATCATGGTCACATAGCTAGTGGAATTGATATAAGTGAAGGAATAGCTTCTGGCAGGACATGAATCACTTAAACTAGCTCTGCCACCAAAGGATTCATAATACGAAAAAGCATATTTGTAACACTGCCCATAAATAGATTAGCATTTTTCAGGCTTGCACAAAACATGTGTCTTTCCACACAGACTGATARACCTTTATTGAATTTTCTAATTGTTCTATTTTATCACCACAGGCAAGCAACAAATCCAGGAATATCTACATTTTTTTTTAAATTTTCTATCAGATGCTATTGCAGTCTTCGAGGTCTCTTTGTGCAACASCTTTTTTAATTAATAGCCTGTGGACCTGCTCTACTCAGTGCAGCTGGATAGTATGTGCACTTAGTGAGCTTCAGCAGAAAATTTGTTTGTCTATGAATTCAGTATCTTAAGACAGGCTCCTCTTCAGCTCATGCTTAAGTATAGATTAGAAACAATTGCTCTTCTTTCGATCTTGTCATGTAACTCCCTTAAACAACTCCCTTAAGAAAGGTTACTAACAGATTTGAGTAAAAGAAAAAAAAAAAAAAACAGAGTGCAGTAGTAAAGTAGGAGAGAAAGAGAAGGAAGTAATTTTCATAGTTGCAAGCACTTGCACAGATCTGTAAGGGGATAAATGAAAGGAAGCTGCTGGTGGACACTGAGTGGGTCCACCACTGTGTTATAAGTATTAGCTCCCTAACACTTTTTGGTCACCAGAGATGGAATTACTCAAGCAAAGCCTGCTTCCACTTAGTACTATTTGTTACAGCCCTCTGGTGCTCTTCACTGTTGTTTGGTAGATGGAGAAATTTGTAGTTGCAGTGGGGAAGGAAGGGTGTTTTGAGTATAGTCATTTTTGCATTTTGACTAAATACAAAATGCATTTATTTTTTATGTTGACTATGATAACTAGAAAGCTGAGGTTAGTGTAATCCACTACACTTCAATGGATGAGTGCTTGTTAATAAAATGTTGATGAAAATCGCTATACAATTCGAAGGCTTTAGGACAGATGACAAAGTCATGCTATGTGCATCTCCTCATAAATCTCCTAAAACAGTATTTTTCTCTTATTGCTCCTTCAAAACTGAATGGTGATAACTGAACAGAAATTGAGAGAAAGGGAGGGAGAAAGACATTGACAATTTGGCAGTATGTTTGGATTTGAAATTTGAAACTTGGATTGTCCTGCTAGATCAGACCATGATGCTATAGTATTCTGRCACACTAGCTAAAAAAATCCAAAAATACGACAAAGATTCATATTGAGCAGTTTTTCTTAGAGAAAAAAAAAAAATCTGAATGGAAAAGCATGTTCTGTGCATTCCACCTTTATTCCCAGGAGAACTGTAGTTGTCTATCAGGTATCCTTTGTTCATCATTACTGGGAAATGCAAAAAAAAAAAAAAAACTCTAGAGAAGAACAGGAATGGAAGAAGGAAAAGCGGTAATGCAACTTTTTCTTGATGTCTAAGATCAAAGAATGAGTAGGAAATTTCTTTTTTTTTTTTTCTTGAGCTCCTTTTGTTCAGACAGTTCTGCAGTTCTACATGAACAAAAAGATTTTTATTGTTTCCAAAGAGATTTCAGCAATATTCAAGTCCTGCAAAACAATGTTAAGCCCCATCAAAATCCATGAGCTTTTGATTTTTGAGCCAAGCTAAGCTACGCCTACTAAGAACAACATTAGACATACTAAACTGCATAAAAAATTGACACTGTCCTTTTGACACTGTCCCTCACAGCATCCTCCTGGGCAAGCTCCAAAGGTGTGGGATAGATGTGTGGACGGGGAGGTGGATTAGGAATTGGCTCGATGGCAGGGTGCAGAGAGTGGTTGTCAATGGTGCGGAGTCCAGCTGGAGGCCTGTACTTAGTGGTGTCCCCCAGGGGTCAGTTCTCGGTCCGGTCCTGTTCAACTTATTCATTAACGACCTGGATGAAGGGCTGGAGTGCTCCCTCAGCAAGTTTGCCGACGATACCAAACTGGGTGGAGTAGCTGAYAGCCCTGAGGGCTGTGCTGCCATCCAGAGRGACCTGGACAGACTGGAGGACTGGGCGGYGAGAAACCTCATGAGGTTCAACAGGGGCAAGTGCAGGGTCCTGCACTTGGGGAGGAATAACCCTGGACACCAGTACAGATTAGGRGTGGGCBTGCTGGAGAGCAGTCCCGCAGAGAGGGACCTGGGTGTCATGGTGGACGACAAGTTGACCATGAGGCAGCAGTGTGCCCTGGTGGCCAAGAAGGCCAACRGGATCCTGGGGTGCATTAAGAAAAGCGTCTCCAGCAGGTCGAGGGAAGTGATCATCCCCCTCTACTCAGCCCTGGTGAGGCCACATCTGGAGTACTGTGTCCAGTTCTGGGCTCCCCAGTACAAGAGGGATGTGGAGCTGCTGGAGAGAGTCCAGCGCAGGGCTACCAGGATGATCAGRGGCCTGGAACATCTGCCCTATGAGCAAAGGCTGAGAGAGCTGGGYCTGTTCAGCCTGGAGAAGAGGAGGCTGAGGGGGGACCTGATCAGCGTGTATAAATACCTCAAGGGAGGCAGTGAGGAGGAGGGGGKYGGCCTCTTTTCAGTGGTGGRCAGGGATAGGACTAGAGGAAATGGCTTCAAACTGAAGCATCGGAAGTTCCACAGGAACTTAAGGAAGCATTTCTTCACTGTGAGGGTGACAAAGCATTGGAACAGGCTGCCCAGAGAGGTTGTGGAGTCTCCTTCTTTGGAGATCTTTAAAACCCGCTTGGATGCAGCCCTGTGCCACGTGCTCTCGGTGACCGTGCGTGAGCAGGGGGGTTGGACTAGATGACCTCTGAGGTCCCTTCCAACCTTCGGCATTCTATGATTCTATGATTCTATGATTCTATGATTCTATGATTCTATGAAAAATCTCCCACTGGCTGACCACTAACAGGCCAAAATCTAATTTCCAGTATTTTAAATATTATCAGGCATCAGCTAAGAGAAAAGAAATGGGGATTATGTAAATAAGTTCCTTCCTTCCTCCTTCCTTCCTTCCTTCCTTCCTTCCTTCTTGACTGGTGTGGAAAGTCAAAACCCCATTGCATCCTTTGAGTGAGCAGAATGCAACATCTTCTGAAACATATGTTCATCCTTCTTAGCTTTTTGTCCTTGCATCCCAGACATTTTAGTTTCCTGTATGTCATCCTCCCTAGAGAATATGTAGGCAAGCCTGTCATCCTCCCTAGAGAATATGTAGGCAAGCCTTCTTCCCATGAAGAGACTTCTTTCAGCTGGATCCCAGCTTCAGGCGGTGAAGGTAGGAGGCAGGAGACCTGCCTACAGCCATGCAAGGGTCACCTCACAGGCAGCATTTTCACTCTTTCCCAGCAGCCAGTCAGAGTTCAGCTCCACTCTGCTGACTTTCTGAAAAATGAGCATTGTGCTTGCTCACTGGAATTTGTAAGCATCTTTACAGAAAAAACCTGCCCCTTATATACAAACGTGTTGATCTGACAAGCTGCAAGAAACCTCTTATTTGCTCACAAAGCTGTAGTTGCAAGCAGGCAAATTTTCTTAACCCATCTGTTAGAAGCACTAGGGAAGAGGAAGAACACCTAGGATCTTAAGGAAGTAAAAAACTGTAAAAGACTGTAAGGTTTTACCTGTAACAGGAAAGCTAACACACAGTGMAGGCTTTAATGCACTCATAGTAACGTTAGTTATATGAGATATATATATATAATGTATGCATATATATATGTATGTATAGGTTATGTAACTGGCAGAGACAGCAGTAACAGTCATTGCTAAAAGTATCAATTTCTATTCTAATTCTGCAGTTCTAGCTTTTTTTWAAAAATGATTTTATCAATAGCAATTATTTCTTTTTTTCTATTTACAATAAAAATAGTTTTGGCTGTTTTAGGGAAGACAATAAGGCAAGATAGAGGTATCGTATTCCTTTATTTTTCATTAAAGAAAGAGTTGCAAACTTTCTAGTTTTAACTTTTATAATACCTCCATGCTTGGAAATACATACATGACCTTTGCAGGGTGACTTAGGGAAGAGAGGGAAGCTCTTTGTTCTCTCTAGAAAAATCACATATATTTTGTAAATCAGAATTTGCCCATTCTCACTAGAAAATCTCTGTAGCTATCAAATACTCTTTACATGTTCAGTATGCATTGTGTATGTTCCTAGGTTCCCTAGGTTAAACTATCTCAGGTTAAGTTGCAGGCAACCTACTGGCAACACAGCACTGAGATCTGTTTTGGCCCGAAGTGAGAACTGCAGAGGAAAAAGGCAAGCAAACATATCTGGTTTTTACAGTGTATACACAATACTAAATCATATTCCCCTTTCAGAAAAAGGAACAACACCTGGGGATCTTAATGCCGTCAGTTCAGAATCTTGGCTTTTCTAGCAAATAGTCTTATGCTGCACTAGTGAATCTGGTGTCATTTTTCTCTTGTGTAACTAGCATCATTTTACCAAATATACTAGTTACTCCATTAGTTAAAAAATCAGAGATTTCTACTGGGACCAAGCTGCCTAGGGTGGTATACTGAAAGTGAGGAAGGAAGGTGATTACTGCTCCTCAGGATTCTGTTTTGGTATACAAGTCAGTGCTCAAATCCAAGAAAATTAGGTGTCAGAACCCCAATATTAGAAATTTGCAAAGTCAAATCCTGAAGGTGAGGAAATGTCAGAATTATACTCTATGAACACTCATTACTTTCCCCTCTAGGATTCTTGTCTTGTTCCGTACGCAGAATGGGCAATGAATGAGACAGAAGCTGGCAAGAACAGAAGGGAGATACTTTTCTTTAAAAGCTGATCTGGGACCTAGGATGCCTAAGTTTTTTTCTTAGCTCAGCTGCAACCTTTCTCCAAGAAGTTAGATAAAAGATTAATGATAATGAAAATATGCAAGCAAGGTGGATTATGTTATGAAATCCACCTTAAATATGTTACCTTTTAACTTGATTGTCATGTCAACATTAACCTTCTTTTAATATGTCTTTTCAAAACCATTTCAATGCACATCAATGTAAGTCTGTTTCTCATTCTCAAGGATGCCCATTAGCAGGCTATTCAGCGCTGATCGGTTGCACACTGTTATTCAAGGACCCAACAGGACATTCTGCCTCAGCCTTGTCACCAGCAATCCTCAAGGAAGACAAGAGTTTTGCCTTCCCCATCCTAAACTGATGGCCTTACACTGACAAATTCCGTAAGACTCTCAACTTAAACARTCATGAAATGATACTAATATCAGCTTTATCTTCCATTTGAGACCTTGGCTAAACCGTTTGACCAGGTAGAAACAGAAACAAGATATGTGCATACATTGTTTAGACATGCATATTGGCACATGTGTGTCCATGGTTGATTGGTATATTATAGGTTCATGTCATCAGTTGTTTGCAGCAAAATTGTATAGAACTTGCTGCTTTTAAACTTGAAATAGACTGTATGGTGGGATTTTGTTGTGCTAGCTGCCAGGAAAGCTTCCACCTTACACACAGCTCTGGGATTCTACACTGATCTGTGCCTGAGAGAAGTCACTAACTGATAAAGCTACAGCTGAAGAGAATGACCTTTGCCAATACCGAGTTCCTCTGGCAGAAACCAATGGACAGGGAAAGAGCAAGAGAGAGAGAGACAGCACCGACAGTAATGGGCTGTAATTGAGTTCTCAGCCTTGCTTTAACTGCCTTGGTGCGATTGCCTGTGAAAATTGCTCTGTTTTATGCTCTTTGTTAGGTTCTGTCAAGCCCCATTTAAAATAATGATGCCCCTTCACTCATTTTCTCTCCATAGAGTTCGGGGCAGGAAGAGATCTTTCAAAGGAAGAACAAAAACCCATCTGTGGGGAAGAAGAGGAGGTTGTAAATTACTGATACCCAAGATCCTTGCAGAGGCAGCTAGCCAGGTGTGACCTTGACAAAGGACAAATCAAACACACATTATCCAGCTCTTTCAGCCAATCCCTTCCGTTCCCTGGAGCTGCAAACTCGCCCTGGATGCCCACTAAAGCTGCTGCTTTCTAGCAGCTGATCCATCTCTTTCATCAAGTGTGCTATCTACAACACATATTACTGGAGCAGGATGGATATAAAGACTAATGAGTCTTAGAAGGCCCTTTATGAAAGTTGTGTTTGAATTGGGAGCAAAGGTTATATCTAGAAAGGTGCTGAGTACTGACAACCACATATTTTTCCATTGGGAGCTAAAATGCCCATGGTTACCTTTGAGTGTGAGACAGTCCCACCATGAAGTAATTGATTTTACTACCAGGTGTGTGCAGCAACTATCCACTACTCTTTAGGGTGTAAGAAACGCTCATACAGTATCAATCAGCAGGTACTGCAACAGCAGGGACTAATGAAGGGATATTTTTTCCTTACAGAATTCCTTTCAGTTAGCCTTGAAAAAAGCTAAAATAGACAATTGTCAGTTTACAAAACAAACAATCAAACAAAAGTCTACTTTATAATGAAGAAAAAGATTTTAGAGCCGTTGATAATATGTAATGGTTTTAGAGAATCTTCACATGAAGAAATTGCAAAAACAGTTCTAGATATTTTCCTTGCTAAAAATAAAAATACGTGTTATCATAGTAAAAATGTTACTTTCAAAAGGCAGTATTGTTCAACACAAAACTTTCTACCAAAAACATCCCACCAGCGCTACCACTGGACTGGATGATGAGACAATGACTGCTAGGGAAAATCTGCCTCTCTCTTCAGCACGTGGAGGCTTCAGTTAGGCCAAGACTAACAGAATCTATTAGGCATAGGTTTAATTTGTGCTTCCATTCCCTCTTGTAAGAGCTTTTGCAAAAGAGATACAGGTCCAAGTAGATGTCTGTGTATACTGATGAAATTAGGAATTCAGCTCCTGTAGGCAGAGTGGTCTTCTGGGTTGAGGAAGGAAGAACCATTTGATTTGTCTCTGTGTCAGAGCAGAGACAAGCCTTGCTCTCACTCACTTTATAACACTGTTGAGACAGGAAGCTACCTAAAACTCTGAGATAATATTGGTTTTCTTCCCTAGGAGAAGAAGCCAATAGAAGTGTTTAGGTGGATGAAGACCCTTCAGAAAAGATAAGCACCTGACAAATAGAGGTCTGGAAGGCTTCATCACATGATTGTAATTCTAGCACTAGGTTTGCTCACTGCAATGTATTAAGAAACCATTAGATGTCCTTTTGTACCTTGTAAAGCTCCAGACAGGGTACAGTCCCTGGAAATCTGAAGCTCAGTCTGCACGGAAGGTTTTTGGTTTTTTTTTGTTTTTTGGTTTTTTTTTTTTTTGCTTGGTTGTTTGCTTGCACTTGTAGCATTTGTATTTAATAATATCCTGCAGCTTAGGAGTGAACTTTATGTTACAGATTGTGAGACCAATAAATCATTGCTGTAACTTGCTCTGTGTTAATCAAGTCCTTTTCAATTTATTTTCTAGGAGATTTTGAGGTGTTTGGCATAGTTTCAGTTTTGGTACTTAAACGAAAAGTGTATTCTTACAAAGATTTTTTTTTTTAAAAAAAGAGAAAGATTGGACTATGGGATGGCTTTTACTTTGCTCAACATAATAGCACATTAAGATACAAATCTGAGAGCAAAATATGAGGCTGCCAAGAACATGTCAAAAGGCCATATGTGGTGAGGAAGGAGTACTTATCATAACTGAGGTCTGGAGGAGGGACCCTCCATAAGGCAGTAAATAACATCTTTTCCTCCCAGGAGCAAGTAGCTGAGCCCTCACTGTTTCAGACGCTTGCCCCTGAAAACACCTTTTCTTGTTTTATCAGCAATTTATCACAATCAGTATTTCTCTGAGGCAGAAAGAAATGAAGTTTATTATTTAGTCATAAATGTATTTTACGATGTCTTAATTGGTGAAGAGACAAGAAATGTTTTCTATTCCAGATCTGGCCACATGCAGAGATGGAGAAAGAGACACAAGGCTGAGTCTACAAGAAAGCTTGTGATAACTCATTGCTAACAATCCCCAGAGCTGCTGCTTTTCCTCCACACTATTATTTCTCAGGATTAATAATGTTTTCTCCCTTCTTCCCCTTTGAACACTTTCCTCCTACCTATTTTCACAAAGATCCTGTCACCACTTCTCTCACCTCATTCTTTAGTTTCTCAGAAATTGGTCATATATTTTTATGGCCTTTCTCTCCACTTCTGCCCATAGCTTTGTTATTCTGTCTATGAGAGGACAGAAACAAGGGACTGAGAACTCCAACCTTTTAGTGGGGTGTTTATTTGCCTTCTGGATGGTTTTATTCTTACAGCTATTTATTATTGACTGTTTTCATTCCTCAGTGTTTCTCAGTGTTGGTACTCAGTTTCCTTTATTATACATACCAGTCAGAGAAATTTATATTCAATGGCYACTCATAATAATAATAAAAAGGAGGGAACATATCTTATTATGCCGGTTGTCTTGTACATTTATTAGAAGCTTGGAAGGTCTGCTTGCCAGTGCTGTTCCTGACAGAGTCCTGGAGTCATTAGATTTGAAATAGAAAATAGTATTTGTCCTGCAAAGATATAGACTTTTTACATTTCTTATCTTGTTGACTAGGTTATTGCCAATTGCTTCGTTGCTTTTTATTAAGACAATGTTTTGTACTATTATTTTTTATTTCACTTATATCACTCATGTACATTTAAGACTGCTGTTCATCATGTTGCTCAAGCCTTTCTACAAGCACAAAATGTCCATAAACTATGAATTAAAGATGCCTATAGAAGAACTGAAGATGTAGGAACTACAAGGATATGTAGTATTGGCCATTAAATTCCAGATAGGGACTTAGGTTGAAAGATGATGTAGAACAAGAGAAAAAAAAATTGATTTCTGTGTGAGTATTTGCCACAGAATAATGTAACTGGCACTGTTAGGCAAGCAAAGTCCAAAGCTGAGTGAAGAAAGCCTGTACAGAATAGTCAGGGAAAATTCTTGCAACACAGTCAGTGTCACAGCAGTAATATAACATTCACCAAAGGGACTGGGATGAGGCTACCAATCTCATTTTATCTAAATCACACTTCAAGATGAGACTAATCTTAAAGGCTAGAGAGGGAACCTGCTGTGACATGAGTCTTCAGCATTCCCTTCTCTGTAACAGCCAAGTCTGGAACSTGGAGATTTAGCATTCTTTTTTGCTGTATCATCTCCTGAAGGTGCAATTCAACAACATATGATTTCTATTGACCTCAACTAAAATGCACTTTCTTCTCTCTGTAGTGGGTCATTTCCTGGAGATGACTTGACTTTGGCCATGTAAAGATCAATCCACACATGACTCATTAGCAACAATAACTCCAGATAGATCCAACTCCTGCCATTCTTTTCTTTAAAATGTTTGCTCTAGGAGGAAAGTGGTTTAATTAAGAAAAAAAAAAGAAAAAAAAAAAGAAAAACAAGTGGAAAAAGGTGCTTTATTTGGGATCTTAATCTCAGCAAACAACACAGGGCTTCAGTGTAACTGCAGTAGGGGCAAGAGGGGACTCTGCTTTCTCTCTCTGACCAGTCTAAAAGCAGATTCCCTTCTTACAATTACTAGTTCAGCACTGTAAGAAGTAAGCATCTCATCCCCAGGATATGGGGGAAGTGGCTTGTCAGGATATAAAGTGCTGCTTGCTCTACTAAAGGGGATTTGTGCAGAAGTTTGGAAACTCCCTCAAGCTGGGAAGAGCTCTGCTGGAYTGGATTCTGATAAGATGTGCCAGAGCTCTGAGAAGTAAGATGAATAGGGAGAAGAAATATTTATAGAAAATCCACTTATTTTTTTTAAACGCAATCTGGATTTTAGTTTATTTGCCTTGGATACTAATGGGGGGAAAGAGGTGGAAGGAATATTTTAGTACCCAGCAGCAAAACTTGGGAAGCAGAAAACATCTAGGGGAAAGGCTTTGAGTTTGCTAAGAAGTGCTTGGCTCAATCTTCTTTACATGCCAGCCTGAAAGAATCTTCCCCTCATGCCTCTGATCCTGGTTTTAATTAAACTCCACTCAATTCAGCAGTCTCAGTGGTCCTCACAGAAAATCGTGCAGCAGCCTGCAGAAATCATTCAAGGGGAGAGGTTAGAGGCAGGAGAGAATGCTGGAAGTTTCTCTTCTATTTGGGTTGTTTTTATACTGCTCTCATCAGCACAGTACCAGTATGCCTTCTGCTAGCACAACAAGCTGCACAATTAACATGTTATTTTTGTGCATTTTCCTCCTCTTCCCGACCCCCTTCCTTGCACAGGGGAATTTTAGTTTTGGTTAAATACTTTATATGCAAAAATCTAAGTTAGTATATCTTCAGTACCTGTTCCTGAAAGTGGTGAGTAGTTTGTAGTCAAGCCAGAAGCTATCTGGCAATGTAAAACATTTCTGTATGTAATATTTGTTTCTTCTTAAAAAAAAAAAAAAAAAAAAAAAAAAAACAAAAAAAAAAATCCTGAAAGCTATCAGTGTAGTCTGTGACCACAAGGAAGATGCAGAAGTCATTTCCTGATAACATTGCCTGAAGAGCTAGTAACCACGTCAGGTGACAGGTAAAGGCTAAGAAGGTATGTTGGGTAGTTGACAGAGTAGATCTACACCCAAGAATATGATGTTCCACATAACAGCAAGGCACACACAAAAATGAGACTGAACAAAATGAGTGGTGAAGTATAAATATACAGYTAAGTATAGGTTTTTCTTGGGACATGAACAGCAAGAATACTGTAGCCTTTACATGCCTGTCTCCTTTACTTCCATTTGATCTCTAATTGCTGCAGTAGCTTTGATGGACGTTGATCCCCACTGTGTCTTTGAGACAAAGTAAAATATGGGAAAGGCAGGAACTCATCAATTCTAGTACATTATTCATAAAAATTCTGGGTAAAATATCCAGTTCATGAATTCCAACTTGATGAAATATTCAAAGGAAGATAAATATACTTGCAGATATTAGACTCTCTGGCACTTAAGATCTCTCAGGACATTGTGCCAGAGAGTTCCTAGCCACGTTAATCACTCTGTRATGTCAGTAACAAGCTGTAGAGATTGCACGCTGCCAGCTACAGAGCAGGTAGGAGAGCAAGCTGCAAGAGAGCAAGGGAAAACACAAAAAATGCAATAAAAATGAGTCATCTTTTTGTGTCGTTTGGGGAAGTCCTGCAAAGCCTCTGAGAGAGCTGTGCTTATCCTTTGGGGGTTTATCCCCTAGAATGCTAGCATCTGAGCTCAGTTTGATGCATCTTATGTCCAGTTTCATGAGGGGTCATGCATGAGTGACAAGAAAATGTTCCCTCCAAAGGAGCCACTCAGCTGTGCTAGCATGTACCAAGAGGGCACTAAAGAGTAAGAGTCATTTACAGATGGATGGACAAAGTGYTATGAAGGTCCTGTGCAGACAGCGAAGGGAACTAATCACCAAGTATGTATTTTCCATTACTATTTTTTCTGGCTTTCTCAGAGCTCTGATCAGTCCCCTGCTTGGGAAGCTCTCTGAAAGCCCTCCAGTATACAGTGCTGGCTAGTCCCTGTACATACAATGTCCACATACATTGCCATGTGGCCTGGGCAGATCATAGCAGCCACTACTCTATTGACACTCATATTTGCCATCCTGGGAGCAGTGTACCTAGGTCCTGCTATGCTCATCTCCCAAGCTCCTGACATCCCTGAGTCCCTTGTGTCATCAGCTTGTCACTTCATCAGCCTTCAAAGCATCAGCCTTGAAGACAAAGACATTTACAGTTTCTCTTCTAAGGGAAACAAAGTCTTACCTTTACAATTGTTTTGTGGAAAACATCTGCCTGCTGAAATATAAGGGATGTTACATGAGATGATACAGCTCATGACCACCTGTCTCCTGACAATCCTACTCTGTGAGCAGGAGTGTTGAACCTTCCTTTTCCAAAATCCTGTCTAAATTTTATTTTATTTTATTATTTTATTATTCCTGGAAGGGTGTGAGAGCAAACTAGATGGAAAGCTGATCAGGTGCAAGATGAGAGGAAGAGTAGAAGGCACTGAACTGCAATCTTTGAGGAACTAGAAAACAGAAGTAGGACAGTGTGTCATGATGTTTTCTAAGGTCTGATAATTCAAGGACTATTCAGTGTCTTTCAGATTATGAACTATGCTATGCTCAGAGCTGTAAAAGACGGTACACTTTAAATCTTCATATGCTGGGAATAAAGATTTCCACTTCTATTCCACTTCCAATTTCTATTCGTTTTTTAACCATTTAACTGAGACTCTCAAGAATGTGCCTATAGTGGATTTGTCATTGCTCTTTTTGGATGGGAGTTATAAATTAGGAATATTTGCCATCAAAATGCAAGGACAAGTCCCTGAAGCAGTGACTCTTACTCATATACTACTGGTTATAGTAATCACRTACTTCTTATTCAGGAAGTATATGGATGACTGAGAGAACAAGAGTCACATGAGAGAAACTAAGTGGATTCAGTATTTCTGCAGAAAAAAAAAAAAAACAATTGAACTCTGAGAAGAGTTTTGCAAGAATCATCACTGGTCTGACTTCTCCTTGTTATTGGTAGCTCCTGCACTAGTGTTTAAAGAATTTCTAGCAGTCTCTTAGATTCCTTTAGCAGTCCTGGAGTTAGCTTTCTTCTGGAATCTTAAGCAAAGATTCATGTAAGCTTTGGAAATGTGTCTATATGCTACTAACTAGCAAAAGGGCTGCATGCGTAAATACCCGTCTGAAACAGCTATGCCTCGTAAACAAGGGAAACATTGCCATGCCTCTAACAGCCTCCTAAAGCCCATAGTGATGGGAACCGGATCATCCATTTTTCACCCGCTAGGGTGGAAACAACTGAAAATTGATTCAGACAAATTTAGGGACAAATTTGAAGCCACTGCATTTCTGCCTGATAATATTATTGCATTCCTGCAAATATTATTTTCTACATTTTACAAATAATGTTTTCAAGTGTTTTTTTTTTTAAGTTGAAGTTCTTATCAATTTTATTTTAAATGTCAACCATCTCTAATCTTCAGATTCCAGCTCTAAGGAATGGAATGGAAAAACTATCATAAGGTCAAGAAGCAGCTATAACAGAATTGCAATCAATGTCTTCAGGAAGACAAAGCTTGTTTTAGTTGCTATTTTCCTCTCTTATTTCATTATTAATGCAGCTGATGGGCCTAAGGTAAAAATAAAAAGGAGCAGAAAATGCAGTTCCTGAACATTTGAAAAGGTTTTCGTTTTGAGCAGTAAGAGTTACTATTTTTCCGGAAAGCATAGAATCATCTGTTTATCTCTTCRGTAGTTTTATTTTTTCACTCAATGTAGTTACAAATTGTTTTATATTATTATACTAATGCCAACAGATTCAAAGAAAGACTATTAACTTTCAAAACGTAGAAACCTACATAGGTAAAATAAGGCATGAGCATGAAGACTGTAGGGTGCCCCTAAAGGCTAATTTAGGAATAAAATAAAATAAATTAGTTTGCTTAACTTAACTTTCCTCTATTGCCAATAAAAAAAAAAAAAAAGGGTTCTCCTGAGCAGGCCAGCTCATAGCCATTAAAATCCGATTGTAATTATTCATCCTGTACAGGTTGAAGAGAGAGGCTGGCTACAATGTATTAGCATTATTGTTGTAAATATCCCCATGATCTGAGCATTGACTCAGACATTGATATTCAAGAAGGTTAAATCCAATTTTACCAACCAAGTACATTAAAAATGAATTAGTTAAACTGCATTATATCCTTGCGCAGCCTCTGGAAAATGGCAGTGAGTAAGCTAAACCGAATAAAGGCTGCATTCATTCTGAAGAAGCATCTACCACAAGGTCTGAATGCATTTAAGTGGGTTTTAGAAACAAATTTTTATCTTTCCCTGCATATTATGATTCAGCCAACTCTCCCAGAAATGTTAACACAAGGTAGATGGCCTGATGAAAGTTTCCAGCCCACTTTGCTATGCAGAGCTTTTATCATAGTGCTGAGCATATAAAGTCTTGGACTGCTGATTTGATCTGCAAGGCCTTAATTTAGGAAAAATTTCAAGAAGACCTCATCTGTTAGACCTTACTGACTAGCTTAGCAATAGTCAAGAATCAAGTTTAAGAGATTTTTTTTTCTTACCAATATTTTTAATATATTCAAAAGGAAACACAGTATCTTTCTATTTGGCAGACTRCCACTGATATTTATCAGTATTTGCACTGAGAAACAAATTTCACTTGAGTATATCTCACCCGAAAATATTCTTTCTATATGTATAGACAACAATTAGTTGGTGTGAATCCCAATMTTTTAATTGCAACTTTAGAAGCAACCATGGCTTCAGCTAAAATTGCAAATAAAGAAAAACAGAGGCCAATACAGTGACTCATGAAAAGAGCTGTTTGTGGAACAGACCTAAGCTGGTGCAATTGCAGAGGCTTTTCCAGRTCAGAAATGTGGTGCATTGTTATAGTTGTGTGTCCTTACTGCTGAACTGGAAAAGTAAGTTAAGTMCTTGTCACTGCCTGCTTCTGGTCATAGTCTCCTACTCAGTTTGCCTGACAGTGTTCATCCCTTTCCAGTCTTTCCTTTGCCAATTTGACTATAGATRAGCATGCAGATCTTCACTATAATATTCATTGAGGCAATTTTGCTCATTTTATTTTTTTTTCAAAAGCTCTTTAAATTACAGTGAAGAGGGAAAAAAAACCCTCTGTTTGGAAAGAAACTGATGCCATAAAATAAACTTCCCTTTAAACTTCCTACATTCCATTGCTCTTTATTCATGTGGAATATATGATCCATGGACAAAATACAGAAAACACCGCTTCCCACCAGACTGGGATTTAGTAAAACRGATTAATCAGATTAATCTGTTTAAGATTACAGGTAGAGAAATTTTTTTCTCGGTTTAGAAGCTGCACCCAGAAAACTTCTATAAACTGAATTTAGCAATACTTCTGTCTGACGTGAACAGGAATCAAAAATAGTGGTCAGCATCTCACAAATGAATGAGCGAAAGACAAATCACAGATGACCTCCCAATGCTACAGAGCTGGGCTTCTGCTGACAAAGAGGTCAATTTTTTTTCAAAAACAAAACTTTAATTTGTGATGCTCTAATGGACACAAACAAGGTATAGGGCCGAACGATCCATGTGGCAGAATGGAAGAAAAAGGAGGATGAGTTTGAGTATCACAGAAATGAACAGTGACAACATCAAGGACCTACATTTTGTGTGGATTCTTTAAGGAGATGCTTTATGATTTTTCACAGAATCACAGAATGGTTGAGGTTGGAAGGGACCAATAGAGATCATCTAGTCCAACCTCCCTGCTCCAGCAGGGACACCCAGAGCATGGGGCACAGGCTCGCATGCAGGAGAATTTTGAAGATCTCCAGAGAAGGAGACTTTACAGTCTCTTTGGACAGCCTGTTCCAGGGCTCCATCACCCTCACAGTAAAGTTATTCTTCCTCATATGGAGATGGAACTGCCTGTGCTTCAATTTGTACTCATTACCCCTTGTCCTGTCACTGGCCACCACTGAGAAGAGTTTGGTCCCCTCCTCCCTACATCCACCCTTCAGTTATTTATACATATTGATCAGATCCCCTTTCAATCTTCTCTTCTCCAGGCTAAACAGGCCCAACTCACTCAGTCTTTCCTCATATAAGAGATGCTCCACTCCCTTAATCATCTTTGTCTCTCTACGCTGGACCCTCTCTAGAAGTTCCACATCCTTCTTACGAAGTTTTGTAAAACAGGGCATTGATTAGTTGCAAGCAATAAATAGAGCAGCAAATCTAGTTTTGAAAAATAGATTAGCAACGTTATAAAATATTTAATAAGGCAAATGGTCGAAGTTTTAAAGTGAARAGGGGAGGTACATTATCTCATGGAGGGCATTATACCAGCTCTTCTAATATACTTCTTTAACTTCAACATCAGAGATGACTACAGTGATAGTTAGGAATAGGGGCAAGATTTATTCATATTGGAGAAAAGAATGTTTAGTATGAAGTGAGGTGAAAAGAAAAAGAGTGACCAGATTAACTATGTGATTGGATAGAAAAATATTTCTGATGGGTATTTTATAATAAGATCCCATATGATTTAGATCTTTACTGATATCAGTGGAGCTACAAGTTGAGCACCTTGCTCCACCTATTACAGCCCAAGCCTCCAAATCTTTTATACGGCATTCTGGGAAGCATCTGAAGTTATTAGTGTCCAGAAATACCCAGACTTACAGGCAAATCAGAAATTACACAAAGAAATCTGATAAGGCCTTAATTTTGTGTCAGCCCTGAAAACATTTTTATTTTCATATTGACTCTGTTATAACCTACATACATAAGGCATGTCAAATAGCTTCTAGTTCCACACAGGAGTAAAATGTGCTGTAAAATGTGCATAGGACACCTTGAATAGGTTTAGTGTGAAGAGGTTCATACTGCAAATTTGGAAAAGCAGACCAGTTCCCAAATTTGGAAAAACAGACCARCACAGGAACTGCTGAATTATACCGTAATATACGTGTGAGATTCATCTCAGCTAACTTCTATTTGACTAAGAGCAGTGTCTGTCAAAACAGTTACATTAATATATTGATTATATTTATACATTGATTATATTGATATATACAGACATATTAGAGATAGATCTATTCATCTGAGTTAATAATGACCTTGGTTCCCTTGATACTTAATCAAGGCCTAGCCAATACAGTCGGTGGAGCCCAGAGAGGTGCCTTCTCACACCTTCATAGAATATAATCCAGTAGTCCCAGAAGCCACTTATGTGAAAGGTATTAGCCATTCCAAATAGACATGTTAAGAATAAGTCCTTGCCCCAGAGAATTTATAGTTTAGTTGGGCAAGATAGGAAAAAAAAAAAAAGTGGGAGAAAGACAATATTATCATGTACTACAACTGTATTATTCCTTGTCTCTTATTCCTAAGTGGCACAAACTGCATACAAATTAAATTCAAASTAGAGAACATCAGCAGGATGTGAAATAGCATTATATGGAAGGGAGTTCTAAAGGAAACTGTGAAATGCATCACTCAGTATGGAGGGACACAACCAGCCCTTCATCTTTCTGCCAGAGGTAACAAAGACCATCTTCTTCACAGACAAATGGGGCATATTCTTTTTCCAGCAAACCAAACTGAGTGCTCAGGCAAGTGGCCAGATTTTCTCCACATAAAATTATCATTATATGGTAGATGCAACAAAGATCCACACCTCTTGACATAAAGCCATGACTACTGCAGTAAAAGCAGATTGTACTCCATCATATTCTTTTATTTTACRCAAGATAAGGGCACACATACACAGAGCTACAGCTGACATATAACAACTGGCATATAATCACTTTAATGGCCATCAGAAGTTGTTTGCGTTCCTAAAAATTCAGATTTATAAAGATCTTGGATTTAATTTCCAGTATTGTCTTTAATTTGTGTCTGATATATTTAATTTGTATATAGTAGGTCTTGCTTCATAAGTGATCTCATTYTATTTAAGTGTCAATTTGGCCCCATAAGAGCACAATGCATGAAGTACAAATATAACAAAGAAAGGAGGAGGACAGGTTGCTGGGGTCCTGTGGAGCAAGTGAGTGAAACTGTTTATATAGAAGGTCAGAATAAGTGTACTCATGATTCCTAATGGCTTTATAATCCATGAAACTTGAACATTTGAGAATGACAAAGATAAAAATCAAGAGAGGAGAGGAGAGGAGAGGAGAGGAGAGTGTTATTTTGTCTTGGCAAGCAAGAGTAATCCATTTTTTTCTTAAATTTTCTTAAATTTTTTTTAATGAAGATGCCAATAAACTGCTGCATCCTATCAGACAAACCCCACTAATATACTTTTTTTTTCTTACAGTGAAGGTTGGRTGCAACTTAGCAATATCTTGTCTGAGCTTTGGCAGTAAAAGTGTCAAATTGACATCTTTTTTCAGTACTTCTGATRTATCAGTTATAAAAGTCAGCAAACAGGAGTGGAAGTGGGAATAGGAGTAAAGATGGAAATTCCCAACTTCCTTTGGTCACAGCAGAAATGAATCTTTCATCAGTTTCCTTCTGATACAGGAGAGTTTTCAGAAGATCATTTTTAATATTTACAATCACAGTAAGGAGCTCAAGTGCCGGAGTCCTAACATGAAAAGTACTAGAAGCTATTAAGGCTTATATATATATACTTTTATATATAAAGCTTTTATATATGGGAATCAGGGTTACAGCTGCTTTAGGGATGAGTATAGCATTAGACCCAGATAGAGTACAGTTATATAGCATTTTGTGAAAAGGATAATTCTGTGCTTATTTCTAAGATGAGTCTTTGTTACATATCAGATGAGCTAGAATTATATAGAGGATGATATTAAAAGGCAGAGACTAGAGATGSATGTTTTGACTCCTTGAATTTATATCATATCTATTTGATTTAACTAAATCAGTTCCTTTTATAATGCTTATGCATGTCAGCACAGACCCTGTAGTCTGAATATATTTACAAAGAGAGTTCAGGAAATTCTCTTCTACTGACTCTCAGTAAGACTTAATCTGCTAAGTGCCTGTTGGCACCTAACTTCTTGAGACTTCAGATCCTCAAAGGTATTCATTCCCAATTTTTATTCATTTGAATGGAAATACCTTAGAGGATCTCAATTCTAAATCTAAGCAAGCACGTGTGAAAATTTTACTCTAAGCAGAATTAAGGATAGGTCTCCAAGTGTAAGTTAATTCTGATTATAGCAATGCATTAATTTGAAGTGTAGGAACTATTCTATAAGTCTATGAATGCAGGCAAATGGGTATAAAACCCCCAAWATGTACTGGCTTAGTAAGTCACTGATTAACAAACTTTCACCAAGGGCAGTCTATGATCATAAGGTAGCAAGACCCAACATTGAGCCTCAGGAGAGCACGTTTAAATTAATGCATTTTCAGTTGACTCACTGTCCCTATCGTGTACATGGAAAAYCTTATTCAGCGCACATAGGGTGCTTTATTCTTGACCAGCTAAATCCACTATCCAAGCACATTAAAGGATATTATTGAGTAAGTCTGTATCTAAATCAGTCTTTCAGGTAAAACGATAGGCATCTGATGTAATTTAGGCTGTTCTGCAGCCTCTAAAGCTGGTGGAGAGATATACCCATGCCCCAAAGCATCCCATTCTAAGACAGCATCTAAGACAGTCTTTATTTGATAGAGAGTAAATATAGATCTATCAGTCTATAGAAGTCACTTAATGTTAAGGATAAAGGTAAGAAAGACAGATCCTGCCTTAAACATCCAAATAAAGAATTGCTCATAAGTTGTGGAAAGAGTTTTCTTGACTAATTCCATATTCAGAACAGCTTTATCTTCACAGACTAATCATTGCGTAATGTGGAATTCATATTAAGGCATCCACATGATTTTTTCTAAATTAAATAACTTTGTGAAAACAAAAATGGCAACTTCTGTGCTGCTCTTGCCTACCACGGTGTGTTATTTCAGGAAGGAAAATAACTGAAATTATTTAAGCGTTGATAGTTCAGATCCTACAGCTTATTTCAAGGTAAGTTCAGTATTTACAATGTGAAAATAGAGAGGTAAGAGTGGGGAGAGAATGTGTCACAAGTTAGGCTTATTCTTCCCCAGTTTTTCAGTATGCCAAAAGAAAATATTTGGGGGTTGAATTTCTGATAATGGGGCTGAAAACATTATCTTATACATCTTCTTATGATATTTTCTCAGTTACATATTGCAATATGTGAATCTTCAGGCTGTAAATCCACAGATGGATTCATCGGAAGCAACTTAGTTTACTGAAAAGCTACGATGTTCCTTCGCCAGTGGGAAAGGAGGCTCCTTCCCTAGCCATGCCTATTCTCCAGCATAGTCCTTTTCAAGTGACATAATCACTTAGGAATAAACAGTTGACCACTTTTGGAACTAARACTGGRTCCAGCTGCACCCAGGCTCCTCTGAGAAGGAGTCTGGAAAGCAAGGGGGTCCAATCTGAACCTCATGACTCAACATGAGGATCTCCTTGGTAATTTTGTGTAAATCTCTCCTCTACGCAGTGATTAACAGTGACCTTGTCATAGAATCTTGCTAAAACCACTGTCCATATCAGTAAAACTTGTTTCTATTTCTCTCATACAAGTGAAATGCATTACATCACTTACCCTCCTCCACTATACATTCGGTGACAAAACCCGATTCCATATCACATGTATCTTCTGGAATGATTCACACGTATTAATTACCTAGGAGAAAAGTATGTATTTCATTAACTGCTAAGAAAGGTTAAAAGCTGTAAAGTTAAGATCTTCATTTGAAGGGTCAAACAAATACTTAAACTCTAACAGCAATTCATTACATCTGCAGTCTTTTTACCACCGTATAAAGTGAGGTCTTTTAAATTCTACTCATGAACATGTAATGCTACAAGGAATTTATCTAGTTTGGTATCACTAAAAAATCAGTGCTATGTAATGTTATGGGATTACACTGAATTTCACACTGACCCAATAGTTTTTGTCACACTGTCTAGGAGCAGCTAGGAAGCAATAAAATGTGTCTGGCYGATTGCATTGTGCTGTGCATGAAAGGCCAATATCCTCTTGACCCTCCACAGATCAGATTCAACCTCCTCCTTACTGGGTTAATAAAACTGTAAATATTAACAATGATCATGAAAKTATTTATTGCTTTTTAAGCCACAGCTATTGCATTTCATTTGATGACCTTCTCTGGCAATAACCTAAGACTACATGTTATTAATTATTGTTGGGAAACATTTTGTACAGTCCCAAAGGCATGAGTAGTGCTTCATGGAGAGGAAAAATATATGGAGATAGACTCTAGCCCATGGCTTCTAATCTTTTCTTCTTTTCTGCCATGCTGAAGGTGTACCTGGCAACAAAAGAGAATGTATAACCCATTTAGTCTTCCCAGAATTAACTCCATAACTCTGGCTTCTTTTATTAATTTAAAGATCTCTAACTGTTACCAAGGGACAAATACTGGCTCTTCAAAGCCCAGAGGTGAGTGAGTAGATATAACAGTGGGACATAGCTGGCCGAGTTTGCCATTGAAGGTCCGTATCAAGGCAGACCCATTTAGGGGTGGGCCAGGGATCACCAAGCCYGTGGTCTCTGCCATAAGATTTCACAGAGTCTTCATGGAGACCACCAGCCACCTGCACTGGAAACAGAGCTAAACTGCTCTCTAACTGTATTGAAAGCTTTTTTTCTTGTCTCCTGGCCTTTTCTCATTAAGCAGTAGGTTATTCTCTGGGCTAACAGTGGTCATATGGCCTCCACACTACTTTCTCCCATTATCCATCCCCAACAAAGTACTTGATGCTTGGTGAAAGACTCAACTGCCCCTTTGTGCTAGGATACTGGTTACTCTGAGGGTGAGTCAGAACCTGATCTGTACAGCTCAGCTCTTACACTTGAATGCTCTGATATTATTCAGTTGAAATTACCTTGAAATAACCCTGAGCTCAAGAAAGATGAAGGCAAAATAAAAAAAAAAATAATATTTACTTACAAAATTGAAAATAGACATTCCTGTTGGAAAGATTTATAAAGACATGGGTGACAGAATGGAAAGAAAACTACATTTAATCTACTTATCCTAAGATTAAATCTAAAGACTGTTCTCTTTCCCTGTATCTAGCTGACACGCTGTTAGACATTTACTTAATCCACATGGTTACAGAATCAGTTCTTAGGGACAGTCTTCATCTTAGTTTACATTTAGAGGAGATATCCTTGAACTAGGAAATTATTTTAGCTTTTATATCTAATTATTTCCTTCATGTTTCCTTGGAGTCCCTTGCAGATTCTAAATTTCCTTTCTCTCCTCATTTACTTTTCTTAAATATTATTGCTCCTTAATTTATTTTATTTCATAAAAAAAATAAAATGACACCAACATTTTATACAAACTTCTGTTGTTGTTGTCTTAATTGATCCTAGAGATAAAAATATTCAAATATTCAAATATAGAGGGGTAATGACAAGTCTTGATGGTTTGTCTCCATTTCTTTTTGTGGAATAAAAGAGATCTTATTTATTTATAAGAGATTATGGCAACACCTTTCCTTTGGTCCAGCTTATGGATCAAAAGASGGACGGATTTACTGTGTCCCTATCAATATGGACTTCAGGCTTCATGGCTTTCTATGTGAGGTCTCACAGAGACCCTTTCTCACAGCAAACAAAAGGAACACACTCTGCTGAAAAACTCCAAAGCCTATTTAGCTAATAAACGGCTTTATTCAGTTGTCTCACTGCAGGCATCTAGAGTCATCCAAGATGCACTAAGGTAGTCTGTCTGACCTCCAGTTGCTGCTTCAGGGTGTCCCACAGGTTCTGTGCCACGTCTGCCAGCCTCCAAGAATGTTTTGGATACTCCAGAGAATTTCAAATGTTCCTGAATATTTATGCTTAGGGAGATGAATTAAGTGTTCARCATCTAACAAATGCACTCACTCAAAATTATTTTTACTATCCCTATGCCCCTCTCATCCTTCTCCTGCTGGCCAAGGACCTTCACCAAGGTCAGTCTGCCTGCACCAGAAGGTCTGCACAAAGTTAATGAGAGGCAATGTCTACCCCAAAATGATGAAGGGAAAAAGGTGACCTACCTTGTGTATATTTATGTAAGAGATCTCTTGGAGAAACAACAACCAAATCCAGGTTTTCTAAAAACAGGGTAGCACCTTCTCAGTCCAGACTTTTGCAGGGTCCTTTTGAAAAATTTGCAGTATCTTTTCTGTAAGAAATCAATGGCTATGAGACAAAGCAGGGAAGGGAAAGGAGGTCTAAGTCTGAATCTGTAAAATGTAAGCACAGAATTAAACCAAAATCACTCCAGAACAGCAATTATGTTCTTTGAAATACCTCTACTCTCCCTGCCTTTTCCTTTCTTCATTTCATGTCACTTGCAGTAAGATTTATTCTCAAGCAGTACTGAATTATGTTCACACTGCGGCACCCTCTAAGACCCCATATATCACAGAAAGCTCTTTACCAGCAACTTATTGCTAAGAATGTTTACAAAAACCCTTCTCCATTTAGATTTCTTTACACCAGCACAATACAAGGAGCAGTTTGATGTAATGATGCTTATGTGGGTGTGTATCTCTTCTCCTTGTGTCTGCTTTCTCTGCTTAGACTGGTGGATGTATCTACTGATCCTAATGAGTATCAAACCAGACTGAATTCTTGGCAGAGTCTCATAATCTCTACCCAGAAAGAATTTTGAATGAAAAGTTTCATTTTGTTTCGTTTTTCAATTCCAAGAGCCACTGGGGATGCAGCCTGATGCTAAATCTCTAATAACTCTGGACAGGATATCTTGGATGATCCTAATACATCCTTATGCTTATTTAAGGCATTTCTTCCACTGTTTCACTTTTTCACAGTGTGGAAAAGACAATTTATGTACAAAATACTGCCCTGTTGGCTTGTTTTCAAGGTGGCATTGACATACAGTGCTCGGGCTGTCCATATTGCCTACCCACTGCTGTGAACTGAGGCTCCACTTTTGCCCTTCATTAGCCAGCTCCCCTGGCATAGAAGATGGAGACCAGGGAAAGTCTGTCTTTCTAGGCTTTCTTTATGTGAGTTCATATACTTATATGAACTGGTACAGCAGCTGAGCACTGCAGTTATGAGCCTTGTCCAGCAACAAAGCGCTCAACACTCAAACTCATCATACTCGTCACCATATAAAACGCTGAAGACATGAACCATGGAATGCATAYATTATCTCTTGGTCTGTAGCTGACTGCCTGTCATCTTCCTCTGAATGCTGCATTTAAACCTCCTGTGGCACTTTGTCAACAGCTGTGTTGGCCAGGCAGGATTTGCCGTGCTCAGTTAGCATAATCGCTGTGTAGAAGCAAGCCTGAGCTCTACCTTTGTCAGTCCTGAGGCTACACATGACTCTACTTCATTTTCTCTTTCAAAACATGGGCTGAGAAACACATCCCTTGGCAATGGATGTCCAGTCCTCTGCAGTGTTCAACCACAAGTCTCACCACATTTGGGCATGGCTCCCAGGCTTCAACCAGATCAAATCTTGGGAAATGATCAAAAAATAGTGCTGGGGAATCAGGACATTAGTGGGTTGTTGAGGATCTTAGTAAGGCTACTGTTAGGCCTGGGAATAGTTTCACATGCATGGATAATCCCTCCAGGATATGAATGACCTAGTCCAGGGCATACCATGACTGGCAGAGCTCCTGTTCTGTGTGACTTCCCCACTCAGCTGAGTCAGAAGAGCAGTAGCTCTTTGGGCCATGTCTCCTGGCCCTGGCCAAAAGTCTCATTGGCAATAGGTGAGTCTTCCTATCCGGGCACAGCTGCTTATATAAGGAGACAAAGAATCAAGGACAGGCTGATCCTGGAGGCAGGAGCTCACAATTCCAGTGCAGAAACCAGTACAGAGTTTTGAACAGCACTTCCCTATGCTCATGGAGTGRGAGAGGAAAAAAGTACATCATCAGATATTTACAGAGAAAAAATTCCTAAATATTTACAGTGGAGTATTATGTGTTTAAATGGATATTGATGCTCACTTATGTTTTAATTATTGTTTGGCTTTACTGTGGGATTTTATTATATCTCAGGTTTTGGTGGGATAGAACTGCACTACCTCCAAATACTACTACAACCATCGTCTGTACATTTTACAACACTCTGTGAAGTGCATTTCAATTGGGTAATTGTGAGAGAACGTTCACTCAGTCATTGATTGCATAGTTTGAAGGAAAATGGATGAAACAGATACGGCAGCAGAATTAGTTTATTGGGGAGGTGAAGGGAAAATGCTTCAGGAAATTGTGGAGGCAGGTAACAAAGGCATAGAAAACCTGACTCARAAGTGTGGGGCATTCCTTTCTTGTTCTGTTCACATCAAAGCTCTTCTTTCATACTGCTCCTTTGTCACAGGAGCTAGATGCACCAAGGCTCTTTTGAGCTTTTTCACTGTGCCCTGAGGCACCTTATTCTGCCTAAGCTGTTCTAGGGTTACAGCAGAGTGAGAAATCATATTCAGAAATTCTAATTATTGCATTATATACAATATATATTGTATTGTATATCATAATAGTATAATATAATTTATAATTTAAATATGATATTATATTATACTATACTATACTATACTATACTATAGAGGTATTTTTCCTCATATCTAGAAGAAACAGAGGCAAGAAACAGCTAAGGGGGCTACAATTAAATGCCAAACCTTCTGTATCTGTGTTCCCACTTCTTACCTGTTTATGCTGGCTTGCATTGCCATAGTCAAACCTGTAGCAAAAATGCTTTCCCACTACAGAAAACTATACCCTAGCTAGCACTCTTTCTGAAAACTCATCAAAGAGAAGAAGCTTGTTTCGTATCTTAGTCATTCTGAGAGATGGCCCAATCAATGAGATATTGCTGGGGAGTGCTGAGAAGGGGATTCTTGTGCCGCCCAATGGAAAATAGTCTACACACACAGCAATTAGTCTGTCATTTTCATTGGCATATGACTGCCTAGAAAATACATTTCCAAAGTAGTTTAGCTTTTTGTGAACTGTAAGATTGTGAAAATCTGGCTATTAGTGGTGGGAACCTTAGTAGGAACAAAAGCTACACTGGAAAACATCTAGTCCTGTAGATTTATAGGATTAGATTCTGTTACTTGGAAAGATCTGAATGTACATCAAAAAAAAAAAAGGCTGTTTGTTTGATGATAGTGTCTATATGGAGAATGCCCAGCAGGGACTCACAAACAGATGCAAATCAGAATTAAACAAACAAAGAAAAAAAAAGCTCAAAAGAGAAATACTAATAATTGCAAACCAACCTCAAAAAGCTGAATTGAAAAATCAACCACTTGCAAATCAATTACATAGAAATGGATAGAGAGAGAAACATACTGGATGGCTGGTTGGTTTGTTTTTGCTTTAATGTCTCTTGTTGCAGTGGATTTGACATACATATTAGCCCCAGATGAATTCTTAATGATCAAGAAAGTCATTACATGACATGACAAATTAATTATTAATGACAGAGCACAGAGTAGAAAATATCCCCTGAGCCATCTGGTGGGTGAGTGGTTCAGCACTCTCCATGGTCAAGAGGGAACAGAGATTCCAGTTACTAGTCCCAGTCTCTTACTCCTTAGAGACCATGAGGGTGGATGACCCAACATTGTTTGTTTGCTCCCTGTGAGGAAGAGAGCTCTTGCCGTCATTTTCAGCAGCCTTTCTGGGAAAGTGAAGACCGACATTTAGTGGCTAACGTTTGCTGTTTCATAATTTAGAAAAAAATGACTTTGAAATGTAGGGTGTAACACAGGGGAAAATGTGGGGACAGGAACTGGGAACTCATAGGTAGACACACAGGCACATCAGCAAAGACAACCCAAAGCTAAAATATCTGTAAGTCAATCACAATCTGAAGGGAAAGCAGGAGACACAAAATGAGCACCTGGCTAGCTGCTGCTGCACTAGCTAAGAAAGCTCCCAGCTCTTCCAAACTAAGTTGTCTTTCTTGGATATTCTCTTCTTTGGGGAAGAAACAAATGAGTTTCATAGGTTTTTGGATGGGATGGAATAAGTACCTCTTATTTGTGTTTTTTAGTAAAGCGGTTTTTGCTGGGCCACACTTTCTGCTTTCAACAGAGATAGGAAAAACAGAAATGTAATCCCAGAATTCTCCACGTTTCTGCACATCAGACGTTCTAGAGCTATGTCGGGAAACAGTCTGTTTATTTTCTTTAATTCATCTCTCATTCTCTTGGAATTCCCGAGCTTTAGATTTCCTGAGTTCTCTGGGAGCAAATGCCTGTTTTTTTTGTTTTGTTTTGTTTTGCTTTTCCATTAGATTATATATATATAAAAGGATGAAACTTATTATATGTGTAATGCTTGGTTCCATGGTTTTCAGTAGGTAGCAGAGGCAGTCGTTGGTTGAATTTGCTCTATCAGTCACCAAAAAAGGCAGGGAGTGATGCTGTGCAAGGGCAGCGAGATTGATCTGGGCAAATGCAGGCGRAAGGAGAAGCCCTGAGGGCTTGAGAAGGGGAGGGAGGGGAACTGGACCCACGCAGGGAGGAAAGGGAGGACTCGGGGCTAGCAAGGCCGTGGGGTGGGCACACAGACTGGGAACTGTGGGGGAGCACGGCTGCTGTTGCAACAAGGGCTCAAAGTCCTAAATGAGGGGGCTCACATGCTTCATTCGAGCTGGAGAGAACAGCAGTTCTGTTGCCAGTTAGCTCGGTGCAGACCTGCTGTCAAAGGAATATTTGTGTTCATGCAAAAGCCTCGGCGACAAATGCAGCTGCGCTTTCAAACAGGGCTCCGTTTCACTGGAGCCAAGGCTGGACTCAGTGCGGAGGGGCGGCGCAGGCACGGAGGGCTCAGTTTACAGGCGAGGGTGTCCCCGACTCCCTCTCTGACCCGCACCTGGCTCAATCTGTGGGGMACACTGTGCTCTGGTGGCATAGGCAGCTACCCCATCGCTCTCCAGTAGGTCCCATGCTTCAGAGACGCAGAGCCCAGCAAAGAGCCATTTGGCTTTGCTTAAATTACACTGCCATGCTCTCACCAGGCATTAATTAGTAYGTGATTTGCATAGACCATTTGCCTCGCTGGCCTCCAAACAGCTCCGTAGCTGAGGCGCAGGATGTGCATGAAAAATCCTACCTCCTCCCAGTGTCACAGCACAGTCAGACCAAACAGCAGGCAGGTGAAATCTGAACGGGGAGGGAAAGAGCATGGCTGCTCAAGTGGAGACTTCTCTAGCTTGGTTAACACTCGCAGYAGTAGTTCTGAAGGACAAGTGCAGGCCTGCTGAGAGAGGAGGGCAGGGGTAGCTATTTCCTTGACCCTCCACGCCATTACACCAAAAAACACAAACAGGGGAGATAGGCCCTTAAATCTATCCCCCTTCCTTAAATCTGACCTAGTCTATGGATTTCTTTTCACTTTCAGACACTGTAGCTATTGTCCCCTTGCTTTGATTTAGCTGTAGGTGGGCAAGAGAGACTGTTAAACCCTGCAGTATGTGTGCTGCACCGCTTAAYTTTTTTCTGTCTCATTTTTGAATACCTCACATCTGACAGAATGACCAAGTATATTGGAAAACCCAACTATTTAGAACTTCCCTGGGAGCCACATGAACATTTAGCCCTCATCCTGGAGTGCCACAGTTCACACTCACATGTCAGGCATGATATATTTTCCAAGAAGGGAGACTACATGATTCTATTGGGATGGCTCAAGGGGCACCTTGCGACATCTGATTCTCTCTTCAAAGCTCTTGAGAAACCTGTCACTGTTGCTCTTGCTTTTTCTGGTCAGAGCTGGAGGAGTTAATGTTATCCTAAAAGGCAGGGAGGAAAGTCCCACATTACCCAATTACAGCCAATCCAGTATGCCAGGCTCACACAAACAAATACAAGTCCCTGCCAGTCAGTTCAAGAGGGAACAGCGGGCATTTTATTGCCTTTCTTCTGGAGTCATTTGAGTATTTGTATTTATTTCTTCACTTTCTTTATGCCTTTTTTTTTCTCTATAAAAAGGAAGAAAAAAAAGACAAGGGAATAAAACAAAAGCAGCTCTTGTGTTCTGTTAAATTGGAAGGCAAAAGAGTCAGGAGGCAAATTAGAAACAATACTTTAAAACAGAAATGATGATAACATCTAGTTAAGGACATGCAATTGCTCCTTGAGCTCTGGGGGTAAGTGCTGCAGTGTGACAGTTCACAAACCTGCAAAGGAGCTAAGATTTTTATTTAACTTAAAACTAAGCAGCAGCAGAAATAAATATTCGGGAGACGCTTGACTGAGTCATTGGAGAAAATGCTATGGACTTGAGCTCAAGAAGTGATAGGAGGGGCTATGTGATGTCCCAGAGGGGAATTTATATGGGTGTCTCTTACCCTGCAGGTAGAGACAGGGGAGGGAACACAGTTTCTTACTGTTCAAACAGTCAAGGGAAGAACTCAAAAATCTAGCAATAGTATTTCACCCTGCCTTTAGTTCCATTTAAGGTTCTTGTCCCTCCATCATGTTGTCCTTCAGCCTGTGCAGCATCCATTGATCTGGCTTCAGGTATACCRAAATGATCACTCTGCCATTCCCTGCTCCTGCCTACTGCTTATGCATGGGCTGTCTCATTGCTGAATTCTCTTGATGCTCTGAGATGTGTTGCTTTCTGCACCATTATGAAAGTCACAGATCAAGAAAAATGATTGTGCCAGGGCTATTTTACTCCATATTTTCTCTCTTTGTTTCTCTTCTGTCATTTACTTCAACTCCTACATTGTTGCCAGTACACCGTCTCTTCCCTGACAGAGATAATCTGCATTCTTATGGAACTGCCTGTTTCTTTCCATTTCACATTTATCACTTTTACAGCTGCATGGCTGGCAAGAGAAATGTTCTTGTGCCCAATGTCTATAGCAGCAATTTTCAAATATTTGGCTTATGAATCCCTTGCAGTTCTCCAGTGGATGTACAAACTGCTTTAGTAATTAAAATAATGTTAATTTCCTCCACACCTTTGTGTGAATGCAATTCACATTGTCTACAGATAGTGAAGGTTTGGCAAAGCACTGGCTAAAAGCACTGCTCTAGAAAGACCCAGATCTCCTTCAAGTCTGCATGTTCCACATGTTCTCTTGTTTTTCTTATTCTCTTTTCCCTTTCTTCTCCTTCTTTCACTTGATTCTGTCTCTTTTGCCTCTTCCATGAGTATATGTATCCATTTTCTCCTTTTAGCTTCATTCTCACAAAGGTGGAAGAACTCCACAAATACACTGTTATGTAGCTGATGAGCATCTTCAACTATTGCCATGCCAAGAGTGCTCCCACTGCTTTGAGTACATATAATATGTCCATGAATACCATGCTGTAGGAATAGATTCCAGTAGCATGAGCAGAGCCTCATACCTAAGGTAGCCCAGGTCTCATCCAACACCACTGGTAGCAAAATGCAATAACTCACACCATTCACTCCCCACTGGAGTAATTGGTAAAGCAAAATGCAGAATAGAGATGATGGAAAAAAGAAGTTTACATCTCTGAGAGAGATTTTTAATAGAGAGCTTATTTTTCTTAGTGATAACTAAGCATTTGTGGGATTGCACCAAGGTCAAAAATGAGAAACCAGAAAAACTCTTTAAAGGGAGAATATTGTCACTGCTGAAGTTTGCCTGAAAGATTCGATATTTTAATATTGCACAGTACTCAGTTATCTACCTAGCGAAGAGTGCATTTGGATTGAGGTCCTCAGGGCTTTCAAACTAGGAATTTCTTGAGTATGAAAGGTTAATCTAGATCCAATGTTGCCAGTCTAAAATTTTCTGAAAATTCATCTCATTCACCTCAAACCATGATGTGAATTTAAAATTAAAAAAAAAAAATCCACCTTAAAGTGTAATTTACATTTGTCTGTTTATTTCAATCCTTTTGAATTCCACAAAGAAAACCAGTCCACATGGCTTTCCAGCAGGCCCTGATATGAATGGAAGACGTTCAGGAATAAATTATCTCTGACAGAGGAATGATTAAAATGGCACAGTGAACTCTGACTCACTGCAACCAGGGGAACAGACGTGCCCAGTGAYGTCTGCCCTCCATCAGCCATTCCAGTCTGAGATACTTGCAGCCTTTCCTGCCAGCCAAAGAAGAGGTTCCCATGTGCTTCATTCTTGCCTTCTCTCTTTCTTGCAGATTTTTTGTTCAAGTCTGTCTTTTCATCCTTATGTAGAGCCTGAAATCARAAATGTTTTTCATTTCAGGGGAACTCCCCACAGATCAAGAAATCCACTCAAAATGGGAATTCCACAAGGCTGGAGCACTTGGCCTGTGACTTGTCAAAGACTTACCTGTATATATTTAACTTAAGGCACTCCAGTTAGTCCCACTGAAGTCAGATGAGCTGCTCACAGAGCACAAAGTGAAGTGCATGCTTAATAGATTGCATGATTAGAGCCCGAGGCTAAAGCTACTCTGGGACAAAGCTTGTCTCCTTGCAGTCATTCCTATCAAAATAATACCCACTAAAACTATGTGTTTTACCAGTCCTCAAAGCACTTTATGAGGGAAGGCAATACTGGCCCATTTTGCAACTGAGGGGCAGGAAGAGCATGAAGTCCTAATGASTCCTCTGTACTAATACATTTGCCAGTTGGGCAAAGTGCCTTGAAAATATAGAGAAACAAGGTGCTCTAAAAAGTTGTCATATTTCCAGTCACCCTTGTTAATGTGAGAGAAACACTGCATCAAAAAAAACCCTTTTAGGGTCTGAAATGTGGTTTTTTTTTTTGTTTGTTTGGTTTTTTTTTTAATCCCATGAGTGATCCAGCTACAAAAGCAGGCCAACTGGCTGTGATACTGGGCCTTCTGTTTTGCCAACATTACAAATCATGTCACTGCAAAATGGCCTCTGCCAAAGGTTGAGAATGCCTGTGGTAATTAAAAAAATAAAATTATTACACTACATTTCACAGTCTAACCAGGAGATAAATGTTTCTTTTTTTCTTTTTTTTTTTCCCAATCCAACTCAACAGTTTGAAAGCTACATCAAGCAAAAGGTATGGAATTTTCTTCTAGGCTTTTAGAACTACTGTATAATTTGATAATCCTTCTTCTCCCTACCTCCAACAAAAATAAATTAAATAAACTAAAATAAATGTGAAAGGCAGAGGTCTTCCCTAGAGATACAGAGGTAGAATCTGTTTTTTCCTTTGCAAATCTGAGCAGATGGCGTTATCTGAACACACAAAGCAGAATTATTATGCACTTTATAGAAAGGTACATCCACTCTATGAATAAATTTAGCATAAAATTCACTCTTCTCTTGAGACTTCAAGAATTAGTAAAAAATCACTTGCTGACTCCAAACAAATAGTTATTATAGGTTTCTAAAGTGGAGGTCACATTGTTTTGCAATTTGGTTGGTGAAAAAGACAATTCCTTTCCCTTGCTGCTTAGCATCACAATATTCCTACCATAATGAAAATCTTCCAAAGAAAAAAAAGTGGATTGAGGAAAGTAATGCAGACGTGGTTTCATGTACAGTCAAGAAAAGTGTTTGCTGCACTGTCATGAAGTTTTCATTGCCAAATTCAAGAAGCCTGAAGTTTCAGGGATCCCAAAATAATTGTTTGGACTAAAAATGCCCTGGAAAAGAGAAAAATAATGTCATATTTTCTCTCTTTTTGTTTGTATCTGGTTCTTGAGTTTTTTGAAGTTTATGACAGCATATGTGAGGGCTTTTTTTTTTTTTTTTTGTATGAAAACTGGGATTCCCATGCAACAGGACAGCCTGAAGAGTTACATTTTGAAGGGGAAAGAAAAGCAAGATTTCCCTAAAATTGTCACTGTTTTGACATTGCACTATATATTTTAAGATGTGTTCAATGATAACTGTGCAGCACACAGAGTCTCCTTTCTCAGGCATGCTTTGCTCAGACACAGCTCATGTTTGGTATCTCTTCAGTCTCTGCCCTCAGGGAAGAAAATGGCCGCTCCCTGTATATCTGAAGTGTACAGAACAACTAAACCCAGAATGGTTTGGTAGCCCATATGTAGTCCCAGAGTTCTAGGTTTTCTATTTTGCAGAGAACTGGTAATGCATCTACTCCCAGTTGCTTTCCAAAACCTGCAAATATTCAGGATTATAAATACAATTATATTATTATATGAAGGTCAAGTAAAATGATACAACACCCTTCCATGTCTATGATTTTTAAAAAGTGTGAGGGTGAAGGGTGGAGTGAGAAGGAGTCTTTAGAGTTCATATGTTCTTCTAGYGTGTAAGGCATGCTTGTATGAGAACAATTAAATGTTGGTGGGCCTAGGAATCTAATGGTAGATGCTGAATTTTCTATCCTAGTGAGTCCACTGACATATCTAAAAATCCTAGCTCCTCTGGGTATTTTTAGGCTAAGACAGAATCTTTGTATAGGCCTGTCCTCAAGCTGAAGTGAGAAAAATACTTTTGCATCATAATCTTAAATTTTTCACTTTTCTTTCCCTTTTACAAAGTTTACAGGATTTCATGTGCACTGAGTATTCCAAATCATTCTCCATTCTTCCAGCCCTGTCAGCCACAATTGTTAATCAAGCTACTAAATTCTAACCTGTTTTGAAGTAACTAGAATCAACTGGAAGAGTAGGGAAATACTGCTTCATTAAAAAAAAAAAAAAATACAGAATTACTAATAGTTAAAACCAACATCATACCACCTGAATAATCAGGCTTTGCCAGATCATGAGCTCCTCTTCCAGACTCTGCATACATCACTCTCTACTCCCAGAGACAGACTGATTTAACAAGCAAACCTTTTCCTAGCTCTAGGCTGATGTCATTGATGTGATATTCAGTATGATGGAAACACATAAAAAGTAAGATAATTTCAAACTAATAAGTGCTGTGGTTTGATTTTAGTCTAAGGATAACAGGTTCACACAGGATTTATATAAGAGTGAGAAGTTGAATTTTGCCTTCCAAATGAGGATACATTCAATTATCACTGGAAAATGAGGCTCTAGAAAAAAGTGCTAAAATCACCATAGACAAAACCATTCTCAGGCAAAGCCATTACTTTCTTATGGATATACCCCTCGTTGCTGTCAGCGGTCAGTTATCATTTCAGTGTGTCATTCATCTCCCTTTTATAAAGAGTAATTCCACCAAAGTCAGCAAATAAATGCCAAGAAAATCCATGCATAGGACTAAGTGCATGGGAAAAGAGGTCCTATCTGTAACCTCTTTAATAGAGAATTTTCCAAGAATTTCAAGAACAAGAGCAACAACTACAGAATTTGGGAAAGAACTGGAAAAAAAAAGAGGATACATTTTATGTTTCAAAACTCACAGTGAGCCACAGACTGTACACAGACCCTGAATTCTACGTATGCATTACTGGCCCCATGGATGTGATTCAGAGGGCTTATCAGCCCTAGGAAGTACGAGCAGAAAGTTGATCCTGCTTTCCAGCTTTTCCCTTATTCTCCTTTCCCAGCTTCCAAATGCAATCTGGAATTCTCTGAATGATGGAGAAACCTCACTGAGAAAAAAAGAAATAATAACTATCCTGTCAGTTCAGAGAACTGAATCAGCAYGCTGAAAGCTTATAGGAGAACTGGAGCCTGCACAAAGGAAGTGCATGGACAAGGAAGGGCAGGACCAATGCTTTCATCAGCAGTAATCTATAATTTCAGTTCATTTTTGCCTACTACATGCTTATTGAAGATCCCTTATCTGCAGTCCTAGCAGCCAATGAGAACAAAGCATCATCACTACATATTTCTAAATCAGCCTGGGTGAGATTGCCAGAGAGGTTTACCTGTTAATGGACAGACTCATCTCATCCTCAGCACTGTACTTACTGGAAAATATTTACTTTAAGCACCACACTCAGTGAGAAATGAGCCAATTATTGTAGCTAATTGGAAATCCCCTGCCTAGTTTGCTTCTGCCTTTCTACAGTAGAACTGCCTGTTCATCAAAAAGAATGTTCTTCTTTGAGACAGTTTAATTGCAATGGAGGTGCAGTGAAACCACAATCAGGCCTCAAAACCTGCCTGAAAACTTTCCCTGGCTTCCCCTCAACTCAGAATTTCCAGCTGCAGGTCAAAGAGCCCCACATTCAAGCTCCATATTTTAGATTCTCCCCCATTACCTGACATGCAGATGAGGGAAGGAGAGCTTAGACCTTCTCAGATCTCCATCTCTCAAGCTGCAAAGCCTCCAAGTCCCCAGATCCTGATTTTTGCAAGGAGTGTTGGCTTTGGTACTCCTGAGCTTTAGGGCAATTGGATTGCAGATTGATTTGCTGCTCAGCAGCTCAACCGACAGGGAACTCAAAACCTGGAAGCTATTAAATTCACAGTTTCCAAACTGAAGTTCCTTATTCCGCAGAGGCTATGAAGTAATTTCAAGTTGTTCCTCCCCAGCAACAGGCAGATTCCAGTAGAGTGGGATCATGTGAGTTATTAACCTTGCCACTTTCCCCCAAATTTAAGAATTGGATTTATGTTCTACCTTTAGAATGAAAACGGCATCCAAATCTGGACATCTAATTTCTTTATAGAGCTCTGCCTACTACTATTCTGTGCAACTAAAAATCTGCAAAAATGCCAGCTCCCTGAGCCCTTTGGGTAGAAAACTCCAACTCGGTAGTGATTGTTTTCAGGAGTATTGCAATCCTCCAATAATGAAAATAATCATGATTAWCTGTTTAAAAAAGAGGTAAAATTTCTTTCAGAACTGACAGCTATTCTCCCCGCACTTATTCTCATTGTTTGTGTTCTCCAACAATGCTACTTTTTATTCAGTTTTGTCACAGCACAATGCTATTCACTACAATTGCATGAATTAGAGAAAAAAACTATAGGCTTTCTAGTTAGTTATGAGCTTGTTTTATCTTTTCTTTATCTTTTTATATTTTCTYTTTTATTTATGACACTTTGCTGTTAACACAAATGTAGTGTTATTACAGCTTAACCATGACTTCTCTATACAAGTTCAGTTAACAATAGTGGAGAGCTAAGATGTGTCTAGAGAGTATTTTACCTTAATTACTAAAATGCCATCCTTGTATGAAAATCAAGAGTATSAGAGCTAGAACCAGAGCACTCTCTGGAGGGTTGTTCTGCTTGAGAGATGGTATGTTATCATCTGTATTACGCAGAAATACAGATGTTGGGCTTGTTGTTGATGGATTTTTTTGKGGGGAGGGGGAAGAGTTGGGGCTTTTTTTAGTAATGGAAATCCCTTTTGCAAGTTTTTAACGTATTTAAAGAAAATATCTCTAGCTGCAAAAGAGTCATTAGATCAATGTTCAATCCTAGTATTAACCCAGTACAAGAGCTAAGACAAGAAAGACCTTATTTCTATTCCACCCAAACCTGTAGCCTCTAAAAAAAAACATACATATAAAGAGAACACAAAAAATTTCAGCCTAGTCAATACCACTGCTTGCATGAGATTGAGTGCTCCGGATATCCCCAGGGACAGATGCCATGAATATCATTCATGTAGTGAAAACCCAAGTTAGATCTCTGACAGCAAGTGCTTTGATACAACAAAAAGTGAGACATAATGAAACATTTGAGAGGACTGAGTTTGAACATAGGGCTGACAGTAAAGTTTATAATGGAAGTAAATTACAAATCAGCTTCAACATATCAGAAATGTTAGTATAGCAGAAAGAGGAAARCTTTGAAATATCCTTATTCTGGGCCTCATAACAATTTTACATTTAATGTCACTTTCTCTTGTAAAGAAAATTTCTCCTTCGGATTTTGCTGCACTGGACAAGGTAATTTTTTTTCATTCTGATGCCTTGATTCCATTTGTTTTCTCATCTCTATCTAAGTTTTGGGTTTCACTGACACATCAAGACTATTGCTTAAGAAGATGTATGCACATACTACCACACAGAGACCTACTAGCCTCTACTAAGTCAGGAGTTTCTGCTCTGTGCTGCCTGGTCTGACATATGTCAAGCATCCTGGGTCCCTTATATTGAAGGTAAGACCAAAATATAGCTGGTTTAATTTTCTGTGGTAATTTACTATAAAAGGTAGAGACCAAGTTTGACGGTCTGACAGCAGTTTCTGTAGTAAAAGCTTCAAATCTCAGTGTATAAGATGATTAACTTTCAGATGAGGTGTGATGAAAGTATGAATGAYGAAGGCCAGTACATTAACCATGAGGACTGGACAGATTCTGCTATACAAGCAGAGATTATTAGGACAAAACTCACAGATACACATGACARTCTAATATCACAAGAGCAATCTGAGAGCGTGCTTAAACCATCAGGAGAACTAGACAATCATGTATGTCCGCACATTTAACATAATAGAGACAGTTGCTGTTACAGTTTGGTAAAACTCAGCAGAATGCTTTCTTTGGGTCACTAGTGCCGACCTTCCCCCACCAACAATCAAAGAACTGTTTGAAAATAAGGATAAAACTTGACCTGTACAGTGGACTTTCTTGATAACAGCAGTGTAGTCACAAATGTTAACAAATGAAGAAACATCTGCATTTTGATGGCACTTGAGCCTGTTTTATATGATGAGTTATATATGATGAAATGGCTATATGTGGACTTGAGAAGCAACAAAGATACCGACACCTGTCATACTAGCTACTAGTGAGAGTATCTAGTAATAGAGAAAAAGAATAGAAAAGAACAACCTCCGAAAAATCTAGTAATGCTATGTCCATCTCAAAGACCAGGAACCATTGAATCATGTTAAATAATGAGGATGACAAATGACAAAGAAATGAAGTCACATAATCAGAACATAAAGGTCCTTATTTTTTATCAATAGTTTCACAGTTGATTTATCATTTTTTTCACCAACAGGTTTGGCAGAAAATCCCATATTCTTGGTGTTCAAGAGAAATCCCACTTATCAGGATATTTTCTGATGGGCAACCCAAGCAGTCATAGACAGTGTGTACTGCAAAGAAGTGGTTAAACTGGAACTGTGAAGATGACATTCATAAGCATTGTATTCTTAACTGCAAACTAACTTTCTTTTCAGTACTTCAATCTGTGAACATACCAAAGGTGAGCTATGAAGTTTYTGAAGGATAGTATAATCACAGTTTTTAATTCCTTAGTGGAAAATCACTTTCTTAATCCCTGTAAATGTTAGCTAATCCCCATGTTAAACAGGAATAATACTATTTTTATTTTAAGAGAGCACATGATACTTCGTTCACTCCTCTCACATCAGCTGCACTGCTCTGAGAGAAGAAATCTTRTTACCTCTCATATCAAAATGCTGGAGCAGATACAATTTAAGAACATTGCTTGTCTGTGGTCAGGTCTTCAATAAATCTGCTTATCTTGACCTAAATCCCCAGCAATGAATCATTTGCTGAAATATACAAGTCTGCAGTTTAAAAATTTTTTTTTTTTCCTCAGCTTTGGCTTGTAAAGCAAAGAATGAGAGACAATGACTGTATCTTCATCACCAGGCGGGCAAAAATCATATACCCATGGTCACCAATGACTGGAGATACTCAGTTCACATCACAAACTGTAAGAGAGTCTATGTCTGCTCTAGCTCCTCAGTGAGGTCCTCTGAGGGCTGTCTAATCTGTTATGCCACCATTGACACTTTGCCCTGTGGAGACTTGCTCACAGGCAGATGATTTACGTTCTTATCTTCGATTGCTAAAGTTCATCATCYCTGCTATATCATCCTCATCGGTATTACCTTTCGTTAACCTTGAAGATATAAATTTGATAAGACTGCAGGAAGATGCTATGTCATAGATATGATAAAAACTTGGACAAAGCTTATCAGCTACTAAAAATACTAAGTCTTCTTCCTGCCACTTGCTATGATCCATGCATAAAATTCCCTAGGGCTCAGTCTTCACACTGGGATTGAAGATATTCTCTATAGACACCACAGTCAACCTGCTTCATCTCATTCCTGTGGCGATTGCCAAGAATCCTTTATTCAGACAGGTATATTTCTSTCCCCTTTGATACCTATGGGCTGTGTCTTCATAAACTATGGAAATAAAATGTGTCTCAATCCCCCAGAAAAGGCTTAAGAGTGAGATTCATGAAGTGTTGCTTGTGGCCTATCTTCATTTATCACACAAACGAAAGTTGACTCTGTGACAAGTTATTGCAATGTAGGCCATACATTGCTGCTCCCGGGAAGGGCCTGGACATTCCCAGAGCTGCCTTGTTTTCTTGTCTACAAACTAAGGATGCCACATGAGCACAGATATCTCCTCCCTCTGTTCCCTCTGACAGACACTTATGTTTATGGGTCTCTTGGCTTTTCATCACTGAATCTGGTTCCCTTTGAAGCCTAAATGCTCACTTTTGTGTTTCAGATGATGTTTACACTTACTGTCTAGTTGGAAAAATGAATAGGGTAAACAATGGAAGATAAATCAGTTAGTTGTATTAGTCTGAGGAAGCAAACAAAACCCCAAGGTTTTCTCTTCTCAGAGTGATCAATCCTTAAGTGTTCTCTTTCATTATCTTTAAATTCTATTATGAATTAAATTTTACCYTTATTCAAGAGAATGTCCTTTGAAAATCTGCATCTCCATATATTCCAGGATACGGATAACTTTTAATTCATTAAATTCTTGTATCCCATAAATACTACCTCTGTGTGACATACGAGGTCCTGACTGGGCATTTACGTAAAACCAAATTCTGCCTTTTGGCACCTCTGCATAGCAGTTTACATTAACAGCAATGTAAGCCCTTCATATCCATTCAAGACCTTAATATAGCCTTAGGTAGTATCACATCACTTYATGGTAAATTATTTCTGTCCTTTAAGGCACAGAGCAAATTGTGGGTAAATTATTAATAATAATACTTAGATCTTATCTTCAAAGCGCTTTACTAACATTAATTAATTCCTACACTCCTCTGAGGTAGGTAGCTGCATTATAACTTACATTCTTTACAAAAGGGGAAATTAAGACAAAGACAGGATGYGCTTTGCCTGCAGCTACTGCTGGCTAGAAGGGCATGAGTTCTAGGTTTAGGTGGACAAGCATCCATGGCCAGCCAAARCACTTCCAGCCCCTCAGCTATTTGTTATCTCCTTCTGCTAGAAACCACTGTTTTTCCTGCAGATTAAGCCATGCCATGTAAGGTCTGTCCCTGCCTTCATCTCTTCAGAATGAAGTCTGGCAGCTTCAGTTAACCAATAAAACAAGTTTTAGGCGGAGGGGCATGGAGTGCTAAGCTAAATATGTTGTAATTTTGCTTTGCAGATAGTTATTTCCACCAGCAAAAAGGGGAAGACAGCTGGAGCAACACAATTTTTAACCATCATAGCTGGATTTGTTGGAGAATACTCAACCTCAATATCAAATCTGGAAGTGAAATTTGGGCCAAAAGAGGAAGGATTTAGACTTTCAGAAAAAAATGAGTTTGGATTTTTTTAACCTTTCAGTATTTCTTATCAGGTTTCCAAAATTTGTTCTGAACTATGTGGGGGTTTTTTTTACAGTTTTATATTATTTGTTGTCATTTTATTAGTAGTATGTAATATCGGTTGCTACCAGTATATCAAAGTTTACCACTAACTTGTTGAAATATTCTAGCATTTGACCATTTAAAACCATTAAAGGAAATTATAACACTAAGCTATTTAAAGCAGCTTAGCTCTTTTTGTGAATTAGACTGAATCCTGGTTTCATTTATATCAAACAGATTGCTTCACAATGCTAAAGTTTCAATACTGCTGCATGAAAGAATGAATACACATTCCAAATAGAAATGTAAAAATGCATTAAATATTACTACAAATAAAAAATTTAAGTTTCAATTTGAAATTCATAAATATGATTCTAAAATGCTTTTTGTTTAAAAATACGTTTTCTCCTAGAGGAAGTCCATTGAAATGTATATGATTTTGAAAAATAAAAATAAGCTTAATAAAATTATTTTTTAAATGACAATTGTCTGAGAAATGTTGTTTAATCAGCCCGATTAAGGATCGCTGTCAGTATTCTGCTCACACCTCTAGAACATGCTTTGAAATTACATGGCCTTGTATCACCTCCTCCCAAACTGAAGCCTTTATTAAATAGCTTTGGAAAAGAAAATCTGCATAGAAGTGCTCTCAAAGAATTATAATATGTCCACAGTTCAGAACTAATCTACTGATGGAACTGCGTTTATCCCCCCAAATTCACCTGTACACAGGTAAAAAGGTTTAGCTGCTGCATCATGCAGCGAGAAGTATTGCTGTTCTTATTCCCTGTTGTATTCAGTAGAGGAAGGTAAACTCTTCCTGACAGTGGGCCATTCCCCTTAATATCCAAATTACACCAATTCTAGTGACCCAGTTCAGTTCCTAAAGCCGGAGCAGCTTCYTTGTAGTAGCAAAACTGAAGCTGAGTGACTCTGGGTTAGGGAATGTAGGAAGTCTTCCCTGAACTAATCATGGAGGTAGCACACTCATGTGAAGAGCTTGCAAAGATGTTGGAGGGAATCTAATTGCTGATAGATATCTGCTAATTAATTGTGTTTCTGAGGGTCAGCAAAACTCAGCCAGTATCACTGAAGAGGTTCCCACTGGAATGCCAATAATTAGGGAWCCAGGGAGTAGTATTTATTTCTGGTACTACTGCTATGCAGAGTACGAACTGTTAGTTGTCCAATTAGAGAAAGGGTTGGGCACATGCCTAAATCCATCACATTCTCACCAGGCTTCAGTCAAAGGCCTGCAGGTTAAGGGGTATTTGAAAGGAGGAGCAGTGAGCAAAGTCAGCCTGTCAGCAAGAAGGCAAACCTCCTTCAGCCTGAGGATCTCCAGGTCAGAGGGTACCCCAGAACTGATGACTAATATTTTCTGGAGAAGAAATMTAGGAATTGGGGAAGAGGCTGGATCAGCTTCTCTCCATCTTCCCTTCACCTCCAAAAATGCCTGCTAGGAAAATGCGATGCACTGTGCCTAGTCCTTTTGCRATTGTTCAGTTCCTGTTTCACAGGAATCCAGAATACAAGCAACAAGGAAAATACAGCCCAGCTATTCATTCCAGGYATTTTTCTTCCTTTCTGTTTTTATGCACTGGAAGGCCTTCCCAGACTTTTTATTCTCTCTTTTTAAGGTGAGAACACGTCTGTGTGCCAACATCTACCCTCAGTGCCTATAACTACAACTGGGAAAGTGCCAGGAAGAAAAAATACCAAAGTTTAAGTTTCTTTACCCTCTAAAACACATTTTTGGAGAGTATTTTTATATGACAATTTAAGACTTTTTAAAGACATCAGCTTCAGGCTGTCAAACAATGGCAGCAAAGCCTGTGTGCCTCTCGATTCAGCAGGAAGGTAGCTCACTATACAGGCCACTTTATGACCATGGTAGATAGGTGGTAGGTGGTTTAGACATCAAATGTACAGTTTTGATGACACCAGCTTCCACTAACTTCTAAGCTAACATTCATTACATGCATTTTGTTGTTGTTTACAGTCAATCACACCAGTATCATAATTTCCAAAACTTTTAAAAATAGGGAATATACTTTAGCTTGATGAWTGCATAAACAGGATGATTAAATGTTCTTCTAATACGGAGTTTGTTTCACTCTARGCTTCTTATAATAACAACAGCTGAAGCAAAAATCAAATTTGGCAATGTGTACTCTCTGGTATTGTGTATTTTTTTTTTTGTCCAGCAGCTTTAAGTCTGTATTCAGAATTCATATTGCATCATACTTCTCTGCAGGTGCTGAGCCTCTAAGGAGWGTGATAGATCCCAGCCAGACAACCTGAAAGCCTGACTAGCTACCTACCTGCATGCGCTAAGATTTTTACAAGGAGAAATAGACTTAGATATCTATATTGAATATGCAAAATCTTTGAGTCTGTGTGTCCATCCCTCAGWGTAACCTTAAATTTAGTAGTACCAGAGATATTAAAAGGTATGCTTTTGAAAGTTTTGATACTTTCAGTCTCAAAAAGGCAACAAAGGATAAATTGCTGAAATATGAATCCATATAATGTCCATTTAATGCCCAGCATGTGTGCTGCTTTTGCATGGCATTGCAAAGAAAAATAGCAGTCATGTGATAAAGAGAAAAAGGTACCTGGAAAACTCCAATCCCAGTAATGYTTTAGCTTTGGGGGTTCATATGAAGCTGGGAACAAATCTGACTGGTAGGGCCCCATTCTTCACCATGTCCTTCAGTGTACAAACTGCCAGAAGTATCTGTGCAGTGCTGGCTACCCCACATTGTGAGCCATGGTCACAATTTAGTGTAACCATAGCCATCCAGAACTAGTGAGCATCTGTTTTGCTGGGAAAGGCTGACAACTCTGCATTGCACACTGCACAGAACTTCTGAGTGCAAGTACTAGAAACTATTCAGCAACATCAACATAGAACTGTATTAACACAGAAAAAAAAAGAATAGGGACAATTAGGTCAAGCAGATCTCCTACTGGAATGAGTGAACTGCTTCTGGTGTCAGAGGTAGCTTAGGTTTTTCGCTATGCTATGCAATGAGACATGAAAGTTTTGTTGCCATCTGAAAAACACATTCAGCTGTCCACCGAAACTCAACAGAGTGATGCAGCAAAGAATGTGACCCACTGAAGCCGCCAGTGGTGGTGTGCTTTCCCAGTGATACTATAGTCTATAGGATTTTAAGCATGGAGTCCTATAAAATACACCTTCAAGTGATCAGAACAAACAGCAGCTRCTCAGGGTTCATTGGTTAGCTACAATAAATATATTTGAATGTATTTGACCAGGCAACCCCATTCCTTTTTCACACAATTTTGAAAACAAAGTTTTTATCAATCATCCTCAATATAGTTTATAAAAACAGAAGTTTAGTCTCACTAGTTTCATTTTTAGGCAGGAAAATGTGGCATTGATTAATCACTTGATTTCACTCAGATTACCCATCAGGCCAAAGGCAAAGCTGAAAGTAAAGCTGTGATCTCCTGAGCCCTTGTTGGATCTGTCAAATTRTAATATCACTGTGCACAAGGGAAAATAATCATCTTGCTTTAATGAGAAAGACAGACTCAAGTCATGTAGCTGAACACTCTTTCTTGAATGAAAAAAAAAAAAACTGAAAACTTACAAAAAATAGGACCACCCTATAAGAAAAAAAAAAAAAAAAATCCCTGGAAGGCTTGTCTTTCCCAGTGTTTCTCCACTACTTTATGTGTCTGTTCTGGACTACAACTTTCCCTCCATCTTGCTCCCTCTCTTCCTCTTCACTTACACAAATATTCTTCTGAACAATTTTATGTAAGTACTTTCTTTTGCTCAGGCATTTTCATGTGATTTTCAATCACATCTGGGTCCTTCTGCTATCATAAAATCATTCTGGTCAGAGAGATATTGATAAAGCTACCTTGCTTTCATTTATTTGCTCTTCTGGCTCAATGGAGTACATTGATCTACATGATAAACATTTACAACCAACAGAGAAAAGAAATGTGGATTGTAATAGAGTCTCACTTTTTTGTCTTTCACTCACATTTAAGACTGCAGCAAATATAATCCAAGCTGCGGGAAATGGAAATCGTGGGCAGTCTTGTGGATTGGGTCTCCASCTTGGTCTTTAGCTAAAGCATCTTGCACATCCTACCTTCAGCAATTCCAAATTTGTCATCTTCATTTCGTGGAGTGCTTGAAGAATAACTTTCGATCACAGCTAGTAAGTGAGTCTACAAGAGGAGKAGTCCCACTGGACCTGCTCTTTGCCAACATAGAAAGGCTGCTGGGAGATGTGGTGGTCGGAGTCCATCTGGGGCATAGTGACCACAAAATGATAATGTTTTCAACTCTTGACACAGTCAGGAGGGGCATCTGCAGAACTGCCACACTGGAGTTCTGAATGGCAGACTTTGGACTGGTTGGGAGGGTCCCTTGCGAGACAGTCCTGAAGAGCAAAGGGGTCTAGGAAGGCTGGATTTTCCTCAAGAAGGAAACCTGAAAGGTAGAGGAGCAGGCCATCCCTTTGTGCTGAAAAATGAGGTGAAGGGTAAGAAGACCAGAAGAGAGTTTACCACCTTCGGAAGAAGGGGCTGGTAACTCAGGAAACGTACAAGGAAGTTGCTAGGGTATGCAGGGAGGAAATAAAAGAGGCAAAAGCTGGGTAGAACTCAATCTGGCCACTGCTGTAAAAGACAATAAAGATGTTTCTACAAATACATTAACAAGAAGAGGAGGACCAAGGAGAATCTCCTTTATTGGATGCAACGGGAAATATTGTYAACAAGGATAAGCATAAGGCTGAAGTACTTAATGCCTACTTCACCTCAGTCTTTAACACTCAGATCAATTATCCTCAAGATACTTAGGCCCCAGAGACAGAAAACATCTATAGAGTGCAAAATAAACACCTCATAATCCAGGAGGAAACAGTCAGTGATCTGTTACTCCACTTGGAGTTTATGGGGCCAGGTGGGATCCACCTGAGAGTTCTGAAGGAGCTGGCTGAAGTGCTTGCCAAGGCACTCTCCAGCATCTATCAGCTGTTCTGATGAACAGGGGAGGTCCCAGATGACTGGAGACTTGCCAATGTGCCGCCCATCTACAAGAAAGATCAGATGGAAGATYTGGGGAACTACAGGCCTGTCAGTCTCACCTCAGTATCAGAGAAAGTTACGGAGAAGATCATCTTGAGGGCAATCACACAACATGTGTGCTACAACCAAGGGATCAGGCCCATTCAGATTGGATTCATGAGAGGCAGGTCCTGCCTATCCAACCTGATTTCATTCTATGACCAGGTGACTTGCCTAACGGATGGGGAAAAGGCTGTGGACGTGGTCTRCTTAGACTTCAGTAAGGCCTTTGATGCAGTCTCCCACTGCCTTCTCCTGGAGAAGCTGGCAGCTCATGGCTTAGATGTGTATACTCTTCACTGGTAAAAAAAACTTGTTATATGACCATGCCCAGAGAGTGGTGGAGAATGGAGTTAAACCCAGCTGGTGACTGGTCATGAGCAGTGTTCCCCAGGGATCAGTGTTGGGGCTGATCCTCTTTAATATCTTTATCCATGATCTGGATGAGGGGATTGATTGCACCCTTAACAGATCTGCAGAAGACGTCAAGTTGGGAGAAAGAGTTGATGTGCTTGAGGGTAGAAAGGCTCTGTAGAGGGATCTGGACAGGCTGGATCAATGGTCTGAGATCAACTGAATAAGGTTCAACAAGGTCAAGTGCTGGGTCCTGCACTTCAATCACAACAACCCCATGCAGAACTACAGGCTTGGGGCAGAGCGGCTGGAGAGCTGCATAGCASAAAAGGATCTGGGAGTGTTGGTCAACAGCCAATCGAACATGAGTAAGCAGTGTGCCCAGCTGGCCAAGAAGGCCAATGGTCTCCTGGCTTGTATGAGGAACCGTGTAGCCAGCAGGAGCAGGGAAGTGATCATCTCCCTATACTTAGTGCTGGTGAGGCCCCGCCTGGAATATTGTGTTCAGTTTTGGGTCCCTTGTTACAAGAAGAACATTGAGGTGCTAGAGAGTGTCCAAAGGAGGGCATGAAGCTCGTGAAGACACTGGAGCACTGACCTTACGAGTTCTGAGGGAGTTGAGCTTATTTATTCTGGAAAAGGGGAGCCATAGGGGAGAYGTTGTTCTCTACAACTACCTGAAAGGAGGTTGTAGTGAGGTGGGGGTCAGTCTCTTCTCCAGAATACCTACAGACAGAACAAGAGGAAATGGCCTTAAGTTGTACCAGGGGAGGTTTAGGTTAGACATTAGGAAGAATTTCTACATGGAAAGAGTAGTCGAGCATTGGAGCAGGTTGCCCACAGAAGTGGTGGCATCACTGTCCCTGGCAGTKTTCAGCAAACATGTAGATGGGGAGGACGTGGTTTAGCAGGTATGGTGTTGAAGGGCTTACGGTTGGACTCGATGATATTGAAGGTCTTTTCCAACCATAATGATTCCATGATTCTGTGATTTCTGAAATTACAGTCAGGAAAACCCATGAGGCAATGAGTAAAGTGAAGGGAGATGTCCAGTTTTCATCTCTGCCATGTGCTGTCTTCATGCTTTTCTTCAGTCTACCCAATTCCATTGCCACCAGTTCTTCAGTGATATTTCTGAAGTTTCTGGAAAAAAAAATCCTCAACATCCAGGTTTTGTTTCATGGCAGCCTCCAATGTAAAAGTGAATAATACTACACACATGACATTCATAGAAGATATCAGCTTTTGCACTGTAGAAAACAGGAGAGACAAAGCAATGTCAGAAGGGAGTGGTGGCAGGAGCTGCAAGTGCTTTCTGAATAACTGCTGGCAAGGAGTCAGTGATAATTTTCCCAGTACTCAGCAGCATCATCACTTCCATCATCCTTCTTCCAGCACTCATCATCACCTCCTTCTTCTAGTACATTCCTACTGAATGTGAAGTATCAGATAATAAAGACAGGGAGGGAAAAAACAGGGCTACTGCAAACTGTAAAGGCAGTTTCCTTAGCTTCACAATAAATTTTGCTCTGAGGTGATAATGGTTATGTCTCGCTGTTTATTAAGCTAGAAGAGGGAAATGAGTCATCTTCAAGCACTTCTCTAAGCTTTAGGAGAAAAGCTTAATTCAAGATTKTTTTGTCTGTTTTCTTATTGCTGTGGGATTAGGATCTTTAGTATTTTCCAAGAAAGGAGAGTCAAACAACAACAATATGACCAGATCCAATTTGGGGAAAGTCAGGTAGTGATGACAGGGCAAGAAATCATATTGGATATGGGAAACTCCTGGAAACACAAAATCAGGGAAAAAGTAATTTCAGGTGAAGCTTGGAAGTGATGGTGGATGGTGGATGCAATGAGCATGCTGTGGGAAATGGCATTTAAAAACTGCTGATGAAAAGAAAGGTACCCAAAGGTACCTGAAAGTCAGAAAGGGCTCTGCAGTGGGATTAGATCCAGTGTCACCAGTAGAAGACTTCTGCTGGTCCACAGGTTAGCTAAGCACCCAACACCCTGGATGAGGGTCTAGCAACCATGCTGTTTTATAAACTGTCTTTCAATGTGGAGTACTGCAGTCATTTTTAGATATCTCTTCCTTCAAGCAATAGCAGAATTGGGAAGCCTGGCCTGAACATGAAATAACTGTGTGATATACCGATACTGGAAAGACTTCCAAAAATCTGAAACACAGGAAATATCTGAGAAGACACAGAAGATTACACATTAAAAAATGAGATCTCTTTTTATCATTAAAGATACCCCTGCCTTAGCAGAAAGTAGAAAAAAAAAAAGAATTGCACCTGGCTTGGGAAGCAGAGAGAAAATAGTAAGATTTTTTAATTATTATTATGAGGAAATGATGAGGAAAATGTCAGAAATCCTATCATCTGGAACTACTTGAATTAAGTATCAGTTAATGAACCAAGAACAGACCGATATTAAGAAGATGAACTGGGCAGTCTATTTAGTCTCTTAGTCTCTCTCTGTCTTTTACAAAATGCTTGAATGGGTATACTTGTTCTTTAACCTCTTGGTGCTACAGAATCATTTCTCCACCTCTTTTACATAGTTGTAGCATTATTAACTTCAGTGAAATTAGGCCAGTATTTACCATCTGTATTGGCCTGTGACTACTTTTGAAAAAAAAAGATTTCTTARCTTAGAGAACAGGACTCATTTTCTTCACATCTTGCCATATATCCAAAGATCATTTTCCTAAAGTACTTTTCACTGCCTGTGTATATAATTAATGGGCTGCTCTCACTTTGACAAAGAGCAAGGAYGAGAATCACATCTATATATGCAATTTTCAATCAAACTATTATAACCTACAGGACAAGGTCAAGAGTGGAATAATAACATAATTTCATCCTGATACATGTAAAGACAGAAATGGGACAAAGATGGTCTTAGACTGTGACAGTCACACAGTAAGAKGTTGGCCTCAGGTATATTTGTACTAGTTGGTGATCAAATGATGGATGAGGTATCTATTTGCTTGGCCACTATTTTGTTCTTTAATTACAACATATCAGATATTCTTCATTTCCATGTTCTTCATTTCATGTCCATTTAGCTTTTTTTTTAAACYCCAGTAGGGGGTGGGCTCAGGTCAGCACTAGTACAAGGATGTGCAGACTTCAGGCAGAGAATGGACCTCTAGAAAGGACTCTAAAGGGTCTTTCTGCAACACCAGAAGTAGATGCTAGGGCAGATTGCACACTAACTGTTGGTATTTTAGGGACTGGTTAAAACCAATCAGATTCTTGGATAACATTATACATATATGATTTAGGAAAATGACTTTCTTGGCCCAAGAATTGAAGTAAGGAGGGGCTAAATGCATTCTTAAAGTCAAACTATTTCAAATTGTGATGATAAAATCCCTGTAGAGGACAACATCTTAGACATTGTTCTAACACCTAATCTCTTATTTTCTCTCTCATCCCCCCAGAACTTCCCAATTTTCTTCAGTGAACTTTTCTCAGAGTGCCCTGCAGAAAGAAAAACAGACTAGAAACAGTGCAACCTGGGAAACATCAGCAGTGAGACATACTTTGAGTTCCTACACACAGATCCAGCTAGTATTACTCTCCCTTCTAGAAAGTGAAGGAAGAGGCCAAGAAGTAGCAATAGCTCTCCTTACTGAAAACCAGCATTTGAAAAGGTGGCAAAGTCTGCTTAGAGCCACAAAAGAAGCTCTTTGAAATCTCAAAGGAAAAATGTCTCTAGGCTGTCACCTGCAATTTACATGTGGTACCTTTACCACATTAATGCAGATAGTGGAAATTCAGTATATAATATTTTGTCATAAAGCAGAACAGGCAGTAGGCTTGAAATTCTTTGAGCCAACCATAAAAGTGGAAAATCATTACCTCGAAATAGAGTATTTCCAAAACTGCATCACCGTATGAAATGAATTGGTGACTCTTCATCCAGTGTTTAGGAGATAAAAGCTGATATGCACCACATCAATGCCCACTGTTGTGGAGCACAGTTCCCTCTTGGGATTTTCCACAGGATTCACACAAAAGCAAAGAGAATTTGCACACAGGCAGCATCAAACACACAGAAAAAAAGTATGAAATAGCGAAGATAATTCAGAGCACTTTCTGCTCAGAATCCTGTCTTTTCCTATCTACAGCTCTTTCCTTCCTGTGTTATCTCCTCCAGATTATAAGAACACAGAATCACAGAATGGTTAAGGTTGGAAGGACCTTTAGAGATCATTTAGTCCAACCACCCTGCTCCAGCGTGGGCACATGACATCCTAGACTATGTGACACAGATTGGCATCAAGGCGAGACAGGGTAGCATCCAGGCGATGATGAACACTACAAAAAAAAAAAGTCTCTTATTCTGTCTATGTATAGCATTGATACCAATGATTTGAGACTTCTTAAATAAAGTGAGAAAACATTTTCAGTGTATTGATTCTAAAGCCAAATATTGCATGATTTCAAGGGATTTCATTTTTGCTCCTCCACTCTAATGGGCAAAGGAATAGGACAAGGAATAAGACAAGTTTTATGTCCCTCCATAGATAAACAAATCAAATTCTCTCAGGCTATCAGCATAGTTCCTTTCATCAGAAGAAGATTTATGAGTTCATAAAGTTCACTTTCTTGTATTCATTTTGTAGTTAGGTTTAGAGATAGTCAGACTATAGGAAAGAAGAAATAACTGCAATTTTATTTTTAAAAGAGGAACTGTAGCCGATAAAGCTTATATCCCAGGCCACCCTTTTTCAATCTGTCATGCTAGGGCACAATCCCAAAACCTCTGAGAGCGCAATATCCACAAATGCACATTCTTTTTTCTGCATCACTGCAATCTGAAATACTTGACTGGTTTGGGGATATGATGACATGGGGGAAGGTCTGACACTAACTCTCAAGAAGTTTTGCTTAGATCCCCTGACAAGTGTGCAGACATAAAGTGCTCCGTGGTACTAGCCGTGTGTGGTGGGCCCTGTATGTGCATTTGGCTTTCCCCAGCCTCAGGGGAGCAGGTCAACCTTGACTTCCAGTTTAAAATCTGCTTGAAAAAAGTGTACATTAATTGTATTATTATGTCCTTTCCATACTCTGAGGTCTGAGAACTTCAAACCTGACCTAAACACTAACAACTCCTAAGCCACTTCTAGGAGTCCTCATCTGCATTTTTTTACTGGATTTCTCTGCTGGAGTTTAGATATGCCAACCTATGCCAAGTTGAGCCTGTGAAATCAGAGATCTCGCGGGGCTCTCAGCTGCAACCTTTACTGTAATATGCACATTTCTTATTCTCCTGTCTTCATAGCTGAAATTAATGCACCACTTAAACCTCTCACTGGGCTTATGGCCAAACAGATTCAAGAAGTAACACTATAARCTGTAGGAGTTTCTTCTCTCTTCCAGGTCATTGCAAGCAAGAATTAAGTCAAGATGCAGTCATTTAAATGACTTCCTTACCTCACTCTTAGGTACTGGCTAATTTTAAGTCCTTGCAATATGCACCAAACTGTCCTCCTTCAGGTAGTCAAAGCAAGATAATATTGTAACTGTGACTGGCAGTGAAGAAGTTAAACAGACCAATAGGGAAATGCTTGATTGCAACTGTGAGGCCCCGGAATGACATGAAAATCAAATCTATGTTAAAGAGATATTTTTTTTTGACCTACCATTCTTTGAACTGAAGTGCATTTTAATCAAGCTGAAATTGGTTATAAATTCATGCAGAAAAGAGGGAAATGATTTATTTACTGAAATATAAGAAAAAAAAATAGACTCATCTGCAGACTTTTCTTAACTCAGCATTTCTGTCATAAGGGGGATCTACAATATAATACCTTGGGAAAGAGTGCTCCTGGAAGTAGACACTATGCAACTTTCTCTACCACACATCCATGATCAGGAAGAAGAGACCACTGTGGTACTGTTCAGCAGGGCTTTGTGCTCAGATCTTACTTTGTTTATTTGTTTTTTTCTTTTTCTTTTAATATATGACCTCCCCTTCCCCCCACTAAGTCACTAGTAAGGACTGTATCTCACACAAAAAGAATCCTGAGTTTATTTATTATTGACTAGGAGCTGGCTAGCCCATGGTGTTAATATTGATCAATATTGATCTTCTATTTAGGTCAGCGTGTGACGAAAGGCAAAGATCTTCCTTTTATGGTAATGCTACTGACTTACAAGCTTGAGAACCCAAATCTTTGGTCTCTTTATGGAAACTCTTCAGACAGTCCAGTGCAAGCTAAGAATGCTGCTTGAGTAAGCGGTGCATACCTACCCACATTAAAATCTGTAGCATCAACTTCTCCACTGCTAATGCACCTCTGGAATACATTCAGCATCCGCATCTACATTTTAGTGGTACTGTGGGCTTTTCTATTTGGTCTGTTCCTCACTCATTCACTGCTATTTCTAACACTCCTCTCTAATCAGGAAAAGCAAAGCCTGTGCCAAATGCTCAGCATTGCTTGCTGACTGGTGGAACAGTTAACCACATCAGCCTATAATTAGACAGCTTTCAAAGTCCTGCTGTTCCTTTTTTTCTTTTCACTCTCCCCTCTAAACCACTCTCTCCTTCCTCATAGAGGGATCCAGAGCTGTCCTCCAGGCATGCATTCCTCCCCTTTACTGTCAGTGGGAGCCACAGGCGCACATCAGGGAAAACAGATGTTGAAGATATCACATTTTGCTCCCTTTTTGGTTTCTACTTTTTCTCTTTCGCATCTGTGAAACTTGTCTAGGAAATCTGGGTTAGGGATTCAGCTCTAGCAATTCCTTAATTTTGAGATGCTGAAGAATTGGGCACCCTGTTCTAAGCACACTGAGCCACACTTGTTTCTTCCGCATTAGTCACTTTAAATTTACTCATAGTTTCTAAATTAATCTAAATTAATTAATTAAATTAATCTAAATTAATATATAGCTTTGTCTGTTCATCCTTTATTTTCTGGGGTCCAACCCTCAAGAGTGAGAAACACAATTCAGACAATGAATCATAATCCTAACTCAGGTTTTGCCTTTAATCTCCAACTTCCACTTATCTAAAGGCAGGTCCCGGTAYATGCCTGCCACCCATTTATCATCACACTCTGACAAGAGTACTTATTTTTTTTTTCCCTACCTCTTCACTTTCTGCTGCATTTTGTCTTTCAACTGCATTTATTTGCCTGTCTCTCTTTGCTTGGAGAAAACAAGTTTGCTGAAATCTGCAGCCGTAATGGTAAAATCACAGTGTTCAGTTCAGCCAGCTTGATGCTGCTTAAAAAAAAAAAAAAAAAAAAAAAAAAAAAAAGCTGGGAAAGAAACAACGAGGCTTTTAATTTCCCTCTGTACCTAGGTTTAAAAAGGAGTAAAAATTTGACTTTTTCCTCTTCTATGACTTTGGATTGAGCCCAAGACCAAAAAAGAGATCCAACTTAACATGCCAGGCCAGAAGGAAGAACATCCTAGAATTCCCCTATTGCTAGAGCAAGGCAAGGACTATATTTCTGGAAAACGAGATTTTACTCTACATGTGGAAGAACAAACTTGAGGTATCTTCAGATTTTGACCTTTTCTGACAATGCCTACCCTGTAAAATCTGGTGAAAGATAGTCACATCCAAGTTATTTCAGGGTTGGAATTGATCCAGCTATGGTAACACAGAACTCCAGGCAGGCTAATGCAAACTATATGTTGTCTATGTACTTGAAGTGGGAAATAACTCATGCTGTGTTAAGCCTGCGTTACACAAATATTTATGCAAACTACATCAAGTGCTAGGGCAGTAATAAATTGCTATTGTTTGGTCCACTAGAGCTTGATGAACAGCTTGTTGTTTCGTCAGGCTAGATAGCTGATGCAGATTCAAACAAGAAAAATACACTCAGAGCTCCCCCTGACCATGCTGCCTGATGGAGATGAATCTTTCCACTTCTATTGATAGACTGCAATGGGTAATACATTTTAAACTGCTATTTGATTACTTCTCTTTCACATGCAAAAGTTTTAACTCCGGAAATAGACTGTTATCCTCTGGTGAGTAGGACATATAGAGTKAAAACAGTATCTTAGCTCAGCCACACAGGGTTCCTGTCAGAGGAAATCAGTTSTGGAGGATGGGGAAAGTCAAAAGTTTATACAGAAGAGCTGAATGTGTAAAAGGAATATATGGTGAGCTATTAAGTTGTTATTCCTATAATATCTGTATGTTATGCAGTTTATGCAGGTTGCCCAGAAGTAAGTCTCTCAATAGCCTCTGACTATTTGACAGAAAGACAATTATCCCACAATTTGTGGGACAGGAATTTGTGGGATAGGGAAAACTCTCTGCTAAAGTACACAGGGGAGAGGGAGTACACATGGAAGTACATGTACACTTCCATGTKTACATGGGAGAGGGAGTATACATGGAAGTCTGCTAAAGTACACATGGGAGCATATGGGATTTTTAGTCTGAATGGCTAATGACTTTTAGGCTTCTGCCTTTTTAGCAGCTGTATTTTGGTTACTTTTATGCAAAACACAATGTGCCCTCCATTAATCTGATAGACATGGGAGATTTCCATGGAAACAGCAGGACTCCATTTCATTTAAACTCTGACGCTTGATTTCCCTGTCAAATGGAAATCAATGTGTTGGTAACAGGAGAAATGTTGAAACAACTGCTTAGGGACACTGCCAGTGCAAAGGTCTTTGGAAGAGGGCAGTGATCTGCCCTGTCTCATCACTGTTCACTTCATTCTGCTCCTCCACCTCATTCTTTCTTTTCTTCCTTTTCTTTAATGATTTTTTCCACAGTTCCACTGCTTGCTTTCTCTCCCTTATCTTATAAACCACTAATATCCTCTTTGTGGTTATACGTAAGGACAGAATTGATAGCGCTGGGTAAATGTTCCAGCTCCTTGCTGTCTGTCTAGAATCTGGAACATTCACATAACCAAGAAGTTAGGCCTATTTATAAACACAAAGAAAAAATGTAAAAGCATCTAGAGTTAAGCAGACAGCTCTAGTGAAGACATTTTCACATTGCAGGGTGAAAATGTCCCTTCTCATAGCAGAAAGCCCCACAATTTCTTGATGAAAGCCCATGAAATGAGGGGCACTGTTAGACTGCAAGAGGACTTTCACCATCAGATTTCTTTCTGAGACTGAGAACAGAAAATTTTGCTACATGCAGGAATTTTCTTCTTTCCTGAAAAAATATGAGATATTAATTTAATATTGCAAGCATTAGTTTTTAATTTTATTACACATTTGAATCCAGTTACAGTAAGGGGACCCAACTGGGACTGGACCTTTCTGTTCTGAATACTGAGAGGTAGAGATAGACCTGCACCTAAAGAGCACCAGCTCTTTTATAAAGGGAAATGTGAAGAAAGAAAACTCCTATGTAGTATCATCAGATCTGCCAACTAGTCAATCAGAAGAAATTTATCAAGATTAAACAGGTAGTCCAGAAAACTACTAACTAATGCTCTGAACAACGTACTAGCTTCCTGAAATGCTCAGTGCAAAATCACCAAAGCCCTATGGCCTGAACATAAAATGCTCGCATGTAGGGGTGACTTTTTCTGATCCTTTTCTTAGAAGAATGTTTCTAGTATAACCCTCAGGGAAAGAGAACTTCTGACACTTGAGGATGCTTGCTGTGCATGTGGGAACATAATGCACAGGATTTTCCTATGAATGGCACCCAACTAATAGATTTTGAACACCTAAGACATCCCTTTATCAAACAGCCTCTTTCCAGAATCATGCGCGCATGAAATTTCAGATCAGGGCTGTCGTGAGATTAATCCTGAAAGTATTTCTCTGTGCATTTTTATTTTTTATATAACAATTTGAGTCATTTTAACATTTGACACTTGGGGTAATTTTATGTCACCTCTGTCGGCAAAACAAAGGTATTGGCTACCACTCACTCGGTTGTGATTTGGGCAGACTATCTTAATGGATATCAACATGAACTTTGATATGAGAGTGACTAGAACCTTGCTGTATCTGCCATTTAGATAGAGTCAGATGATGCTGATAATGCTTTTACCCATGGCTAGCAGCAAACTATAGTCTTCCAATATGGAAAGTGTTAAATAGAACTCCTAAGGTTGTTGATTTATTTTTTATATCTTAATTAAGCTGATATAGAAAAATTGATAATTAAATTAATTGTTTTTGTTAATATCAAAGTGAATTAAATTAATATTTACTTCATGTTATGGCTCTGCTTAATTATTTAATTTAGTAATTAAAATGCATAGAATTGGAATTCTGGAGGACTGAGGGACTTATTTTTTTTTATGTCCAGAAATTAGGATCAAGTCTCTGAGGAATTTTGACATAGGTAATATCAAGAAATTTTATATTCCCCTGACTAGGTGTATTCAGAATTGATTATTCTAATGTTTTTGAYAGCCACCTACAAAGGAAAATGGGCCAGATTTTCAAAGTTTTACTGCCAAATACCACTTAAGAGYATAATGGTTGAAGGGAAAAATGTTCAGTTTTCTTGAAGTGGAAAGATTTGGCTTTTTCTTTTTTATTATTTTTACTTTATACCAACTTCAGAATAGGCTGAATTTTCAAAATGAAATATATATATATATGTTTACATTCTTACACAGCTTTGATACAATCTTACCAGTACAAATGTGCATATCTAATTTAGATTTGTAACTTACTCATCATATTACTAATGAGATTAGTATGTGTATATATTTGTTTTTTTATATATATATATATAAAATGCATATTATAGGAGTGTATATATACATATAATCATATACAGTTGATTTCCAAGGCTGCACATGGGAAACCACAGAAAACTTGTAACAGAGTTGTTGAAGGAGAAACGCTCATTTGGCGATTCTGTCCTAACTCCTGACACCTCTCTCCCAACTGGTATTGTTCATCCGCAGCATTCCTCAACATCTGGAAATGTAGCCGTTGTCTGAGGCCAGGGAGTGACCCCAAGGCACATGAGGGGCAGGTTGGATGCCACAAATGAAGCCTGTAGCAGATTCAAGAACTGAACTCGTTTTCCCATCTCTACCTTTTTTTTTTTTTTTTTTTTCTCCTGTAAAGTGCATAGTTTCTTCCCAAACCTGGATAAATGAAATTTCATAGCAACAACAGAAAAAAAATGCTGCAAGGGGTAAATAAATGTTGTATGACCCTACAGGTGTATGCTCTGCTTGCTTTCCAAGCACATTCTGGTGATTTAGTTAGCAGAAATCTTCTGCCAGACAACTGCAAAGAAATATTACATAACAGTCATGGAAAGTGAATTGTGAGCTCTCCTGAGACCTTCATCCTGGAGTTACATTTGTCCAACGTAGGAACAGAAATATCCTCCCGTGACTAGCTGATATTTCAGTGAACTTTTCTGCTTCACACCTGCATAGTCCCTCCTATAGAAGCAGGCAAATGGGCTTTGTTGAGAAACAAGAAGATATCTCTGGCTCTTCTGAGCACTTGACTGTCTCCTGAGGATAGTGGTGTTCTCAGGAGTTATTCTGTCCTATGTGCCAAGGGGGAGATGGTCTTTTGGTTGCTCCCTGACAAATCATGAGGTGAACGAGGAGGCTTGCACACGTGGCCTACTTGTGGTCCTGACAGTGCACAGAGGTCCTGGTTCACAATCTGGCATCTAATCTTAAAAAACAGGGGATGCCTTGGGCACATAGCTCTTATTTTGAAGCTCAGAGGATGAGCTTCACACTAGTAGGAAATAAAAAATCAACATATAATGTGCAACTGTGAGGATTATTTGATCTGTTCCTGAACAAGCTGTGAATATGGAGGACAGGAGAAATGCTGGTAAACAAGATGCACATTATAAGACACCTACTCCCCTCCCCTCCCACACACACCCCAGAATTTATCCAGAAGGGGGTCATTGTACATCCAAGAGAAACAGAGGCTCTGAGGCCGTTCGTCAGCACAGGGCCGTCTCGCTGAGCTGTCCTTATGATGAATGCTTGAAAGTGCGGTGCAATTACTGCCAAGGAATAGCAGTAGGTGGAGCTTTCCTGTTCCCGATGGGATATAACAGGCAATGGAGAATCAATCAGTGTGGAGGAGACCTTGGTTTGGGAGGGAGGGGGTGTAAGAAGAGTTTTTCCCTGAGTGGCCCTGAGTTTAAAGAACAGAAAACTTAAATTGGTTAAGAGCGTTATGTATGACTAGGGTGAGATTTATTGTTCACTAAAGCTGTACTTGAAAGAAGATATATTTGGGTTCTTTACAGAAAAGTGGCAACTATATCTGATTAAACAAAGAGAGGATAAAAACCATGACTGTGCAAAGGGAGAATGTGAAAGAAACTTGAGCACAGATGTTAGAAAAACTCAGAAAAGTCTTGTCCGCTGATCTCCCCCAAGGCTATGGGGCTTTAAAAAAGCAGCTGGAGACATTAGCTCAGGCTGAGCTAAGTACCAGAGAAGGTGGAAGATTGGACCCTGGCTTTTTATTTGAATCAAGACAGACTGCTTAGAAGAAAAAAGGCTTGCTTTTCAGGGTTTGACTTACATGAAGAGGGATGGCCTAGCTGTGACCCACACAGATTACGAATATAGATTAGATAGATTAATTAAACTATTAAAACAATGTACTTCGTGGTGGGAATGGAGGGGCAGGGGAAAAGGTTTRCTACAAGGGATTGGAACCAGATGCTTTGAGTTACCCACTTAGTTGAGCCATGTCTGCATGCAAACAAAGAGGCAGCTGAAGTCTGGCCTACAGAGGCTGGTGTGTTGAGGCTATCCATGGTCCCTTCTCTCCCCACATCTGCCATTAAGCAGGACAGCAGGCACAGAGAGAGCCCAGAATTGCTGGGCTGAAAAGATCACTGAGCTGCTCTACCTTTCATCTCCTCTGCTGCAGTCACTGTGTGGCTCTGCTTTGCAGGTAGCTGATGCATGAAGTGTTGGAAGGGTTAGACTGGAGACTGACGGGAAGCTCATCAAAGTCAGATACTAGGAGAAATGATAAAAATGTATTCATGAAGGGAAGAGGGAAGGAGAGAGGCAGTGGGGGAATTTGATGCCATCCGTTATCAATCTTCCCCTTGAAAATGACAGGCAGTGCCTATGAAACCTACTTAAAGTTCCTGTGTGTCATAGGGAATATTTTTGCAGATTCTTGAAAGAAATTGGGCAATTATATATTTAAAACAGATTCTATTTCTGGTCACCTGTGTTTTAGATGTCTGAGCCATGCATGTTAGATGGTCTGTCAGACAGAAATAGCAAATGGTTTATTTATTTCCCTACAGGGAACAGATTGGGCCAAAAGCAAAGGAAGCAGGAACTCTCTACTGCAACTGAGCAAAGTGGAACTGAGGAACTAAGTTCTACTTTTTGCTTTGTCTGGTAGTGAATTGCATTTGGAAGGATGGCACAAGGCTCAAAAGGCTAGTTCAAGTCTAGAGACTTGTGTGTTGATTCTCAGTTATGTCACAGACTAAGAGTGACCTGGGAGAAGTTTCATTAATGCCCTGCAATGCAGCTCTCCCATTTGTAAAAGAGGGAAAGTGAAAAGTAACTGCTTTGGAAGGTTATTCCAAAGTTACACTAATGTTTGTGAATCTGTTCAGTACCTTATGATAAAAGTGAGTATAAAAATGTGTATTATCATAACCTCAGTCTTCTGCAAAGGTTAACAATGAATGAATATAGAGAACTTGCCATCAAGAATCAGAACGCTCAGATCTAAGCAGAGGCTACCGAAATCACACACGTATTAGTTCTCTTTTTTATTTTTCTCTCATATAGGGGGAAAAAAATAAGAAATAGCAAAATGAAGGAAGTTTCTTCTTCCTCTTCACTGCAGTCCTGTTTTCCATCCAAGAAAAGATATATGCGCAGTGACCTATTTTGGAGCATATGTCCTTCCTCTAGGGAAGATGTACAAGAATGGGCAGGAAGACAGGAGCTCTATAAAGCAATTTCAGGCAAGGCATGAAAGCCTCTAGCCTGGTGCAGCTTAATGCTTGTGATAGGAGCCAGTTATTAGTCTTTAAAGTTCCTCTGCCTTTCTAGCATGTCAACAAGTCAGATATACCTTAACAAGGGGATAAATGAGAGAACAAACCAGGTGAATKAACTTGAATTGAAATGATTTACAGCATGACTAGCTCTTGCTGACTGGAACCTCTCTTTATTGTACATGCTGACATTGAGTGACCGTAACGGAGAAATTAAACATTGTTCTTTTTCTAGAACATTTTTTTTTTTAAGAAAGATTTATGGTAATGGGAGGATTTGAATTGCATGGTCTGCCTCTTGCTATGCCCAGCACTCTCTGGGAACACAGACCCTAAATCACTGCCCTTTACCTCGAGTCTTGCTGGAAGGAGAAAGGCTCATTGCTCCTTGCCTACCATGATGGCACACACAAGAGGTTTGCAATTGCAGAGGGAGCTTGACAGCTTCACAGTCTTGCACTCAGTTGACTTCTGAGTTCCACAACGCAATACTTCCTTCCTGGAAACAAAAGACTGATCTTCAGTGCTCTTCTTGATGCAAAGTGGAAAAAGAAGAAAAAAAAAAAAATAGAAAAAGAAGAGAGAGAATGAATAGTCCTCTGTAAGCTTGTGCGTGTGTTTTGTTCACATATTAATACCTATTGTGGGAATGGATAGAAGAGGATTAGCAATGGCTATCCTCTCTTCAATCTAATCTCCTATTGACTGAGAAACATCACACAGGGACATCTTGAAGGAATTAATACAAATCTGTTTAAAACTCTTCAGTGTTCTCTCCCTTCCCTTCCCCCATCTCCATCGCTTTCTCTCTGTGCCCCGGTGTTGAATTTATAGCAGGGGACTTGAGCAGGGAGGATCATGGGTAATCATTAAAATGCAGACTTTTACCATTTGAGATGCATTATCATGGTCCCACTGACACATCCCGAAACACAAACTTGATCTATCACTTTGCAAATTAATTCAAAGTGGAAGATTAAAGGGGCAGAGATACACATATTCTCAACATAGAATTTAGTAAAAAGAAACAGAAAAGCATGAACACAGGAACAGCAGACAGAAAGCTGACTCATCTATAGCCAAACTTCACCCACCATCCTACAATTTTCCCAGTGCAGTCAGTTTGACAGGGAGAATTCTGACTAATCCAAACTTAAATCCAAGTCAGGGGGAAACTGTCAGCTTGACATGAGAGAAAAGTGTTTACTCATGTAAGTTTTAAAACAGAGAATTAAGCAGAGTCTTCTTAGGATTGACTAATGTCAGTCTTTATAAACTGCAGCGAAGGCTTTGAGTCCAAATCTGGAAAGCTGTTCTCTGCTACAATTTGTCTGCAGTCCTGTAACGTGCCATATAAAAAGCATAAGGAAAAATGGTGGATTTGCTGAGGAACTGCACTAAATGCACGACTATCAGAAACATTCAGGTGTTCTTTCTTTAAAATTAAATTGTTGTTTAAGCCCTGATGCTGGGAGCCTCCATGGGTCTCAGTCAACAGCAGCTGAGGCATCCACAACTAGCTCCAAGGGACCTGGATAAAAAGCCCTTTGAGCAGACACAAGAGACAGACACACATAGAAGGTAGCAAGGACGTTTGCGATTCTTTATCAACCATGGTTCAGTTTTAGATTTATTTTAATACTGGGATTAATTTGATGCTTATGAAAGGGACAGGCTGTCAGCACTGACAAGAGCCTGCCTGACAGCCAGGAGGCACTGGATGAGTTTGAGATTCACAGCATTTGCCTTCTCTCCTGGTGTGCAGTACCCCCAATCCTGCTCCACAGCTGGGCAGCTAGTTCCAGGCCTGAGCCTTGCACAGGGCTATGGACATCCAAGGAGTCTTCTTACTCCTCCCTCTGAAGTGTCCTTAATTAAATCTGAGCAGTGCTCTTACCCAGCTGAGGGTGTCTACACAGTCTATGAGCTGGGATCAAATTGCAGGTGTAACAAGGACAACCCAAAGAAGAGAAAACAATCTGGAAAAGTCAAGAAGATTCATTTCAACAACTGCAGTGTTAGCGCCCTTCTTCATTTTGTAGCATTTTTAGTAAGGAACTCAGTTGACATTAATTAACAGAGAGACTAGAGGAGGGAAGAATGAATTAACTTGGAAATAAAAAGCTGCAGTTCTTTGCTTCCAGTCAAGGCAATATTTTTTTTTCTGTTTTCTTTTCTTCTTCATCTTCTCATCTTCTCCCTGCAGCCAACTCTGCAGCCAAACCATAACCTGTCCCTTGCAAAGCTGCAAACCATGRATGGGGTGCACAGTGCCAGTTAAGAGCTACCCTAGGTCTGTGCGTGGTTGTGATGCTTCTCCGAACCCATCTCCATGTCAGCCTGTCTACCCATGGCACTTCACGCCTGCTACCTTRGTCAGCATCAGAAATAGAGCAAATGAGCTAATTCATAAAATGTCTTGGTGAAAGACATGTCAACTCAAATGGCCAAGGCAAACCTTCAAGTCACCAGTCACAATGCCTTCACCTAGCAAGTGGCTGAACTATCAGTCATCACAAGCAGTGCAATCCAATGATCAGAAATATTCTGTTTCATTCAGGCTCTCATGTTCTAAAGAGCAACTCTGACTTCCCAGGACAAGACATTCTGAAAGATGATACTGAGAAAAAGCATCCAGAGACCTGATGTCTAACCTATGAAATTATTTTCATCTCCTAACTCTGTAATAAGTAAATATTTCTACATCATGAAGGGCAAGACTTGCAAATGTAAACATTTTGTTGACTTTTTTTTYTTTAAAGTGATTCCTCACATAATTCTGTTGCAGAAAGTCTAAAATGTTTCATCAGACAGCTTTATCTTAACTATTTTGGAGCAGATTTAAATAGCTTGCAAACTTCCAAAGTAAACATATTTCTCAAAATTAGCCTGAAATATTGTACTTCATATAATTTGCTTTGGATAGCTCACTCATTTCTACAAGAAATGGCAGATTTCCCCAGCCTCTAGGGACACATAACAAATCTTAAACAATGMACATCATGTAATGACAAACAGCCATTTATAGAGAATCCAATCCAAATGTCAGTTCTTATTCCTTGCTAGTATTGCCTCAAGGACCAAAGCCTGATTCTGCTGCCTTTGCTTGTGAAGAGGGCAGAAAATGCTTTCCTCCCAGTGAGCAGCGGTAGCTCATGGGCTAAGCTTCAAAGTGACTCCTTAAAATTCTGACACTTATTTTTAAAACCTTTTGAAATAGGCTTTTTCTTTCAATCTGTGGGTAAAGACTAAGATCATCCTCCTTACCATCCCTGTTTTCCAGTTCATCCCTAATAGCTAAAAAATGGAAAATATTTTTTTTTTCACAATTTTTCACGGAACTATGAAAAATACTGCAGAAAAAAAAAATGTGGAAATGTGGATGTGGAAGACTATCATACAGTCCGGTTTTTGGTTTGTTTGTTTGCTTTAGTTGCTGTCAAGTGAGATTTTTTTGTGTAATAGTCTCTTTGGTCAACAAAACCGATCACTAGTTAAAATATTAACCCTTTCTGTTAAGTATCTCTTTAGGTCCTTTGTTCTGAGTTTTGAGGAGGGAGGAAAGTAGGTAATATTTTTATTCTTCCTCAGAAAAGCAGAAGCACGCCTTGAGAGGGAATTCTACTGCAAAAATATGGGCATAATCCAGCTATTCTCATTTTCTGTGATGCATCTGAAAAATAAAGTACCAGCAAATGAGTTTCTTTAAAATGATGGCAATTCATATGCTGAGCCGTATGAAACCCTAATGTGGAGGCACTGACTGCATGGCAGCGCAATGGCTCTCCCAAGTCATGATCAGGAGCACACATAACTCTTCAGGCAGCTCTAGTGAGGAAAGAGAGAATCATCCCATTTTAATCTCCCTGTAGTGAATCTATTCCCAAGAACACTGATGACCCTTCACAGTCCTGAAAGATGAATCCTCTGGCCAACACAGATGATATAAGTATATAGAAATAAATAATAATAATTAAAAAGCACAGTAGTTGTCAATTTTGAAATATATCAGACCCCTACCATACTGTCATACAAAGGCATCCTATCTGCAGGGTTCTGCTTTCCTGTAGCAGAAACTACCAAGCAATGGAGATGTATTTTCTACATGCTACTGGATTCATTTCCAGTTCAAAAAAAAAGACCCTGACATTTTTGTTTTGTGTTTTGTTCTAAAGCATCCTTCACACACTTGAAATTCTTCCACCATCACAGAAATGCGCAAAAAAGAAAAACAGTCTTAGGATACATATTTACATCAATCCAATCCTGAACATGACGACTGATAACTAAACAGATATACAACTACACAATACATAAAGCTGAAAAACATACATGCAGAAAATGATGTATTCACTTAGCTTGCTCCCTGCTTTTTTATACATGTGTCTCCTGCTAGACATTTATCACATTCTGATGAAAGCAAATATGTTAGAAGGAACTTATTCCTTTTGAGTCTTGTTATATTACTTCCTGTCATCCACCTGTTTCAGAAATAATATCCCATGCAGACTCAATCTATCATTTACCCCAGCATGGAGATTTTTTGTCTTCTTGAAAACCTGGATGGTTTGTTAATTCAGAGACTGGCCTTAAAAAAACAGCTCAGAAATGCAAAACCCAAAACACACGTGTATTGAAGTATAATACTGAAGCATTCAGTAGATTAGCAGTTTTGAAAGCCCTACTTCTAGCGTAGTTTTGAATATAAAGTGCTTCAAATAGACTGCTATGGAAATTTTCAGTTACTTAAATGGGATAATTTTATTTCCTTGACCATGTTCAGTAGTATCATAGAATCATAGAATGCTTCAGGTTGGAAGGGACCTTTAGAGGCCATCTAGTCCAACCCCGCTGCTCACGCAGGGTCACCTCGTGGCACAGGGCTGCATCCAAGTGAGTTTTGCAGATCTCCAGAGAAGGAGACTCCACAACCTCTCTGAGCAGCCTGTTCCAGTGCTYTGTCACCCTCACTGTCAAGAAATTTTTCCTTAAGTTCCTGTGGAACTTTTGGTGCTTCAGTTTGTGKCTGTTTCCTCTAGTCCTATCGCTGGCCACCACCGAAAAGAAGCCGGCCCCCTCCTCCTCACTGCCTCCCTTGAAGTATTTATASACRCTGAYCAGGTTCCCCCTCAGCCTTCTCTTCTCCAGGCTGAACAGGCCCAACTCTCTCAGTCTTTGCTCATAGGCAGATGTTCCAGGCCCCTGATCATCCTCATAGCCCTGCGCTGGACTCTCTCCAGCAGCTCCACATCCCTCTTGTACTGGGGAGCCCAGAACTGGACACAGTCTCCAGATGTGGCCTTATCAGGGCTGTGTATAGGGGGACGATYCCCTGCCTCGACCTGCTGGAGATGCTCTTCTTAATGCACCCCATGATCCCATTGGCCTTCTTGGCCACCAGGGCACACTGCTGCCTCATGRTCAACTTGTCATCCACCATGACACCCAAGTCCCTCTCTACAGAGCTGTTCTGCAGAAAGTCAGTCCCCAGCCTGTACTGGTGTCCGGGGTTATTCATCCCCAGGTGCAGGACCTTGCACTTGTCCTTATTGAACTTCATGAGGTTTCTCRCCSCCCAGTYSTCCAGTCTGYCCAGGTCCCTCTGGATGGCAGCACAGCCCTCTGGGGTATCAGCTGCTACTCCCAGTTTGATATAATCAGCAAACCTGCTGAGGGGGCACTCCATCCTTTCATTCAGGTCATTGATGAATAAAATTGAATAAGACTAGACCAAGGACTAACCCCTGAGGGACACTGCTAACTACAATCCTCCAAATAGACTCGGCGCCATGGAYCACAACCCTCTGAGCTCTGCCATGCAGTCAGTTCTCAGTCCACCTCACCATCCACTCATCTATCCCACACCTCAGGAGCTTGCCCAGAAGGATGTTATGAGGGATGGTGTCAAAAGCCTTGCTGAAATCCAGATAGATGACATCCACCACTCTCCCCTCATCTATGCAGCTAGTCATTCCATCACAGAAGGCTATCAGGTTAGTCAAGGATGWTTTCCCCTTAGTGAATCCAGGCTGGCTACTGCTGAGCACCTTCTTGTCCTCCACATGCTTAGAGACAACAGTCAGGATGAGCTGTTCCATCACTTTTCCAGGGATGGAGGTGAGGCTGACTGGCCTGTAATTGCCTGGGTCCTCTTTCTTGCCCTTGACCAGTGTGACATCGGCTTTCTTCCAGTCCTCCGGCACCTCCCTTGTTCTTCAAGACCTTTCGAAGATGATGGTGAGAGGCTTAGCTGTGATATCCACCAGCTCATGCATCACTCTTGGGTGATACCATCAGGGCATCCCATGGATCTGTGAGAATAAGTTTCCTTAATAGCTGTCTGACCCACTCTTCCTCTACCAAGGGCAAATCTTTTTCTTTCCAGGCTTCTTCTSTTATCCCTAGGGTCTGGGATTCCAAATGGCTGCTCTTGGTGAACACTGAAGCGAAGAAAGTGTTCAGTAACTGCTTTTTCTGTGTTTTTCATAACTAGGACACCCCTCGTTCACCAGTGGAGCCATSTTCTCCCTAATCTTCCTTTTTGCCATCAATATATTTGAAGAAGCTCTTCTTGTTAGTTTTAACATCCCTTGCCAGATTTAATTCCAAATGTGCCTTAGCTTTCTTTGTCACATCCCTGCATTCCCTGACACCGTTCCTGTATTTCTCCCAAGAGGCCTGTCCTTTCTTCCACATTCTGTATATTGCCTTCTTCTGTCTAAGTTTTGCCAAGAGCTCCCAACTCCTGCCTTCCCTGCCTGACTTCTTCCTCATAGGGATGCACCGATCCTGAGYRTGGAGGAAGCGCTGCTTGAAAACTAACCAGCTCTCTTGGGGCCCCCTTCCTTCTAGAGCCCTAGCCCATGGGATTCTTCCCAGGTGATSCCTGAAGGGGCTGAAGTCAGCCCTCCTGAAGTCCATGGTTGCAAGTTCACTTACAGCCCTGCTTCCTCCTCGTTGGATCCTGAACTCCACCAGCTCATTGTTGCTGCAGCCAAGGCTGTCCTCGGAGGTATCCTGCAGAGGTGAATGGAAAATATGACAGATAAGTAAGTAACTGACAAGATGCTCCCCTCTCCAGTCTTTTCTCCTCTCCAGTTTCATTTTCTAACTTTCTTACTTGTATCCTTCTGCTCTTTCTTCTGTCTTTTCCTTTTCACACCCCTGTCCTTTATTGTCTGGTCGAGGAAGATCCTTCCTTTAGAGTCAGCTTTGACCCTCCTTGCTGTCAGACAGGTCAAGGTAGTAATAGTAATTTAAAAATATCTTTCAAGGCCCCATTCCAGATAGAAGAAAACAGTCACTTTTAAAAAATACATGTTTGTAAAGCTAGAAAAATATCTAAAAACATGGTAGTGCCAAGAGGCTACAACACTTCATTATAAACATTTGAGTGGTCACTTCTCAAGCCCAGGCTCCTTTAGATGACATGCTAACGCATTTTAGATACAGCTTTTTGCTGACTGGGGAATCATGGGGAGCATCTTACTGGTCAGATGTGGTTTGCTGAACAGAAAAATCATCCATCTTCTTCACATCTGACAGCACAGATTTCTTYTTATGGAAAGAGTGCCGCTATTCCCAACTCATCCTGTAAAGTTATCACCTTCCTACAGTGTTTAATGCTCCACTCACAATGTAATGTTATTTTTCAGCCACAGCAGTCCAAAACATCAGTGTCATGCAGGTAGGTGTTGCTGGGAAGAGAAACATTTGGATGATGGAGACCCATGCCTTTGAAAACAGTCTTCTAACTAAAGCAGGATGCATTAAAACCCTGCTGCTTTAGAAGCAGGAGGCAAGACACAGCCAGAATATCTCTGCTTACTGCACCAAGTCATTCATCCCAGCTGCTCCTCACAGCCGTGTTTCCCTTTATCCTTCTTCCTCAGCCCTCTTMCTTACACACATTTTCAGCACAAAGGGTACTCTGGTGGATCACTTCCTGGGTATATTTCTGAATCCTTCCTTCACGTCCACTTGAGCTGTTCCTCCTAAATATGCACCCATAACTATTCTCTCAGCAAAACCTCTCTAACAAGAAATTTCAAAATTCCTGAGCTGCCTTGCATTTCCCCCTAGTCTGGTTGGCAATGTCTGATCTGGAGATTGCAATCATTGTCAACTCTCCCTGCTCTCACAAGGAGGGTTAGGGATTCTCTCAAGCAAATAATGAACCAGTTAGCCAAAAATTTGGTAGATGTAGCACCCAACCTGTGATAATATTTTTCGTTCTAAATTACCAAAGCATTTAGTCAGACTAAATTGGTTTATAATCCCTGTATCTTTCATGAGTAAAATGAATAGAGTAGAATGAGTAAAATGAGTAAAATGAGTAGTATATCTTCTACTAAATATATCTTCTACTAAAATGAGTAGAAGATATATTTGCGTGGGGAATTAATGAAACAAAAGTGCTAGTAACTGTGCTTTGTTCAAGACCTAAAAGGAGTAATGCCTGTTTAATGAGAATTCTTAAATWTCCACACAGGCATGTATTTGAAAATAAAAAAGAAAATGAATGRAACAGCATTAATGAAGATCTCTGTATTAAAAAATACATACATTCAATTTTCAAAGTGAAGACAATATCTTTGTTAAAAAAAGATATTTTATATAACAGAAAGCTATTTTTTTTCTTTCTCTCTGAAGAAGAAAAAAAAATCTCATGAGATCTCTTTTTTAAAGAATTCATGCAAAAATCAAACTCCTTGTTTTGGTCAAAAGAATCATTTTTTGTTGTAAAAAACTTCACAATGAAAACATGCTAATCACATTTACATTTCAAGTAATGTGGATATAGATCCATTATTAATCACAATAGAATTCTCAAAGCAAATCAATGCTCAGGGACGATTTTAACCTTAATATGAACCATTAAACTTAATGATGTGACCTAAAAATAAATGTGGAAGGTGTTTTTATTTTGCATTTTTAAGAGCAAAACAAATTACCTGATTTCATACTTTGCTCTCTGCAAGACACACAGAAATACTGAAAGTAATAGATTTCATTTTTACCTAGACTTTGTACTGAGGGAGGAAAAAATGCTATTTTTAATCATAATTTTCCTCATAGCGCTTTCTTTTTTTTCTTGTTTGAGTAAGGATTGACATTTTCCATTGTAGCCCCTCTATGCAGATAGTTGCAGGATACTTCATTCAGGCTGAGAATTGAAACATGGCAAAGGCTATACAGTGGCTGAATAAAATAATGCACATCTCCCGCAGAGCCAGCACCTTTAAAAATACATAACAAACCTCTGACAATTCAGCGCTTCARACTGTACAGCTTCTTCAGCAAGGCTGACATTGTAAAAGTGTCTTTTCAGTGTTTTTACAAATAGCCTATTGACCTTTCCCAAATATTTGCCCAGCTTCCCTGACATGGTGCAAAATGAAGCCCTTTCACTGTCAGTTTTGCAACCTCTGGGTCAGAGAGGATTATAAAGCATGCAGCTCCTCTCCGGACATGGACCTGCATGACCCTCAGTCACTGATGCTGATGCACCAAGACAATCTGTAATAACTTCASCTTTTAGCTGCAGTGATCTCCCGATTCAATATGTGAAGTGTTGATCAAGATGGCAGTTGTCCTATGAGGCATGATTTCCCCTGGTAACATACTGGTTGCAGGCAGCAATAGACAGCCTTCAGTAGAGCTCTGCACTTCAGTCCCTCGGTGTACACAGAATAAATAACTTCACTGACAGGGATTCGGCTTCACTCTAGCTTCAAGCAAAGACAGGCTTTGCAGCGCTGCCTGCCTTTCCATACTAGAGGCTGCCCACTAATTCCTCTGATTAAGATACCACTTGACCTTCAAACATGTCAGCATGGGACACAGTGTTGAAAATATAGGATGCTTCTATTGCATGGCAACAAGACTAAAAAAACATTCCTTAATGTTCCTTCATGCCTCCTTATAAAGTTTCCTTTTTCTCTGTGGATATTCAATAAACTGATTTTGCTTTGTTTTCTCCCCCTCTCATAGGAAAATTGGTCTCAAGAGTATTGTACCATGCAGCACTCAATGACCTCAAAACAGGTAATTTGAAATGTTTAAATTAAGATCTTCAGATTCTCAGAACAGATTTCTGCCACTGGGATTGCAAATCTGTTGCTTTCTCCAGGAAAATGATGTTAAATAGGGTTTTGGCTCCAAGACAGTAAATGAGATGATCATTTGCAGAATACTAGAGATTAGGTACAGTGATTTTACCTTAGGCATGAGAAGGAAATAATAATGTAAAAGGTAGAGACAAAGCACATCACACTTAATGTGAAAGGCTGCAGTTCAGATTAGCTGAATTAATCTATCAGGTGAAGAACCTATGTTAAATTCCCACTCTTCCTTAATTGACTTTGTGTGACTTACCTTAAAATGACTTACAAGAGGAAAAGGCTAATAGTGCCTGACTGCTGGGCAAGTTTTGGATGTGGAAAATTTTGGTCAACTCCCAAGGCTGTGAAATGAATGGAAATAAAAGTGGTGATCAGTGGATGTATTAACAAGACGATACAAAACACTCTCATTATAGTGTTYTGCATGGGAGCTCTCATTGTACTGTGATTTTAAAACTCTGATGGCCTTCTGACAATATGGGATAAACAATTTCACAATTGACCAAGCTTGTGGTTGTTTGGGCAAAACTCAGGCATGTGTAACAGAGTGGGTCAGCTGGACCTTCTCCCAATATTTACAAAACATTTACAAAAACATTCATGTCTCTGATGTATTTTTATGCCTACGTAATATGAATTCACACCTGCTATACGTATAGAATTGCAGCATGCTCTTGATTTTGACAATTCCCTTGAAGTCTAGAGTGATGAGGCAATAGCCCTTTAAGTAGTCTGTTTTGCCTTCCCCTTGCCTTCCTTATATTTTCCATTTCAAAAGTCAACAGCCTACAGTGTGTATATACAACTAGGCCTCATGCTGCTGTACACAGCTAACAAACATGGGTATTTAGCTCCCACTGTGCCCAAAGCATTCATTCTCATGCTCTTCAAGCGAAAGAAATAATACATCTGCACAACTGGTTCCACAGCTAAAAGAGTCAAACTCTAAAAAAGCATCAAGAGCTACGGCAGGCTTATTCTACATAGGCAGTGAACCCCATTCACAGTTCATGAGGGAATCCACTCCCACAAAGTGTTAAAATGCTCTAATTGACAGAAAGGCCCCATGAGGCACTTTTTACACATAAATTCATTGGCCTCAGAATCGAGCAGCCTTTCCAGATGCTGTTATTCAGAGCCTTAGAAAACGTGATCGTGATCATAGAGATTTCAGTGCTGGTTGTAGGCAGTAGTGGCATTATTAGGACTTTCAGGACCAGCTTTTGTCCAGTGGAAATGGTTCAGATTTATTATGCATTTTTCATTTTCTTCCTTTCAAAAGATGATTTTACCAATTTATCTAGTCAATCTTCTGTCTTTACCAAAAACATCTTGGCAACATTTTTTTTTTAAATGTTCAAGAAATAAATTAATAAGTTTTGATGTATAGCAAGAAAGTTCAAATGAATCTTGCAAAAGTCACAGGTATCAAAATCCTGGACTTTCACTCTCATTTTTAACTGCTTGTACATTTAAGGGCAATGTAACAACATGAGAAAGAAAGGTTTATTTTCTCCAGACTAATTACCGCAGACATGCAGGGTGACTGACCACTGACTTAGATGAGACACTCTAAAGAATTTGTATATTTAGCATCAGTCCTCGATATTTTCAAGTATACAATTCTTTCTCCTACTTCCATTACACCTTGGGCTAAATTCTGGTTCCAACGAGTCTTGCCAGTTAAGCACTGAAGACCTAAAATATATCTTTAACTGTTCAACATTTGATCTCCTTAGACTGAAAAGGCATACAGCCTTTTATTTTACTGAGACTGAAGTTAAATATTCTTCCTGAAGAAAAAGCAAATTGGGTTTGACATCTTCCTCTGAGCTCCTTACTCGCAGATGGTTGGTCACACCAGAAAACCCCCATCAAATTCTCAAAGATTTGCAATATCTAAACACAGGCATCAGAAGAACATAGCTCAGCTGGCGATGAAGGTCCATGGAATAAAAGGAAGGCTACTTGTGAGAACAAGAACAGAAAAGGATAGGTGTGTTTGCTGTCTGCCATGAGCTGCAGGAGAACCTATTGGCCTTTGGGAGTAGAACTTAGTGAGGACCACTCTGAGCATGTGGGTGATGAGAACAGGCATGAAAACCACTGTTTAGTGTGACTCAGAATTCATCATCTTTAAAAAATCTCAGATCTAAGGAGTCTACTTTGCTCAGTGTCTATGTTTTAAACTTTCAATCCGGCTGAATATGAAGCTTTTCACATAATAGTCAACTCCAGCTGATCTCACAGATAAGTTCCTGAATATTGTGCAGTGCCTCTTCCTTTCCCAAGAAAAACAATCACTGGCCATAAATGTCCAGCAAGCTTTGGAGCTGTCCAGTGAACCCACACACATGTCTCAACTCATCAGTGATACAGATTCTCAATCTACTATAGTTTTTTGCTCCTTTAAGGCTTTTCTGGGCAAAATAGACCTTCAAAAATAGATTGCAAACAAAATGGGCTTTTATTTTTGCCTTTTCTCAGCAAGCYTTTTACTTTGTCATCAGCATCTAATTACTGGCATTTTTGTTTTCTCTCTTTAGGTTTTAATAGCCAGGTGAGAAAATACAAGAGAACAAGGGTGTATTTTTTTTTCCCATCCCACACAAACCTGTGCTGACTTTATTTTAAGGAATGTGGGATTTTTTTGTGGGGGGGGAGATGGCCAGGTCTGGGCTGAATTGAAGAACTGACAGGTGTTTCTCAGGTGCTGGATAGAGAAATCTTTACCCCTTCTCTCTTGAATTTTTAATTAATAAACAGTTTTTGTATCTCTTTTTAATAGCACTTTTTTTCTCTTTTTTTTTTTTTTTTCTGTAGGATCTTAGAAATTATTAGCCTGCTACCTGCATTACACTTCTGCAAGCTCCCTCCTACAGTGGTGAAAGAAACAGGCAATGTCTATTCCTAGGCTTCTTATTCTAATAGTCATAGTCACTTTTTTTCAGGATCTCCTCTTGAGAAGCAGTTGCAATAATCACGATCTGCATTTCATCTGTCACCAAACAGATTTTAGATTGCTTTCTGAAGTGAAAAAATAACCACGTTTAGCAAATCAGGCTCTGCATGTCTGCCTGTTTATTCTTTCTGTGCATCTACCTTCCTTAACTTTTGAACTCCTTGGTTGATTTCAGCTAAATTAAAAGAAGATCATTTGCCTCAAATATTTTTAATTCCCTCAGACATCTGTAAACTTCTCTGGTGGTCAGGAAGAAGAGAAAGAAACTATTATTTACACAGTATCACACAGAAGAGAGACATGAAGAGAGTCACATCCAGAGAGGAAAATCAATTGATGTTTGCACCTTTAGAGGTCTGAGAAGCCATCCCTAAGACTTCAGGGGTAACGAGGCTGCTTTTGATCCACTGCTCACAGAAAGACTTGCTGGAGGCAGACTGTGGGCTTTGCCAGCTCCTGCAGGCTTGGGCTGAGGCCTCTCAACGCTTGAGCTTCTCTAATTACTCCCAATATCCCTTACATTTGCACCTTATGTCTCTCGTGAATCTGTGCACTCTTAAATTGCTGATTCACATAGGTAGGTAAAGATGAGTTTCCCTGGGGCAGCCACCTCACCAGGGTTCCTTTATGTTTTTCTATCCTTACAGGCTTGCAGGTGATGATTTTAAACTACTTGTGCATCTCCTTGCTTTAACTTTCCTCCAAGGCAAAAAGCTCTCAGAAAGCCTCCCCTTTTTTTTCTACATAATTTAGTTCCTTTTGAGCATCTGTAGCCAGGAGCTCTGGCACTCTCCAAAGTAGCCACAGGCCTCTGGCCTTCCTTTTATGCTATTTTTCCCTCAGATCTAAATGTTATCAGTGTGGAACAGATTTCACTGGAGAGTCTGTTTCCAAGGGAAATACCCTGGGTGTCCAACACATGCCAACTGGCASTTTGCTGAAACTGTACCCTAAGGCTAACATTAGATGTAGGAAAACCTAAATGCCAGAAACCAGTCCAGAAAGAGAGCTGACACAGCAAGCAGAGAAGAAAATATTTTATTAAAACAAGACAAAMGGTCTCTCTTTCTTAGAAGAGGCTTACACCTCTCTCCAGTTATGTGTGAATCTACCTTTTATGTCAGTACTTCTGCTCAGGTTAATTTAATTCCAATGAGATTTGGATCTTTCATCTTTAAAAGAAAGGGGGAAACAGCTTTAAGAGATCTTCTTTGAGATCTATTTCCCTGTGCTCATTCTCAGAYGTAACAGTTCTCGCCTCTTGTTCTAATAAGTAAGATTGTCTATACATTTRTCCCTTCAGTTAGAGAAAATTAAGTAATCTGATGAGTGAATACCAAATTTTCACAGTTATTCTGTTACCCAAAATTTTGTTTTCCTTTCTTTCAGTGTTTTCTGTTTTTCTGGAACTACCCAAGTAGCCATGTACCCAAGCCATGTTTAATGTGGATGAATGTCCTGCTTGCTTCCAAGCCAAGTCCACTCACCGACTGTCCACTGATTCAGTCTCGTGCCCTCACAAAGATCTCTCCTGACCTGCAGCTGATTATATCAGTGTTTCTACTGTGAAGATTCTACTGTCAACTTATAACCACGCACAGCCATGCAACACCTGATGGTCTCATGCCTTTTTACAAATGCTATGCACAACCCTGGCTTGTGCCTTTTTTTTCTGCCTTCTGCCTCATGCTTCTTTCCTGCAGACATGGCTAGTGAACTGCTTCCTGAATCTTAGCTTTTTCTGATCTATTTGTGAAGATGACAGAGCACCCAAGATGTCAAGGCATCTTTCACATCCAGAAACTTCATTCAGGTCAGGGAAATTCCACTGTTTTGTGAGTAATTGATTTGTGAAGAGTCAATTTCAGATCTTTGAGGTCTGAAAACTTTTGTCTCATGTCATAATCACTGTCTGGTATCATGCCAGGAATTTCATTAATTCCACAAATTTTAAAGAAAGCTTCTCTGGTCCTAGGCTCTCCTGAGAATTTTCACCTGCTTATTKTATTTTAGGTAAGAGAAATATAACTATCTATGCATTTTTTCTATGCATTCTATTTTTATATTTCATTTTTATAAAATGAAAATTATTCATTTTATTTTATKGTATTATATAATATTATACATGTCTGTACTATAGTCATATAATTAGCCACTTCTAAAATTGAGATATTTAACATTTAACATACTTCAACACACTTTTAACACAAATTTGGCAATGTTAAGTGTTTGACAACAGGCTGTTGCTAAAAATACAGCCACGATGCTGGATTTCTTTCTATTGCCCACTGTTATGCATGAAGTGAAACAGAATTCAAACTTCCTGTAGTTCTCTTCAGTCTCACTATTTCAGTGCTGTAGAAATTTTATCTGCTCCATTTCTAAAAAAAATGTTTGTCGGATTTGTTTCAGACCCAATGTTTAGAAATCCCTCAGCACAGAGCATTTGGACAGTTCTGCAGCTGTATTGGGAAAGTCTTTAGAGCTGCATATCATTTTTTTAAAGCTCAATTAATCAACACATTAAAATTTAAGCTCTTATTATGAAAAATGACATTGTTTCTTCCAGGGCCACAACTGAACCTTTTTTCTCATTTTTTTGAACTCTTCCTGGATATAATAACAAGATTTTCATTTCTGTTCCCCACACTGTAGCACATTCTCTTCTGCTTGCTTCATCAGTTACTTTSTCTACAGTTCCTGTTTCAGTAGGGAGTTTCAAGTTCTGCTCTCTTCAACACGTTCCTAAGCACCCCTRCAAATTGTAGCCTTGTGAGCTGTCTCCCAAATATTTTTTTCCATTTTCCCAGGCCCATCACAAAAGCTAGAACTATCCAGTTTGTTCTCAAGGGCAAGAATTTCTCTGCAATAATCATCTCCCTCCCCTCCACTGGGCTGTTTACCTAATTAAGGCAGGAACTCCTTGCAGATGCAGCAAGGTTACATAATTAGGCCCTCAGGCATCTGACAGCTCTTTTAGTTACCAGTCAGCTCCATAAATCACCTTAATACAAGCAAGCATTACTCCTATTTTCACCAGACCAAAAGCTCAAAACCACCCAATGTAGTAAAAGGACTTCTGTGTTGATACCAGTGACCTGATACTTGGCATTCCTGCTTGCAAGACACCCATTCTGCTATTATTAACACTGAGTAGTGAGAAGATATCTCTAGTTAAACACTGAAAAAAAACTCATATTGGCTTTCAGAAACCACCTCTTAATGATCTTCCACAACCCTCCAGAAAAATCTCATTAGCAACAGCAGAAACCCTGGAGCTGTGCAGAACATGTCCAGCATACTTCGAGGGACCACTGGTTTGCTTCTCTGATGAAAGAGGCCCATGAGTCATAGTACAGGAGTGACTTGGGGGCCAGCAAAGATTTTGAAAAGAGTGGGAAAGGACATCTAAGTGATCTGAGTGAAAACCCAACAGCAACAGAGAAGCCGCAAAAAAAAAGGTGGCTGTAGATAATCTGAACTGAGAATAAACAAGCAGAGTGTCAAGTTTAATATTTTCCAGCTTTTGAGCCTGAATGTCAGTTTAAGTTGATTTCCACGAAATATCAAGATGCAGTATAAAATTCTCTCTGCTGCATAAGAGCTGTGCACAGAGAAAAGATCTGCACCTTTGATGTTAATTTGGCCACATTTTATTCAAAGTTTTCATCCGTCTTTTCTGGAAAAGCAATGATTTTACCTTYCCAGTGAGCAAAGTTCAAGTGAGGATGCTTTTTATTTCTTCCCTCCAGTGCAAAATTAAAAGATCCAAACGAATGGATGCTAAAATGTCTTCAGAGCATTGTAAATGCTTTTCAAATCCCTCTGTCTCTGACCAATGAAGATAATGTAGCTAGAGATGCTGCTCTGAGAAACTGGCTTCTAGCYTTGCAAAATCAAATTGCAAAATTTTGACTGAAGTGTTTCTTACTTTTACATTCTTGGGACACCCTTATTTTTAATGAATCTCAGGAACATGTTGAGAAATTCAGCTGATTGTGTCTCTGCATTCTCACCCTCGGCTTCTCTGTCAGAATCTGCATTCATTTTCTCCAGGGAACCAATTCTTCCAAAGTGGCAGGTATGCTCAGCTGACATTTAGCTGAGCAGAAATATGGGCTGCTCTGCCTCCTGAAGAATCCACTCAGATCTTTTCAGAACTTGTCAGCTGTACTGATCTATGATGTGGGTTAATTGGGATTGGGACAAATCCCCATATTTATTTTGTTTGAGCTAAGTTGGAAGGGGAACCAAATTCTTCAGATATGATGGCTATTCTGAGACTCTTTCTCATTCTTATGTCAGACACATGTTTCCTAATGTCTGGTTAAATCTCGGAACATGAATAGTGCCATGTCCCTAGGAAAAAGCCTGCAATTGGGGATGATTTTTGCACTGTCCAGTGTCAAGATTTTATTACTATCTATGATTCCTGAGATTCTTATCATCTTAGCTAACTTTAAAACAAACAAAAAAAATCAAGTTTTCATGGTTGTGAGAAAAATTGTGATCATATCTGTGTTTTATCTATGCCTATTACTAGTTAGAAACATTATTTACTTTAGGTTGATCTTTAGTCTTGACTGCTGTAAATACAAGCAGATCTCTCCCTTTCAAGAAGAGAATGAATATATGACAACTTTTTTTCTCCAAAGGCATGGAGAACATGACCTCTTTAGCATAAACAGGTCAGAGTACACTGAATACCATGAATACAGTTATGTACTTGACACATTGTCCAGGAGAACAAAGAGGAAAGAGAGTAAATCATTATCTCTGCAGATGCCAGTGTTCCTTGGATATTTCCAATGGAAAGTGCTTTCTTCTCTGTTCAAATATGGTTGATATGGTTTATAGGGTTKTGCAACAGCATATTGTAATAGCTCTGCACTCCAGGAACTTTCTATAATAATATTTATTCTGAAATAATAATAATAATAAACTCTTTCCCTGAAATCTGCATGACCACTGATACTTCCTCCATTTCTCCTTGCCACCCAAACTGGATTTTGAGGGCAAAGCTGTTGGCATGATCACTGCACCTGATTTATCACCTTGGTCTGTTAAAACTCTAACTACTGATTGAGGCAGGCTGGGCAGGGAAAGGAATTATCAGTGTGCCAGGCTTGAGTTTTGCCATCTACACAGCAGGTGCCAGAAGGACAGCAGGGAATAACAAACTGAGCAGCTTTGTTTTAAATTTTTCTGCTTCTGTAAAGAGAAATTTAAAAGGGAAAAAAATCACTGATGAATACTCAAGGTTGTGTGTCTCTCTGTATTTTTCTTTCAGAATATCTAATACATCCTGCGATAGCTTTTCAAGCTTTTCTCCTTATGTGGGACAGAAAGGAAAAGGAAAAAGGAGTCACAGAAATAACAATGTTCTACACACTAAGTGCTAAATACCCTATAAATACCTTATAAAACAACCACAGAAGTAAGGTTTATTAAGAAAAGGTCCAGACATTTCTTTCTCTATATGACATGCAAAGTCTCCATCTACTCAAGTTTGTCCTTACATGTGGCCTTTTAAGCCAAGGATGTGGTCTTTTAAGCCAAGGATTCTCTTCCAGGAGTGGGGCCACTAAGCAGAGAGTGAAAGGGTTACCAGACCCTTCCAAAACAAGCTGCTTGTTTTCTGCTGTCATCTGTTATGGTCTGTTTCTCAGGAGATTGTATCAGTGAATATACACAAACCTTTTGGCAAATATAAATTTACCCTATACCAATTCTGTGTGTATATAAATGCTAGCTTTGCAGGAACAAGAGATAATACGTAAAATACTGCTCCTGTAAGGGTTTGCATGGCAAGACGAGGTAAGAATGCCTTGCAAATACATATGTTATCATTTGAGGCCTTGGTTTTGTGCAGTTACTGAATATTACAATAGTGTGGAACAAAATGTTTGTAGGACCAAACGACAAATGATGGTGGGTCAGGTTGCTCACCAGCCTGAGACAGAACTTGACACTGAGAAGAAGAGACATGTTAACATGGAAAGTAAAGATGAGAAGCAAACCAGTCTGTCACTGAAGGGACAGGAGGGTACATGAGGGGACCTGGGGCAGAACACTGCACATCACTGCAGATGTTTGTGAAGTCTGAGAAGTGACAGTGCCATTAGGAGAATGTCCTATTTGTTGGAATAAAGCGGAGTCTCAGTCCGATTGTCTGACATGTCATCTTCCATTGCTTTATGGAGTTTTGGAGAGGTGTCTGCAACACAAGTATTCAGAAAATGATTTTTATTTAAATGAAAAAATTAGTTAAGAACAGCCTGAAAGGAAAAATATAGAAATTGAAATTCATAGAAGCTGCATGAAGCCAGTTTAGAAATATTTCATAGAAATACATAAAGTCTGTGGCACGCCTTTAAGCAGAAAAGCAGGGGGAAATTATATGCATTAATAGTAAGGCATGTGAATATATATGTAAATATCTTCTGAAAGCTAGACCAGCTGGAGCTGGTAGAATCGATGAATGGAAATTAAAGCCAGCATTTGAGGAAAGAAAAGTGATCTGGATACCACTTATATACTGCTCAGAATACAGTCAGACTTAAGCACATGCTTAAAAGCACCAAAGCAAGAGTAAAGTGTTGCCRTTGTCCAGTCAAAGGGGTCCAGGAGCTCTGTAATTTGGACTCCTAGGATAGCACTTAAACATGAGCTCCTGCTTATTTTTGTCTACTGTATATATGTATATATAAAATTAATTTACCTGTCACAGACAACCTGATCTATATGCAAAAAAGGAACACTGCATCCTCCTCAGATGTCAAAATAATTCTAACTCTCAAGCTGAGCTGCAGCCTGACATAAAGGATGCAATGCATGTAGCTCCCATTAAAGTGTTAATTTGCAACACCTGCATTTTCACTTCAAATTAAACTTAAATTTCCTTTCCTTTTGCACTGGTGTACAGTGCTGAATAAAACTGCTCACTTGCAAACTGGTTTTCTAACTTGGCTTCTAACTTTAAAAGATGCAATTTAGAGTACCTACTTGTTACCAGGGAAGCTTATTTCAATTCCCTGCTCCATCACAGATTCCCTGTGTGTCTGCATGGAAGCCACATAGGTCAAGATTTAAGGCAGAAGTTGGAGCTTTTCTTCCCTTCAAAATACTTTGTAGATCTGGCCTTAGTCTTTATGACTATCTGTAAAATATGTGCAACTGTATAGAAACACAACCCCCTTGGTAGTAGCTGTAGTAGATTAAGATTTTTCTGCTCACCAGCTATTCATTATGAGCTCCCTCCTGTCTTTGCAACCAACCTGCGTTTTGGGATTGTATGAGCATATATAGACTGCCTCAGTAAAAACTCAGCTACTTTATCCTGAATTATTGCTGCAGGTGGCCTGGGCTATTGACATAGCTCAACTGAGGGACCCTGGAGGAGGGTCAATTCAATAATAAACAGAGGAACAGGGGATTGGGCAAATAATAGCTYGAAGAGCTAAATTTCTCCCACCTATGTACAGAGAACACTCGTACCTCTGTACGTCCGTACACATAATGATCTTTGGTCCTGGGAAGGCACAAGCGGGGTGACACTAGTCAGTGCAGATAAAAATGAAGCTGTGTAACAGCAGCAAAGTGCAAGGCAAGTTGAAGTAGGAGCTAGAGAAGCCAAGGATGCATCTGGACAGTGGTATCAAGAAAGAACTGGATGAAAAGCTAGTGAATGTGCCAGAGCATGGGAGGAAAGGAGATGAGGGCAGACCATACTGAAGGGCATGGCAAGGACACAGTCAAACGCAGGAATAGACTATGCTTCTTAATTACTGTGACAAGTTCTGCCCATACTGTGCTAACCCTTGTTCTGAAGCTTTTTCCTCTGAGGCAGTACTAATCTGAAGTTTTTTTGTTTGYTTATTAGTTTGTTTGTTCACAGAGCTACTAAATTTGGTGAAACTTGTCAGACCTTTACAACTTAGAGGTCTTTGGCCTCTTGGCCRACTGTGGGCCAGTCAGCTTCTTCAGGGGGGTCAGGGAGGCAGAGAGACTGATGGACAAATATTACAATCACATTTCTTTAAAGAGCCAAGTCTCATAATATGTCATGATTTTATGGATCAGATTCATCATATATTTATATGTTAAATTGTTAAGCTATGTAAGCTATACATCTTTGTAACTTAGTTTTTGAGATGTCTGCTGATGCATGTCTTTCTTGGGAGAATGTGACTTATATTAGTGAAGAATGTCTCATTCTTGCTAATTTGCTTCATAACTATGTTCCTAAACCTGAAGACAATGAAAACACTCTTTCATTTCCTATCCCATAGGATGTAGAGTATATAATGGCTACTAGCTCCTTACTGATCAGACAGCTGTTCAATGCAGTTTTACTTCAGTCAACAGGAAGTAAAATAAATTAGTTTTTTCCTCCATGAAAATACCCTTATTCTAAGGGTTTTAATTTTCCAAGGTTAAATATGTTCTCCCTGGCTACTTCTTTTACACTAAGCAGTGTGCATTGATGACAGTCACATTTAGCTTTTAGTTCTCCGCCCATTTATAGATTAGCACTCACATTTAAAACAAAAGAGTCACTGGAAAACTCCTCTTGAGATGTCAGCTGATGTTTTCCAGTCACATAGCTAGTACTGTATCACTCATGATCATCACAGAATCACAGAATATTCAAGTTTGGAAGGGACCTCTAGAGATCATCTAGTCCAACCTTCCTGCTCAAGCAGGCACACCTACAGCATGTGGCACAGGGTGGCATCCAGGCGGGTTTTGAAGACCTCCAGAGAAGGAGACTCCACAACCGCCCTGGGCTGCCTGTTCCTCTGCTCTGTCACCCTCACAGTAAAGAAGTTCCTCCTCACCTGGAGATGGAACTTTCTGTGTTTCAGCTTATGCCCATTACCCCTTGTCCTATCACTGGCCATGGTCATGACTTCCTCTGCACAGGGGATGTGTCAGGAGTTGAGATGCTTGGGTGCCTGTCAGTGTGGAAGGAGGCATAACAGCTCATTCTGCCCTGGAGGCTTCTCTAATTGATATCCARGGCTATTTGAGCCAGAAACAAGGTGTACAAATGGCTTATAAGAAGCATTTCTGCTGAGACAGCAGAAAAGCGAGCTGAGGGACTTTGCTRCTGCTGGCATGAGAGCCTCCCGTAGCACTGCCTTCACATTCTTGGTTGTCCCCAGAGAAGCTCTCCCCACTTTGTGCACGACAGCCCCCACGTTGGTATTCATCCAGCCTGAGATTCCCCAGCACTTGCCTCTTGCATTTCATGCTATATATGAACCCACAACTTTGCCAATATGGCATATATTGACTTACTCCTGTCTTTAGCCCACCGTTCAGATTCAACTCCAATCTTGAAAGCAAAGATTGCTTCTCCTCTTCTCCATTGTACTAGCCTGGAGCTTCAAATCCCCTAGCTACCAGCCCAATGTTTGCATGTGATTTCTTCAGAAACGTAACAACCGGGTTTTATGAAGAACTTTCTTCTTCCCACTTTTGCTATTGGAAGGATCCCTGGCTATCAAACAACCCAGCAGTGCAAGTTAGCTCATACAACAGCAAGCAGAGCCTCAGGAAAATGGCACCTTCTAGGACACCTTGGCTTCCTAAAAGAAAAAGCAATCCTGCCTACACAGAGTCCTGTTAGGTGCATACCAGCCACAAAACAGATATGGTATCTTCTGGGCATGTGAAACAAGTTAGTGGGTGTTCCAAATGGACAAGCAGCTTCTGCTACATCCACTCCAACTATCCAGCCATTGAATCTCCTAAAATGGTTACTTTATAAATCCTGATTTGCTTTTTAAACTTTTTGTGTTCTTTTAAGTTTTTGGAGTTCTTAGTGTACACTGAAATTACATTTTCTAACTTCTCTCCATGACAAAAAAGGCTGAGAAGCTCTGGGCTTTGCCATATGAGTGGAGTGACTGACACTGGAAGGACTCCCATAGTTTCTAACTTTATCTGCCTAAATGGAACTTCTTTTGTCATTTACAGGCACAGCCTACAGCCTGACATTTTAAGGCAAACTAGTTCACCTTTGAAGTAGCAAGCTATAAACTGCAATGAATTGGGCTGAGCTTCATGGGCACTTCAGCAGAAATGGGAGATGGGAAGATGGTAACCTTAGCAGCAGCCTGAGAAAAGGTTTTCCTTTTCATTAGTTCTTAGTTCAAAAAAAAAAAAAAAAAAAAAAAAAAAAAAAAAAAGTAGGTGAAGAAATGAAGTAATTCATGAAAAAAAGGAGGGGATGATATGAAGAGATGAAATAGCTTCAAACAGTTGAAGAGTTTTAAAATTCACAATATTCTTTAATTTGGAATCCCTTACTATACTCATGGTTTCACCATGATGCTTGAGGACCACCTTCAGCCACCAATCAATTCAGATAACACAGTGTTTGAAGTCACACAATGCTAGAGCTTACTGAAGCTTTTTTCCGTTTAATTCTGTGCATATGCTTTCATCATTCATTTTGAACTGTGTAGGTAATATATACGCCTTGGGAAAAATAATAAAAAGAGAGGGATTTTTCTTGACCAAAAAAACCCACCAGAAGTCAGAAGCCTGTGGAAGAGTCCATGATTTTGCTGAAGAATCACAGCAAGAAGAGAGGGARATCAAGAAGAGAATTTTGCTGCAAAGCTAATCATAGACATATTACTTGTTGATTTTCATATTCTGACATGTGTCATACTTCGGCTACTTAAATGAGAGATCTCTTTCTTCCTTTTCTGATATTTTATTTACTTAGAAGTGAAAAGCAGAACATGATATGAACTGTCAATTGCCCTAAGGCCCTTTCTACAACTGTATTGTCAGAAAGAATTTTAAATTGTATGTCTGTCTTGCAAGGCAGTGARACCACTGCAGAGCAGAGGCTTTGCTGTAGCTATGAATGAGATCAACATCCACAGTGATGGGATGATCTCAACTCTCCCATCTGGTCCACAGGCCTACTCCCATAGGATCTACTTCCCTGAGGCTTTGCAGCTTACCCTCATTTACAACTTCTGAGGTAAGCAGGACTCGGCAAAAGAAGAATGGGAGCATTTTACATCATGTCATAAAAATGCTTAGCACTAAGAGGCTGTATGAGAGGTGTTGTCTTAGCCAACATGTCCCAGACTGAACCAGGGATTCCACAGCTAAGTTCAAAAGCGGGTAAAGCTGGGGTTAAGATTTTTCAGATGTAACAGGTTACTGTATAAATCACATATAGTGAAGTCCAGAAGATTTAGCATCTTCCCTAGGTTATAGGTCCATTAAGACTTACATGCACTGCAAATGGCTTCTACTGTACAATGCCTGGCATCAGCTTTTTAACAAATGAAACATGACTTGATCTATAACAAGATAAGAAGCTGGTATCTGAGGACAGAGATGCAGGGAGCTCTTTACAGGCAAACTCTCTCTTTTTTTTTTTTTTTTTCTCCCACATTCTGCCTGTGAACATTGAAGTAATACCTTTTTTTGTCAGACCTGGCATGCCAGATGTAATTAGCAAAAAAAAAAAAAATCTGATAACAACAGCATTTCTATTTTTTATGTGCTACTTTGAATCATTACTTGAGACTAATACCATTACTGTCTCTGGTCGCTTTATTTCATATAGCAGGGCCAAGTCTGACAGAAGTGGAGTTAAGCAAACATTTAAGTCTTAGGAATTCAACTATGTTAAGGAAGAAAAAAAAAAGAATATTAATGATTTGAAGAACCTTTGTTTCTGAGTGTTCTAGAAGTACTGTAGTTGGGCTTGATTTTTAACTGGACAACTTCAATTCAYAGCGTATAAATTACTCATATATAAATCCTCCTAGAAATAAAACCTAAGCTGCACGGTAAATAAAAAAAAATTTGCAGTCATTTAGACATGTTATGAAAGACATGTTCATTTAGACATGTTCATGAAAGTTAATTAGAAACTAACTTATATTCCAATGTAGCTTTTTTACAATTGCTATTGGAAATTCTTGGATAAAACAGGACATTAGATAATAGGCAAAACATAATTCCAGTTTGAAGAAAGCAAGGAAAAAAATGAACATTAATTACAATTATATATAAAAAAAATCACATATGAAGTAAATGCCGCAGTTAAAGCACAGGGCAGAGCTACTAGCAGTAATGCAGCTTTGTTCTCAAAGGAATCGCTGGAGTAATAACTTCTGTTTATAACTGTCCAGCTATACTCAAATGAATTACATGTGTGGTCAAGATCAAAATTTCAGCAAAGAGAAATTCCTTGATAACATTCAAAGACTGCATTACCCTGAGTTTCCTTCCTTCCTTCCTTCCTTCCTTCCTTCCTTCCTTCCTTCCTTCCTTCCTTCCTTCCTTCCTTCCTTCCTTCCTTCCTTCCTTCCTCTCTCTCTCTCTCTTTCTCTCTCTCTCTCTCTCTCTTTCTGTCTTTTCTTCCCTTTCCCTTTCCCTTTCCCTTTCCCTTTCCCTTTCTCTCTTTGGATCTCCAGTCAGCCATATCATTTTTTTTTGTCAAGCTAATTGCATGTAATAGAAGACTTCAGCTTAAATTGAAAATGTCCAGCTGGAGGCGCTGTTGTGGATTAAGTCACTAAGAAACACTTTCATTATTACCTGGTTTATTTCTTTAAGGAAATAATAATTGTCTAATTATTGCCCTGAGATATAATTATGCAAGTCACTCTGAAGATGACAGGAGTTTTGCACACACAGCCTAGGGCAGAGTTTTCTCCTATATGTTCACTGAAATAGCATTTTAATCCCATCTATAAAGAATAGTTCACCAAGAATTCTTTCTTTTAATTTCTTCTGAATTTACAAGTAAAATTGTCTAATGTAATAGAGAAATATGCCACTCTGTCTGGCAGCAAGGCCAATTTAGAATAAGTAATAGGTTATTGTTCCATTTCTTTTTCAATATAARCTGTATGTTGTTTACACACGGTTAGTCATGGACACAGTATGGTGATATCCTGTTGGAATGTAATGTGTAATTTTTTTTTCCCGTATGTGTCGCATCTGTGCAGCAKTCTCTTGCTGTGCAAAGCAAGCTGTAATGTCACCAAAATATTATATTGAMAGCTCCTATTGGAAAACTCCAATGGGATAGACATCCCATTGTCTATCTAGCCTTGGAGTCTATCTAGCCTTCCCCACAGTGCATTTACTGAGGTTTGAGCATCTTTTAAATGTCCCAAGTGATTAGACTTCAACATTACCTCTGCCACAATTGTTTCACAATGTAAGAGAGTCCAATGGTAGAGATGTTGTCCATTGTAAAACCACCTGATTTTATTTTCCATAATTTAGCAATGTTACGTGTATATGCAATCCTGTCCAGCCCTATCCGCTATGTGAATACTTTCCAGTTATATGCTKTAATTGTATCATAACTTACACCCAGATAATAAGCTTGGTGTCTCTTTGTAGTGGCTAGGCTATAAGGACATGAGGACGTGTACAGTGACTAAAGCAGCAACATTAATCTATCTAGTGCTTTATCTTGCTCAGTAAAAGCACCTATCTTTAGCTTCATAGGCCTTGAATTGATAATCTGTCCAGGAGTGACAAACTGATGTCTTCCTCAGTCATTGTTTATCTGGATGTGATGATGGAAGATCTATCAATGCACAGGTTTGGGGAAGATTTTTTTTTTTTTTTTAAGTATTTACATCTAATTGCAAACTCTATTTTGAATATAAACTTCCTCTGCTTCTACTGTCTTATTTATCTCCATGCTGCATCATATTTTCAGAGTGAGTCACACAAGCAAACAACTGAGTACTTTTTGATTTGGTAGGCTATCTAGATCTCCAGGGAAGTCCTYTAGACAAAGAGTTGTCCAACACATACCTTTTTTTTTTCAGAGACTGTAGTTCAGGGTAGTAGCAGCTGGTCAACTGTTAGTCTGCTGTGATTTTACTGTGATATGTTAATCTGCAGTGATTTTAATCACTGAGTCTGATCACAAAAGGCCTGAAAAAGGGTCTAGCAGATACATGATCTGTTTCAGGTCTTCTAAGAAGCAGGAAGTTGCTTCATTAAAAGCAGAGGGACAGAAAGTGCATTTCTACAGAAAGCAGTGCCATGTGTGGAATATAGAAGGCCTCTATTTCTTAAAAGACTCTGACCATATAGCAATTTTCTTTTTTTGCAAGCAGAGAAGAGATCAGAGAAGGATCAAAAGAAGATTCTTTTGAGGTAGCTAAAGTAGTCTGTACTTTTAGCTCCTGGAGAATTATCTGCTGTAGATATCAACTACAATTCCATGTTCCTCGGGCTAAACTACATCCGGGCTCAGTTTTATAGAAATATGAGGAATTCAGTAGTCATTTTGGAGTCATAAATCAGCTAAGCTAGGAAGGAAGTATCTGCTCATTATCTGTATGAACCAACAGCCCAGTCCCTGCCCACCCACCAGCATTACAATTCCCACCCAGCCTCAAACACTCATTTCACCCCAGCCTGGAGCATTTAGTCCCTTCTCCAAAATGCTGGAGTGGTCCCAGCTCCAGCCCCACTGCATCCCTACCCCTGCCTAGCTTCCAGGCTCAAACCCAACCCAATCCTGACCCACAGCAGTGCCCAGCACCATGGACTGCTTCTTTGAGGCAGTGGGAGAGGCCCTGGCAATGAGGCCAATCCTGCCTCAGATCTACTTCAAAAAGGGGCTTCTTCATCTCAGTCCCATACATTCAGTCCATTGCTGTGTGTTCTTGTACTATTTTTAATGCTAACTGTATGAGAAAAAGATAATTACAGTATGGGGGATGAAGCCCTAATGAGTTTGTTCATCTATTTTGATCTTCAGGAATAATAATGAATTGGCAATTGATATGGGGCAGAACTCTTCTACAAGACAAAAACTACAGAAGCAAATAGGAAACATTGGACTATTAATACCATAAGGCAATGGCAAAATAAAGAGGAACAWGGACTTCTGTAACTGCAGTATGTTCTCCAACCCTCACTAGCTGCAGTGGGAAGACAGATTTGTCCTGGAATACTCTAGCACTGTCATCCAGGGCCATGCTGCTCTGAATTTCCATACAGATTCCCCACCTGTATTCCCAAAGGAGTAGTGCAATTAAGAAAGGCAATCAATGAGTGTTACCCAATTACTAYGCTTCCTGAAAGAGGTGCAACTCTTGGAATAACTACTGCCCTTCTTTTGCTATTCTGGATGGTAGAAAAGGGTGTTTGTACTTCTCACACCACCCCCAAACAAGCCTGCATATGAGGCTTTATCCTTGCAACATGGGCAATGAATCAATCTCATTATGTTAATATTAAACTTTAGACAGGCAGAGTGACCAAAGCAAACTGCAGTATTGCCTACTGGAACATAATTGTTCAGTGAAGATGAGGTGAGCAATGATTCCAAAAAGAGCTATCAAACTAGAAAATTGGGCAGCACAAGGGTAGATTAGATTCATTTTAGACAAGTGCAAGGTAATGAACACTGGAAGGAACAATTTAAGCTACTGATACATACTGATGGATTCAGAATTAGCTGATATTTCTTAGGAAAAGAGTCTGAGGCATCATTATGGATCATTCAGTGAAGACATGTGTTCTGAGGTGCAGAAGCAKCACATAAGATGTTTGGCTGTATGGGTAAGGAGATGGTGAATAGCATGGACAAAATGATATAATACCATTGTAAACAAGCCATTGTACAGCCTGTCCTCACTTTGAATACTACATCCACTTTTGGACACCTCAGCTTAAGGAGGCCGCAAGATAAATTGGAAAATGCTGAGAAGGTGAAAATGTGAAGTAAAAATGAAGAAATAAAAATGATTAGAACCACATGGGGATATTTCAAATAGGGACAAAATGCAAAAGAATCAGATACATTAATCTGGTTAGGAGAAAGTGAGATATGGTAGGAGAGAGTTCTCTGAAATACTGCATGGTGTCGAAAGCAAGCAAAGCATATATTATTAGCTCCTTTTTCCTATAATGTAGGCATGGTCAAAAATGGTCTGTGAAGAACAGCATGTTCTAAAAGGACACAGTGAAATGTCATTGTATACAATATAAAATAACCTGTAGTGCCCTGGGCTATAGAATAAAATTGCAGCAAGAAGATTCAATTCTGATTACACATTAATGATACTGACTTTCATTTACAGTAGGACCCCACAGCCACTGTAGGAGTGCTTTTAAAGTGTCTTTTCATGAATAAGACTCAAGCCCTTAAAAAGAAAGGCAAAGAAAGAGAGGACTAAGTTTTTTCTAAAATTAAGATAAAATTGCAAGAGCTATAATGTACACAGGCTATAATGCTATAATGCGCCCTAGGACACATATGCTAATCCATTACTGCTAACAAGAGGAAGAGGATGACCCTGTGATGCATAAGGATCTTAGTGTTTTGGTAACTTAAAATTTTGTCTGCAGTACTGAACATCAGCACTTTCATACAGACTAGTTTCTGGATCTGCTTTCCCCAAGCAGCCTGTAGCAACTCTGTCTCTCCAAGAACATAGCTCACTAGTTTGTTGCTCTGCTGACAATGTGGTAGCCTCACTTCTCTGGGTAGAAGGAAGGCTCCCATTCTTCCTGGTGCATCATTCCAATCATCTTAGATATCATCATATCTAAGTTCATACCTGAACTTAGACAGCTATTCTATAAGTTCAGGTATGAACTTAGACAGCTATTCCCCTTTCCAAAAGTTTGGAGAGATGCTGAGAGCAGAGGAGCAGGAATTGATTGGAATTTCACAGAAATGTGGGAAGAGAAATAAAGGAGGAGAGACTTCTGTATGCAACGAAGAGAAGAAGATAAAAAGAAAAATGAGAAATGCCTGACAGACAAGAGGGTACAAAGAAAAGAAGAACAGGAAGAAAACAAAATGGAGCAGAAACAGACTGAAAGAAAAGAAGAAATGAAGGAAATATACAGTATCATAAATTATTCAGAGACCAGAAAGAGTGGGGGAATATAAAGACATATAAATTGGAGGGAAAGAAGAGGAGGAAGAAAAATACAGAAGGAACTAGAAAAGAAATACCAGAAAAGAAGACCTAAAAAGAAAAAGAAGGGGAAAGATGTTAAAGGAAAATCTGATATACACAATGTTATGAGTAGGAAAGACCGTTTCCATAGAAATTGAAATCTCAGCAAACAATATTGAAAAGCATGTATGTGGCAGAAAAGGGATAGACAGAATTGAGGATGCATGGAGGRTGAAATCTGAGTGAGAAGACACTGCAGACCTGCTACCAATGTGCCTCCTGGGTGGCAAAGAGACAGAGCTCTGTATCGAGCAGCTGTCTCCAGCTTGGAGTACCTTCTACATTATCTCTGTTGGGTACATGAAAGTACAACATAATGGAAAAGCTTTATTGGTATAGATATTGCATAATTCATAAACATGAGTGCAGATAGCCAATTCAATCATTTTAGAGCAATCACATATTCTTTCTATGCTATTGTCTACTGTAGGCAAAAAAAAAATGTACATTTTTGCGCAAGTTTTGTGAAAAATGGAATAGCCAATGGTTTAATGTCCTTCCAGATGAAAAGCTAACAACTGCCTTGTTAGCAGAAGTTCAACTGAACAGCTACCTGGAAAGGAAAATTATCAGTGATTAATTTTTGATAACATTAAAATACTTTAAAAGAGCTTTCTGTACCTAGCACTGTTCTGATTTCAGAACAAGTCTGTTGCACAGAACAAGAGAACAAGCTCTGTAATCTCCCTGGATTTCCACTCATTCATAATATTTGGTTTTACACTGTGGTTCTACAATTAACCATCATCCACCCCGGCTGTTCCAAACCCAAAGGGGCTGGAATTTCAAAGATAAGAATCCCTTAGATATCACCTCCGATAACTTCTTTCAGCAAGCAAACAGGCTGTCAAAGCAATGTGTATTAAGGTTGTGCGCTTTGCCCATATTCTCGGGAGGTATCACAGATTTTGTGATCTTCTGCAGTTTTCAGTTTTAGTCTTTCCTCCCTTGCCCTCCCCCCCCCTTTTTTTTTTTTTTTTTGACCATTTACAGAACCACAGAAACACAGAATGGTTGAGGTTAGAAAGGACCTCTAGAGGTCTGAGATCATCTAGTCCAACCCCCCTGCTCCAGCAGGGAGCACGGGGCACAGGGCGGCATCCACATGGATTGGGAAGATCTCCAGAGAAGGAAACTCCCCAACCTCTCCTGGCAGCCTGTGCCAGGGCTTTGTCACGCTTGGAGAGGAAGCCTCCTGTGTTTTAATTTGTACGCATTACCACTTCTCCTGACACTGGCCACCACTCAGAAGAGTTTGGGCTTATCCACTCTACATTCTCCCCTCAGGTATTTACACATATTGATCAGATCCTCTCTTAACCTTCTCTTCTCCAGGCTAAACAGGCCCAGCTCACTTAGTCTTTCTTCATACGAAAGATGCTCCAGTCCCTTAATCATCTTTGTTTCTCTATGCTGGATCCTTTCTAGAAGCTCCACATCCCTTTTGTTCTGGGGAGCCCAGAACTACACACARTACTCCGGGTGTGGCCTCACCAAAACTGAATAGATAGGGAATATTTACACGGTAGATTATTTACTACTTAAATAGTAAGCTGTTTGATGCAAGGTATGATACGGTATATAGCATATATAATAATTTTAGACCATGCTGTAATACACAGATAAGGTGCTTTTACAGAATGTGGTTTCATCTATTAAACATAGGTACTGCACTGTCCTTTTCTCTTATTAGCAGCCTGTTTTGGAATTCGTTGCTCTGGGTACACATTTCTGTCCTGGTCCAATAAAAGCATGTAAGATTAAGATGTGTTATTTTTCTGTGCATTTGATATAAAAGAATAATTACTTGCCTTTTTTTTTTTTTTTTCTCCCATCTCTTTGTGAGCCTATGAAGGAGACATATTGTAAATAGGATGTAATTAGCAACTTGCTAAGAGTCTCTTAGTCTTTTCATTTTCTTGCAGGTTTGGTCACTGTCAAAATCTCACTCTACAGATTATTCCTCAGTTCCTGAAGAGACTTCAGTCATCTTTATAATCTTTTTGATTTTGCTTCATTTCAATATTGCAACCAATTTTCAAACTCAAACAATGAATAAGCTTAGTACTAGGAGATTCTAATATGAGCTAAGAAGCTCTTTCATTTCTATCTGATCTCCTCTCCTATATTTATTTTCAGAAGTAGTAGTAACTCTGAGTTTCTAGTGTTGATGAAGAGGCAAAAAAAAGAAAGGATGGAGAAGAGAAAGAAAAAAAGAAGAAKGAGCTGGCTTAAAATGAATGTTAGGAATGAAGTACCATCTAGAAATTGAAGCTACTTARTTGTTCTGCTCACATATGTGGAAGACTGTTTTAGTTAATGCAGTGTCTTGTAGGTCTGTAGCTGCAATAATAGAATAAAGACTGTACTGCTGACCTTTTCAGCTGTGTCTGACTTCTGCTTTCTTGCTTTTTATTTCCTGAACAGTAAGTCTGCATGCCCTTTTACGTCCACACAATTTGACAGAGCAACACTTAATGTAAAGTATAATGACAATGGGATTTACATCTACCACAACATCTATTTATCCTTGAGACATGCAGGCAAGTGTCCCCTCAGTTATTTCTGACTGATCTGGTGGAACTCTTAGTTTTCTGGCAGGAAGTTCAAAGCAGACAGCTCTATGCCCAGCCGTGGCGGATCTGCTCAGTCYTTTTGGTTTAGGGAAGGATTAGTATTGTTACTCTTAGCTGAGATCTTGTGGGTCTTCAGCCATGCTTACCAGTTGGGTAGATGTCCCAATGTCAAGGTAAAACTTCACTGAGAATAAATTCATAACCATTGAAGTCAATGGAGCTGCACCAGTGAAATTGGCTATAACTTCCTGTCCTTTATCTGTACTATATTTACTTTCAGCATTATTGTAACTGCTTATGGTTCAGTTTATATATGTTTGTTTATCATTCCCAGGAACAGTTTGATTTTTGTTCTTTTTAGGACTCTGCTCTCCTCTGGCATTTTCAAATTAAGTTTAGCCATTAGTACTCATGGCTTCAGTTCAACAAAGCACTTAAGTATATGCTGAAAGCCATATATTTTAAAAATGTGATGATATATTTTGCTGATATATCATCAAGACTTAATTTTTGTATGGTTACACTGCCTGTTAACCCAGTCCAGTATCATGCTGCTGCATGTGATATGGGCACACAGAACAGAAACAAACATTGTCCCCAAAAGCTCTCAAACCTGGGCTTCTTATACTGTAGATTCCTTGAATGTGTTACTGGTATCAACCTGTGTAAGCACTGCACCATGTTGATGGTTAGATGAGCCAAGATAGCTCCTATTTATTAATGAGCAAAATTAAGCAGAGCAACCTTAGTCAGTGTCAGTCTTTCTGCACCAACACTGGCACACTTAAATGACACCTTATCCCATTACCATAATTAACAGGTTGTATGCAGGGCTAGAGGTACTTGGTGTTCCCTCATTCTTCTGGGTTTAAATTTGGCAAGATATCATATATATCATATATCATAATATGGTTTTCAGGGCCAGATGTGTAAATTCAGCAGCTTGTCACTCAAGAAAGAAAAATAATATATATATACTACATCAATAAACTATCTTGATTATAAGCAGAGATCATTTGAAAGCTCTTGAACATAGGTAATAACAGATACTGAACAGTGTTAAAATGATCAACCATTCTATTTAAACTCATCATAAAGGAGTTCTGTCTTTGCATGTTTTGGTCTAACTACGATTTTTATCTTTTTGCCAGTTAATCAGTCTCTTTAAGTTTGACAGTTGATCTGGATAGCTTTGATTCAATTCTGTCAAAAGATGGGTTGAAAAGGTCATGTTTCTCTTCTGTAAATCCTTACAAACTGGGCTTTCGTGATGCAAAATGAAAATCAGGTTGTTTCATATGTATGTTTCATCTTATGCTTCCCTGACCCTGAAAGGTAAGAGAAATAGTTGTAGCTGCAAGATTTTGGATTTCCCTTTCCCATAGAATGGTTGAATGAGAACAGTTCTGCAGGCAATTATTTTGGAGTAGCACTAATTCATTCTGTCTAGCAGTTTAGAAAATTAGATGGATTAAGGGTTTAAGCTATTATGTCAGTCCCTGATTCACTTAAAAGAGATTTGATTGTGACCATTTCACATGGTAACTTCCCATGACTCAACCACTGAACTGCTGCAGGTTATTTCTGCATAGAAGTACCTGGGTTATCAGGGGGTTTAAGTAAAGTTATACTAGGAACTTCTCTCAGGGCTAGAGATTATTTCACATAAAAAGAGAAACTTCTTTGGTTTAGCTTCACATATAGGTATTATTCAGCACAACTGCATCAAACCTTGTCTATACCTTTGTGTACACTGACAAATTCAAGGAAATGCTCCATTAGGATACTTAAGAAAATGGCATTTTCTTGTGCCTAACTCAAGGGATATTGTGCTTCTCAGCCCTGCCGTGTCCTCTATGTAACCTTTGGTCAGTTAATTACACTTTTTAGAGCTTCCATTTCAAATATTGGAATTAGGATGAAGTTGTATTCTCTCTGCCTCATTTTATCTGAGCAAGGAAGTTACTGCTCCCAAATCTCCACTTGCAGTATGCCTAACTTGCTGACACTGAGCTTTTCTGGACCAGTATAACACACACAATAAATCTTAAAACTGGTTCTCATAGGTTAGTTCACATGTGAATGGCAGGAAATTAGCTTTCTCTTGCCTTTCTGGTTGTAGCTTTCCCAATACTAGCACTATGGACAGAAGCTCTTTCTTCTCCATCCCATTCCTTACTCATTATCCTTGCACTATTTTGCAGATTCTGATTTTTTTTAATTGAATCCACTAGCTCTTAAGTGATCTTTAGGTCTCTGCAACTATGCGCCTCTGTAGCTAAGATCAGAAGCTAACACAAAAAATCCACTAACAGTAAGAATTTTTTTTTTTGGTCTTACTACTATGGTTACCTGGGAGTTTGTTTCTTTTTTATCCTTTAACCAAATGCACTGGACACTTACTTACTTTTTAAAGCCAACCTAGACAAAAGAAGCTGATGGGCTGTGAAAACAAGCAGCAAAGAATCCTGAGAACAGAACTTGCCGTTCAGCACAAAGGGAATGAGCCGTAAGAAGTGCAACAAGAACATCCAGAGCATTGCAAGACTTATCCTTGGCCTTCCCTTTCATCCAGGAGTAGGCAGTTAAGTCAGAGTAGCAAAGGTGGGTAGTGGGATGGCACACGAAATCACAGGATAGCCTAGCAAAAGTAGACTTGGCAGTCAGCATTAAGATGACCTGACAAAACTATCCTGAAACAAGTCAGATAGTGTAAAGTTCAGAGAAAATCACTGACAGATAGATGCTGGTGACTTCAAAGAAAAAAAAAATGTTAAAAGGCAAATCCTACAATAGTTCTTTCAAAGACTCTTGATAAGCCACTCTTGAAACACTCTTAAAGGACTGTGAAGTTCTTATCTGATGGGGAGCCAGAGCCACCCATTACTTGTTTGGCACCTTAGCAGGCTGCTTGCTTCCCAAAATCCCTGGGAGAATTGACTTTTCTGCCCACAGGAATATCCCCTGACCTCCCATACACTTCATAACCAAGCTTCAGTAGCATTAGCATTAGCTGTCAGTATCATTAGATAGCAATAAAAAATAGATTTGAAGGTTATTTTCTAGTAATTGCTTTGAGACCTGGAAAGGAAATATTCAGAGCCCACAGTTTGGAGCCTCTCTGATGCATTTTATATATTGTCTTGATTTTCTGTTCTCTGCCTACCAGCACAAGTTTTCAAAGTCTTCATGCCTTCTTCCAGGGCTTGAATAGAGGAGATGGAAAAYACAAAGCTGCAGGAGTTAGAAGACAGGAAAAGAAGCACTATGCGATACCATTGCAGAGACTGCTGAAGTGGTGTTTCCTCAATTCCCAGACATTGGCTGGCACAGCTAGTAATAGTCAATTTCCTTGAAAGCAGCCAGCAGATCAAGAGCAGTACTAAGACTGCACACAATATTAATTCACACAGTAATTTCAGCAAATAAGCCCTTCTGTATCATTTTACATTCAGTGTGGTTCTGAGGTAATATCACAGGCTCTCTGCATTTAGCAGGCAGACAGCTGCCCCCCAAGTGGCACTGGTGTCAGCCTTCCCAGGGGGAGATAAGAGTGCTGTGTGAGCGAAAGCACTGAATACCCCACCTCAGGAGTTTCATTTATACCCTTGTAGGTTTTACCCCCAGTGATAGTTTTTCTAGCTAAAGCAAAGAGAATTCCTGCCGTTTAATATTCATGTAACTTGAGTGGCAGGCTGTTGCTGTTCTTTGCATATACTAGGCTTATCCTTTCAAGAGAGAAAGGAAGAAAATGTTCAAAATCCTTAAATGACATTGGCTCAGTACCTTTATACCTGATCACAGATGATGAGCATAAAGATTCAAAGATTCACCAGGCCTTTTTCAAAATATGCATSGATTGTTCCTGAGTTTTTGTAAGAAGGACCACTCAAGGGAAAATGTATAATAACTCTGGTGGGGAGTTTGTGGTGATTTAGGAAGTCTGCATACTTCAAAAAAAAAAGTAAGAAAAAAAAGTCTGTCCTTACATCTTCAACTAAGCTGAGTTACTAACTTACTCATACGGCTGAATTCAACACTTTGATAAAAACCTTGTAAAAGGAACAGTAGATAAAGGATCCTTACTCTGTACCATACAGCTCGCTGTATTTTTACTTTATATCCTTGTTGGGACATTGAAGATAAAAGAAGGGACTTAGCCTTAGAAACAAAAAAAGAAGGGTTGAGGAGAAAGGTAGAAAAACTATACAAAATCACATTCTCTCTGTATATTTAAGAAGCAGAAGACCTGAAGATTTGATTGTAGCTGGACAAGAGGAACAAGATACCAGCAGTCAAGGAAGGAAGGAAGGAAGGAAGGAAGGAAGGAAGGAAGGAAGGAAGGAAGGAAGGAAGGAAGGAAGGAGGAAAACTGTTCCATGCAATCTATAAGGCTCCATATGCTGCTCATTTGCTCATTCCTCCTTTCTTCCTCCAGTAGCAGCTCAGCTCCATATAGGATTTGTTGCTTTATTTACCACAACATGAGATAACTAGATATTTTAGCTTAGATTGCTAAGGTTGCTAGAGACAGTTGAGGCTCAGTCTCAGATCCTCCTTGCCATGGCAGGGAAACTGCGTTAGAAATGATGAATCCTTTGCAGTATGGAACTGTCTGGCCTATGAGGTTCTCTAATTAGAAATAATATGAGACACACCAGGAGAGGGAGACAGAGTGCCACACGAAATGTCCATTTTTCCTTTTTTTTTTTTTTTTAAATTTAGACATGAACTCTGTGATTTACCTCTATCTTTGTTAATTATTGTTGTTTTGACTACATAGCAACACAGTGATTGCCAGAGTCCTATTTTAAATTTATTAGGTGATGTTACCTTTTATCCTGCTTGCAGTAGGATCAGAACAGCTTAAAACAGGCTCCAATATTTCATAATTTACATACTTATTTCCTTCCCTCCCCTATTTAATCTTCATCTCTATGCGGTATCTGGGAAGAAGAAAATTTCCTCAACATAAATGAGTATCATGTTGAGGATAACACTCATGGGAATATGCTTCTGAGAAGGTTTGTATCTCATGATGATGATAAACAAGGAAAATCCTCTACGTAYCTCAAATCAGATGCAGATGTATCCGTAGATGAAGCTCTCTAGAAGTCAGCTAAGCTGCCCCACAATCAACCAGGTTTGCATATGGCCCATCTGTATTAGCTTTTGACATTGAAAACGAAATGGATGTGCATCCTTGCATTTAAATTAAGCAACTGGGAGAGTAGAATATGAGGCATTTATCTGTACCACCAATATTTAGTAGGTCAGTCTAAATGCTGCATCATCAATGAGTGGCAAAGTTTTATTTGCATGATATCCCCATCTGGCAAATGCCATCTAGGGACTTTGCCTTGGTTTGAGGCAGTGATTGCTAGTAAGGAGTGTTCAAACCGTCACTTAGCACACTGGTGATGAGGGCAAATATGAGTTTATAAGCTCAAGGAGACRAGAAAGTGCTATTAGTCGCCACAGAAGACAGCTGGCACCTACTAGATGTATGAAGGAACTGTTCTGTAGTTCAGACTGCAGTGTCATCCAGCCCTGAGCTCTGCGTTGACTTGTTTCCTTCCCTAGCRCCGTTTCCAGCAGCCCACTGCCAGACTGACATTTCTTCTCTCTGCTGTTAGTGACCATCTCCCTTGCTGTTTGGAAACCCCAACAGGCRTTATGGCTGAGTCGTGTCAAGGTGATTGACAGATTTGTACACAGAGCAGGCTTGGGCATCCAAGAAGCACTGATGATAACTCACAGAAATGCAAAGGTAAGAGAGCAAACATATCTGCCAGGATATGAGGAGCAAGTAGTGTAGGTCTTGGCTTCAGCCCATGAGCTTTGGGGTTACAGTTGGGCCAGTCTAGAGTTTGAATCAGGTGAGCAGGGAAATAAAGTGACTGACATACATGAGGAATGATGCAAAGAAGGATGAATGAACTATCTCTAACAACCATGGATGATCATGGAATTTGATAGGGATAGTACAACCCATGGGAGTTGATAGAGGCAGGTAGGGAGAGTACAAGGGGACAGGAATACAGAACAAAAAAAAATATATTGCTACTCTTCTCAAAAGTTGCTCGTGACAAGTCTTAGTTTTCYATCCTACTCCTTCCCACCACAGAAAAGAAATCACATTAGTTGTTCAAGCTGCTATCTCTAGTCTCCCCAAAAGGAAGACCAGTCTGTTACATTTTCAAATTCAAAGGGCAAAGTGTCTTCCCTGGCTCCATCAGGAGAGGGACACCACTCTTGATCATCTTCCTGAAAGGCCAGCTACTATATAGCTTTTATACTGCAAGTCTTCCACACAGATGTAGACAGCAAGTCCTGCTGATTAGGACAAAGTGCAGAGTGCCTCCATCATCCTACCAAGGAGGTAAATAACAAGGTTTATCCCCATATTAAGTCATCRTACTGGTTCAGAGCCCAAGGTGGACAAAGGTCATGGAAAACCTATTGACTCTTTGTTTCAACTACMATCTGTAAAATGAGAAATAGTGGCACTTCTTGTCTTCCTTTATTTAGCCTCCTAGGTCTAGGAGATGCATGATCTCTCCTCCAACTCTGAGCTGGTTGAAGAGAAGTCAGGAATCTTGAAACAGCTGAAAGGTAACTGAAACTTTCCCTGATAAGTGTGTCCTCCAGTGGGAGCAAATACTGAAGAGCTAGCTTCGAGCTCACACAAAAGCCTGGTCTGTATTGCCTAACTGGGTTGTAATATCTTAGGTCAAGGACAGCTTGTCATTATCGGTTTTACATTCCAGGGAATTATGATCTTAATTTTCTTTCTTCTCCATATTACGCTATCCACCCCCTTCTTGTCCCAAAAGATAATGGATATCACAAAGCTTCCTCTCTTGCAGGCTCTTTCCTTTGTGTGTCTTTATTTTTTCTTTTGTCATTACTAACATTTAAAGACTTTCACCTGMAACTGAGTATACACCATCAAATTCCCTTGCTTTGGGAATTGCCTGGTGTTTCTCTTCCTCTGTCTGAGCAAAGTCAAACCTGAGAAAGGATCGTGATTTGTCTTCTCTCATACACCAGCCTTGTCATTTTGCCATTAGTCTATACGGTTGATGGAGTCTCAGTGAARAACCTAAAGCTTTCTCCTCCTCCTTAGCAAGGAGAATGAATTTGTCAAAGGAAAAATCTCCTTTTTCTTTTCAGTGAGGCATTGATACCTGGTTTATTTCTCCATGCAGACATGGTTGCAAATATACCTTTGCCATCAGACTCACCATATTCCTTGCATATATAGGGGTGTAAAATATTAAACTGTGCGTGTCAGTTGGGAAAGGGATCCCAAAATGATCCAATGAACTTTTAGTCCAGACTTCTAGACTGCCTTCATTGCTATTACATGCTACACTGTTGATGTAAGAAATGAACGCATGGTTGTGGGGAAGCACTTCTATATATTTTGTGTCTGATCTTGCCTGCTCTAACCCCATTAGACATGCCTGGATCAAGGTGTTGGATTAGGCAACCTCCAAGAGCACCTTGCGACCTAGATTGCTCCCTGATCCTCTGCTTATGTATGTTTCTTAGTAAGATTGACTGCAATGAGGAGTATATCAGAATCTCACCTACAGAATAGTGGAATGATGATCACTCCCAAAGAGTGAAGCTTCTGATTTGAAGTAAACTTCTTTATTTCAATATATGYTTGGACTGTACGTAACTTTGATCCCCCATCCAGATCCAATCAACATGTATCTTGAAGACCTGCTCAGGTGCAGAGATCTCATTTTTAAGTCATTTAGATCCAAATTAAACATCCCCAGGTTTCAAAGCTGTGTTGATTTACACAGTAAATAGTGAGGGTGGGAGTCTGAGAGAATACAAAATGTGGAGGCAGAATTATAATTCCAAACAGGATGTTTTCCACAGTTTACTATGATGCTGCTTCAGGAGTGATAAAGTTCAGATTTGTGTGTTCAAGGAGAGTCATTTCTTACCAACAGTGCATAGTCAATTCCCTTCTGGTTCCCTTCTCTGTGCAACAAGTCTCCATGATAATGCATAATGTTGCCTAGTGGAAAACTACTAAAAGACCATTTATACAGAAAAGCGGAGAGAACTGACTTGGACAACAGAAGATATTGGAGAGGAAAAGAGAGAAAAGGTGGTTTCAATTTTGAAATAAAAATAGAAATGATTACACTAAAAAGATAATATATTTTCTTCTGGTTAAAAAAGCACTAGAAGAGGTTTTTCTCTCTGCTCCTTGACATTTCCCTTTTCCTGTAGAAATTCCTATTTAGCCTAATTAGGCTTTGTTTCTCCTTCATTTGGGCTCCATAACTCATTAGCTTCCAGCTGGGCAACTCATGATTCTAGGATGTCTAATTACCTTCTTCTAGCAGATATCCTGATTGCCTCTGGTCAAAAAATGCTGATCCAGTCCTTTCAGCTGATCTGAGCTGATCTCAAAATGAGTTGTGCCATTAGCTCCTTCTAATTTCATCCATCCTTTCTATTTATTCCCCTTGGTCAAGATCAACATCACATATGACCTGATGTGACAGAGAGCAAAGAATATAACAGATTTAGTAACTTAAAGGGGAACAATCACTATCTTTATTGGTCTGCTACTGCATTATTTTGTCAATGTCAAGAAGTTTTGTTTGAAGATTCAAAGCAACACGATAGATATGTATCTTCATCCATTTCAACATAATCAGAGAGGTCAGTTCAGTTTCTTTTCATTCCAAGTGTGACATTAGATCCATTTTAAACAGGTAGGGACCCTAATTCAATTTTGACCTTTTTCTCTGGATCTGCATCAAAAGCTAATTTGTCAGTCACATTCAAGTCTAGTTCAGTGATAGTCAAAGCAAACTTTATAATTTTCCTCTAAATTTGGATAAATATACCTACATAGCCCCAGACCTTAATTAGAAGTTCACTTCATTCTTTTTGTGGTTCAGTTTGTTCAGATTTAATTAACTAGCTTTAAGAAAAAAAATCTTAAGTTAGAAGGACTGACCCCTTAGTGGTCTGCGTAGATTATATTTTTCTGTATATAAATTCCCTAATCACAAGATACAAGCAGTATCAAGGAAAAATTGCTCAGTTCACTTCGTTTAAAACAGATCAGAATTGAAGGGGTTTATTGATTTATGAATGACAGTTAACCACCAATAGTAAATACATATTCAAGAGAAAATATCAGCAATGAAACAGATATACCATGACACCGAACACTTACAAAATGTTATTGAACTTACAAATTTCTAAACACATTTTTACAATTAAAAATCCTGCAGGCACTGTCAGACTGAACCATTACAGAATTATAGGTTAGCAAGAGTTTGGAACATATGAACAAGATACATACATAGTGATCTATGTATCATATTTGATACATATTTTATCATATTTGTTTCCATTTTATTAAGTTCTTTTCTCTCTTTCCTGTAGTCCCTTCCTCTCTCATTCTCAAGCTTTATATCACAATTTCACTTGGATTGCAGAGAATTTTGAGGGCACTCCATAGAATCTTTTTCCTATTTATCATTGCTATAGACTATTATTCTCCACTAAAGAGTCTAGCCAAAGAGCCATTTTCCCATCTGAAAGCAAGAGAGACTTATCCTCTTTCTAGAACAAGAGAATCTGCCTATTGTCTGTCATCAGTAAAGGTTTCTTTATTCTATTACAGCCCCACTAATCACAGAAAAGCTCTGTGCTGAGATTCTGCCACTCACCATGGGTATGCAACATATTCTAGCACTTCAGACACCCAGAAAAAATGGAGGTCGTGCCTTTAGTTGTAATTCAGACAGTCCTTCTAAGCCACTACTCTGTAATATAACAACAATTCTAAATACAGAGTTGTTACCTCCTTCCTAAAATCCCCATTCTGAACTGACATGCTTGTGGATAGAAGAGGCTGAGAAAGGGGGTTGTGTTGTGGTTCTCAGAGAAGCCTTTGTATTTTGCATAGTGTTCTGTATTTATATAGCACTGTTGTCTTCAGCATGCCAGGGATAAAGTAGTGAATTCATGTGTGTGGTGTCACTTCAAAAACATCAAATCTGTTTTTCAGGTGTGGAAAGTTGGTAGTTTGGAAGGCGACTTGCTCAAGGACACACAAACTAGGTCAAATATGGGATTGCTGGAAAATGTGTTTGATCTAAGGGACAAGGTTATATTTCCTGTCAAGATACTGGCTTTCCATACTGTGTTACATTAAGCACACAAGGTTCTTATTAAAAGTAGTGGTACTGATGTTTCCTTTTAAGGATTGCCACAACCAGGAAAGCTTGTTGACTTTGTTTTCTCATTTTTTCACCAAATATTTTGATCTATAGCCATATAGTTGTACTTTCTGTGAGCTATATTACATTTCCCTGTGGTGTAATTCTTTTCCTTCATCATTAGGAAGTGTGTCATAAAGATCCTGGCTATAACATAGATARAGATGCCATTCTGAGGGTAAAATATTTTGTTTTGGAAGCATTTATTTTGTGAAAAATCATTTTTATACCTTTAAAGCACTTTTGATGGGAAGTTGTTTCTTTTTACTCTCCTTATTATAACCTATTCCTTTGTGGTTTTGCTTTTTACTAGAGATGGTTAACTTCCTGGCTTAAGAATGTTGACCACTTTATGTAAGTGCACAAGAGTTTGTCAGGTGTGCAAGCCTTTTTGCTGACATAGACAAAACGCAGTTTCCTTATTCCATAAATAAAATGACAGATTCTGCTGTTAAAAGGATTAGCTGATGTAAGACATTTTATTATTTTTAGAGAATAATAAATTCATAAGAATAAATAATGTCTCTGCAAGAAGTTACTGCTTCTTTTTTATATCTATGTGCATATGTTACCCCTCCACGCTGCCAAACTGAGTCAGCCGATATTTTGCCCTGATGCACCCACAATAGGATAACATGATAGATTAAGCCAAGGCAGCTGCAATTAATACTTAAATTAGCTTAATTTAATTTTCCTTTTTAAATAAACCCAATTTACCTCTGTGGAGGTGTGACACATCTGATTACACACGGAGATGCTGGGAGTAGCCATGCTTGGAGAAAGAGAGAGAGAGAGAGAGAGTGAGCTCTGTGCACTGGGTGATAAGAGATCAAAGCTAATAGAGCTCCTCAATATTTTTATTAGCAATAATTCAAAGGAATCTCCATTTCTAATGTCCCTCTGTAACAGCTTTAATTGCACAGATAATAACTCTGAATCCTGGCAAAGGAAGAGTCAGGGGTCAGTTCTCATTTCAGCAAAAGAATTATGGAAATTAGAAAGGCTAGTTAATGTAAATAATCTTCACAGCCTCCTCCTTCATCTTAGTTTCAGAGCACTTGGCTTTCAGCTTGTGGGAGTGTAGCTGAGCAATGGATGGTGATGTGGGTTGGGCATCTTGCATGAATCAGAGATTTTTAAAAGTAATTAAAATTCTTCTTGGGCCTTCTGCTCATGACCTGCTATATCAGCTCCAGCAGCAAACATACCAAAGCTTTTCTACAAATTTCCTTGTTCTTGGTAGTATAGGTCTGGTTAGAGTKTGTGCACATATTCTTCTGCATGTGTGTATGCCCTGGCAAGAGCCCATAGCACTTGGTAGTTTCTCAAAAGCTTATTCAAACGCTCTTCACAAGTTACTTTTACTCTCCAAGACATACAGACAGCACCAGKCAGGTCTGGTGTGCTGAGAGATGTAATGTTAATAGGATAAAAGCTTATAAAGGAAAATAAACATGACGTGGCATCCTGAGAATGGCATGACATCAGAGGCCAAATGGGAAGGTACATCCCTGCCAGCATCCCAATGCATATTGGGACACACATTGAAAACATTGAAGACTATAGATCTCAGATTAGATTTAGCATGCCAGGGTTTTGTCTCACCATATAACATCCCAAAGCCAGGGCATACAACCCTTTCTTGTCTGATCTGAATGGTTTTGTTGTATTGACCTTCCAGATCTCAGGTGTCCAAGCACACTTTCTGACAAGTACCTTCAGAGCTCGCATAAAGTATGCTTTCCAGCCTGAATGTCAGGCCTGCATCATGATTGAGGATGAATCAATATGCACTGTGTTTTTCTTTCCCATAGTCCCTATCTGTGAAGACAGAGAGGTCACACAACCACCCTGCAGCATATCAGAATTTCAACATTCTCCTCAATACTTTTAGGGACATAGAAAAGTATTTTCATTCCATCATT
>NW_020456154.1:1961336-2074965 GCF_003342845.1 Nothoprocta perdicaria | reverse complement strand
TTTTTTTTTTTTTTTGCTTTTCTTTCCATTTCCTATAGCCAGGGAAGGAAGAGCCCTGTTCATTTGTAGATGCCTTATTCCCATTGAAGTCAAAAGAAACAAGGTACCTAAATATTTTGGGGAATCAAGTATCAAGAATGTCATTGCTTGGCTGTGACTAAAACTTGCACATTTCTTTGGAACTTGTTTTTAACACCAAGTTTAATGAGTTCAGCGCTAGCTCAAGTAACTCTACACATAACCAGAGAATGACTGAGTTGGGAAGGCATTTCTGGAGATCATCTAATCCAATGATCCCTGCTCAAACAAGATYACCTAGGGCATGTTTCCAAGGATTGTGTCAAAATGGTTTTTGAATATCTCCAAGGAAGAAGCCTTCACAATGATCCTGGGCAATCTGTTTTAGTGCTCTGTTGTCCTCTGTTTACTGTGAAGTAAAGAAGTTTTTCCTCATATTCAGATAAAACTTCTTATGTTTCAGTTTGTGTCTATTGCCTCTTATCCTATCACCAGACACCACTGAAAAAACGTCTGGCCCCTCTTTACACCCTCTCTTCAGATATCTGTATGTGTTTRTAAGATTGACACTCAGCCTTCTTGTCTCCAGATTGAATAGCCTCAGCTGTCTAAGCCTTTTCTCATTTATGAGAGACACTCCAGTTCCTTAATAAACTTAGTAGCCCTCCACTGGACTCACTGCAGGAGATCCATGTCTCTCTTGTATTGGTGAATGTATGCTATCCACTCAGCGCTAGAGTCAAACTTGTGATATAGACATTGTGAATTAAATCATGATCGTATTAAATTTCAGGTAGTAGGCCCATACCATAGGATTTGGAAGGTGATCTATACAATTTCACCAGCTACACTAGCCTAAGGTACAATGGTTTGAAATACAGTAAGCACCAACATAGGAAACATATTCCAGCGTAATGCCTACGCTCAGACTATGCAATTGTACTAAGGGCTACAGGCAACAGTTTGCTGACCTTGATCATTCCTGAATCCAGAAGCTTCATTTAATTCGTGTATTTCTATTGCATTTTTAATCTCTAAACAGTAACCATAATGAGATTGTCAGAAGTGTTGGATCTATGTTGCAAAAAATGTCAAAAACTTATGTGTTTCTTTTCTGTTTTCTCTGTAAAGAAAAATCCCCCCCAAAATTATAGAAATTTTAGAGATGGTTGCACTGATCTTCAACTTTCTCCATCAAAACTTGCATGAATGTATAGTTCTGGGTTGACAGAGAAATCTGTTGTTATTGATTCTATCTTATTGATTTGATTTTTTCTACTCGTGCTACTGACCTAGCTTCAATCAATTTTATTAATAATACAGATAGAGGTTTTTTTACAGTGCTTCCCAGGGGAACTGTGGAGGTTAGAGTGATATTTTTTCTATAGTGTTTTCTCAAACATTTCACATTTCTAGACACTATGAAAAGCTTAGCTTGATTGTTCCTGTGCTAAGCATTCCATACTTCGATTGTGTTCATTCAGTTCCACCATATAAACATGTTCTGAAAGGCTGAAGTTCATGAGATCTTTACCTTAGTTTTCCCTTGATTTGTGCCAAAGGTTTTTCTAAAAGCCCATGTGTTGGAAAAATACCAAATGTTTTGTCATATATGGATTTTACTTCACATTTACTTTTTCTACTGATATCTCTCTACTTGGGTGCTAGGCCATTCAGTATGAGTTTCCTTTTCCAGTACTGTTCCTATGTCAGTAGTATCTATCTACCCTTTATACTTGACTAGTGTTTATCAATCACCCTTCTTTGGGTGAGTTTGCAGTCTGCATTTTACACTGAACAAGGGAGAAGTAACTTACTCTGAGGTAAAATGAAAGGCAGAAACCGACTCCTACCCGACACTATCTTCTGGGCTACTCTGCAGACCAGAGTCTTGTGGAGCAAAAAAAAAAAAAAATTTTTTTTTGGTGAGTTGCAATGAATTGCCATGAAGTAAGGTACTTAAGTAGTGTATTCAAGCAAGGTATTCTGGCCTGAGTGTCTGAATTCAGTCTGAACTCAGAACCTCAGCTCCAGAAGCCTCCTTCAGTCACCCATAAAAACTTTGCAGACTATGTGGTGGGTCTAGGAGCTCAAGTTGGGCTGTTGAAATTGTCCCCAGGACGCAGACAAGAGCCTTGTTCAGAACTGCATTGCAGTCCTCTCCTTTCATTTAGAAGGTCATTTTTTTTCTTCTCAAATTCTCCTAGTAATCCCTCCTCTGTGAGCATATCCTGGCACAAGATGGCTCTCTGAGTCATTAATCCAAGATTTGGCTTTCTGTGGCAAAGTTATGTAACTGCATTTATGAGGAAATCCCAGGAGTGCGTTCCCTTCTTTTTAATATCAGTTGTAATGTTAATGGCTCCATGCCTATATCATTTAGTACAAAAACAAGTTAAGTATGGAGCATTTGCATCCAGAGTTCTGCAAAGGAAATAAGAAATTTTAAAAGAATTAGTTATATCCTACACGTTCCAGACTTCAGTGAGCTTCACTTACTGATCCTTTAATGTCATTGCTTTAAAGTATAGCGGAATACTATTTTTGTTTGCCTCTTGCCATATAAGCCCTGGTGACATGGGTTGTAGGTAAATCTCGTAAGAAGAGCAAAGGGTACAATATTTAACTGAATGTGTGAGTTTACTAAAAACAACATCATCATGAACATTAGGCCCAGAAGCTGACCTCCCATGAAGGTAAGAAAGCTAGTGATTGTATACTCTTAATTATAATAATTATGTCCCAATTAGGCATCAGGACCCTGCTGCCTTCAGCACCATCCAAGAAGGCAGCAAGGTGACCCTTGCCTCAAAAAGCTGTCTAAGGAAGGAGACAAATGGTTGCAGCACACACAGTAGGGAGCAGAAGATAAGATTCTATTGTGGTTGGTATGATCAGGTGCAAGCTTAGCATCTCCACAGAGTTTGTTAGTTTAATACAATGCTACATAGTAGGCTACCCCTGACTCAGTTATAGCTGATCTAGAAAGTATGTTAGGATAGTGTCTCCACAAGGCCCCATACAACTCAGTTCATTTCTTAATATTCATACACATGTTGTTCCCAGATTAAAGCCAGGGAGTAATTCAGACCTGGGTGACTGATCAATAGTCCCTACCATGGAAGAAAGATCAGAGGAGATGGGCAAAGGATGAGGTGCCCATGAAGCTCAGGAATCATGTAGGATGAAACTCATTGATCATATTGGTGTACAGAGAACTGACTTTATCTCAACACACAGGGCACCAGAAGATGCTTTTGTGTCAGATATGTAGATGTATCTCTTGAATGGATTAACTGTGTATACTTTTCTTCCTGAGTTGTTCAAACAAATACAAGTGTCTCCCTGAGATTAACCAGATCAGCATCAGGAAAGTATATGTATGGTTCATAGGGTATAAACCAAGACAGGGCATAAAATGTGACCAACTAACAAAGGAATTTTGAAGAGAGCAATGGTTTTGAGCTTCAACCCATGTATTCCTTTCCAGTGACTAGGGGCACCCATCATTTTGATGGTGAGTATGTAGAGACCAGTAACGGCAATCACATCGGTATAGTGATTGAACTGTAGATGTGTACACATTTGTATTGTGATTTCACTACATTGCTAAATCATGTTAATAAATAAAAAATCCCACATAATGTCAGCTATCTTAATACGGAGATAAACTTTTATATTAAACTTTCCACTCTGTATGCGTGGGATATCAGAAAGAACCTGATCAGAGAGTGCTGGATTCTGACAACTTGCTGATGCATGTTGCAATATGCTCATATCTTCCTCCCTAGTTTCCATGTATCTGTGCTCCACCGCCTTGCCTCATAAGATTTACCACAAGTACTGCAGTGCAGCTTCCATTGAAAGAGCGTATATAACATGAGATATTGCAGATCTTATTTTCTACAGCCCTTAAAGTCTTCCGTGGGACTTAAAATTAGTCTCATGAAAGGAGCAGGAAGGACATAGGTAAGACAATTCTAGGTTAGGTATAAGCAAGAGCAATATCCTTTCGAGTAGCAAAGAAAAACATTCACTTAAGTAAAGGATATTTAATGAATAAAATCTTAAATAAGCAAAGCACCTGCCACTCCTTTTAGCTGCTCCTAAATACAACGTTTTTTGCTCCCTCTGGTGGCTCTGTAATGGCAGATCAGTAATACACATTTGCTAAAGCAGTCTGCTAATGGGACCGGTGCACTGTGCATAGCCTGTTTAGCAGGAGACTGTCCCATGGAAGCAGCTATTGACACTGCTGTCATTGAACCATCCCACTAACTCCCTTCCCTACAGGAAAAAAAAGTCACATGAAATAATGAACACAGAGTTTTGTAGCATACATCAAGGTTCTAAATCTAATTACTTAGTTTCAAGACTTCAAGATAAAATCAGTGAAAAAAAAAAGATGAGGTGAAGCTGTCTGCCTATGATGAYAGAGAAAGCAATGTTGCACAGCATGAAAAGAGGTCCAAAAATATTATAAACAAAAACTATTACTAAACCATTTCACAGTTTTGGAAATACGATCTGTTCAGGTCTCACCGTGGTCAATTCTTTATTGAGCAGTCATATCCATGATCCAAAATAAAGAGACACCTGATTACATTCGCAGGTGAAACAAAATCTGGAAGTGTTGTAAATCCCAAGGAGAAAAGAGAAGTAATGTAGATTGCATTTAATTCCATGTAGCTCCTTGTACGTGCCCTGYAACAGTCAAAGCTGGCTGAAAGAAATAGAGTTTGAAAATAAAACAAAATTAGACTCAGCCTGGGAAAATGCACACAGGGGAAAACTCATCTGAAAGTAAATTTTCTGGAGGAAAGGMATATACTTGAAGGGTTGGCTAGTGAGAGAGATGGATGGTGAGAATAAATGAATTGTGTGTCTGCAATGCAATGTGCTGAAAGGAAAAGTCAATGTAATTAGGAGTTTCTTGCACCTGGAGTTACGCAGTCATGCAGGAAATATTAGGAAAAAAAATGCTGAAATCAAGCTGTTAGCTTTGATGACATTTACTTTGGCCTGAATGTGGCTTTCCAGTATACGTAGTATGGTTAAACAATAGGGAAAACAGCATCCACCAAGCATGGCCAACTTCCCTGATCCACTGCAGCATATAACTCAAAGCTTCATACAGTCAGGACCTACTACACCAATGTTTCTCTCAGAGCAAGGATGCTGAAAAGATGAGTGTACCATAGACCATATGGTGACAGGGATCCTGTCACAACAGGACGCTGCAAGACAGAGGGTCAAAGTGGATCTGGCTCTGAGAGTGGACACTATGGCCCCTGTAGGTTTCCACACTTGCCAGGTATTTGGTTAGCCAGCATCCTCCTCCTAAACAGAAATATGTCCCTTGACATAAGACACAGACACAGAATAAGATGTAAACATGAAGTGTGTAAGAGAGGTGGGATGGCTACCCATAGTTAATGTATCCCAAAKCAGGAATCACCAAAAAGAGACGGGGAGCTATCCAAAAGGTGTGTGACTTTAAAGAAATGACTTAAGAGCTGAAGGCTTGAAGGATAATTCACATTAAAAATGTGAATTATGTCCTACTAGTGAGCTCTAATAGATTGCTGAATAATTTTAAGGGAAGTAATAGAAACAGCTCAGATGATAGATACAAAAAACTCTCCAGGTCAAAGAACTAAAGTAAAAGAAAGAAAAGGCTGAAATTGTTGCAGAGATGAGCAAGACAAGCTGATACTATCTCTTACATTATTTGGAATCAAACATCAGAGAGCACTCAGGAAGAGAAGTGAGGCCAAAATGAGACCTGGTAAAAGCAGATTAATCTGTTGAAAAGACAGGAGATGGTATATCATAGTGATATACATCAAGTTCTGAAAAACATTTTCGCCTCATAATTGGTGAATCATGCCCCCACATTTTAGCTCTTTGTGAGTATTGATAGAGAAGTTCAGAATACAAGATGTTCCTCAGTTGGTGGAAAATGCGCTATATTTCTTGATAAACTAATTCAACAGTTAATTATCCTGATTCTTTAAAACATGCACTTTGCTTGCTTTTTTTTTTTTTTATCCTGCCTTCTAACGATTGGGCTTCATCATGCCTTTGCTAAAGAGCCTTCAAACACTTTCCTCTCTGCATAGGCAATGCAGCCTGCAAGCTAATCTCCATGAAGTCAAATTAAGGCATTTAGTCCCCAAGAGAGACATGATTTAAAACTCATCCCTCCTGTTGTTTTCTCCTATTGGCTAATTTAAGTAGCTTCCTTCTCAGTGTGCTGGCTCTAGTGAATTCTGTTCCTCAGTACCTAGCCCTCCAATATGTCATTAAGTCAGGAATGAGGGCCTTGAAATCCAGGTACTGCAGTGCTCACTGCTGCAGCGGAAACATTCTTGTGGATCGGTGGCCGAGGCCCTGCAACTCTAAAAAGAGTAAACACTACTTTGTCCGTTCCACAGTAATATTTCAGGAGTGTTGTATTACTTCTACTACTCTTTCCTTTCTGCTAGACCCAGGATGTTGCTCTAAGCAACATTCCATTGCAAGTGACATAGCAGATACTTAATGTCACTGTTAACAGCTGTTCTAGTAGATTACTACCTAAAGATTCATAGATAGGAAATAATAGATTATGACGAGAAGAGAGTGAAGTAAATTCTGACATGTTATGAATAGATACAGTGGCATCAAATCCATGGAAATTCAGTTTCAAATCAGTGACAGATTGGGTTTCTGCATATTTTCTGGATCCCAGTCAGGAATTGCTGTTTTGGGAATCACCACAATGTGTAGCAAGCCACCAAAAATTGACAGTGCTTGTCGAGGATCTGCCAGATGGGGCAAGAGTGGGTCATTAACTGAAGTAATAGCCTATTCAAGTGGAAATACCTTAACAGAACGACTTGACTGAAACTCACAAAGAGAACAAGTTCCCTCATTGCTCTGCAGGGGAATGAAACAGAGTTTGAAAACCTCAAAAGCAAAATTTAGGAACCAAGAACTGGTGATAGGATATACAAAGTCAAGCTATTCACAGGGGGCAGGAAGCTTTGAATTAGTGAGAAAAGGAAGAAATGGAAGATTTTACAGGCAAGGTTTTGATTAACTGTGGGGCCAGCCAAGCTCAAAAGAAACTAGTCTGGATGCAGTTCAGAGGGAGCCACAATCAGGAGACTTAGCCAACTGGTCAGATTGATAGGCAGCTCTAGGGAGTGATTCAGCMCAGCTAAGATCTGATTCACCTTTTGGAAGTGCCAGGCTTCTGATTTAGATATTAGGGATGACTGACTCATTCCTTGAAGGGGCCTTCCTCCAAAGGCTGAAGCAAACCTGCATATAGCTGATATGCAGCTGATATGCAGGAATAGCTGATTTTCCAAGTGAGTCCTTTCCCTTGACATCTGCCCCAAACAGATCTGTTTGTCGCTCAGACAGTGATGCCATGAGAGAATGTGTGTGCATGCAGCGAGTACAAGAATGCGATTTTTTTCCCATACAATAATGCCCAGGCCAAGGAGAAGCCTGGAGAAGATGGAGTCCCTGTATATGCAGAAGTTCATATGTGATACTTCTTTGCATGTCATACTTCTTTGCTGGTATCTAAACACCCTAGCCTGCTAAGGGCAGATTACAAGGAATGTGCAAATGCTAACATCTTCATGTATGCTTGAAAGTTWTGCAATTGCTACTAATTATGTTTATTTCAGTTGTTTCTGAGTGAACTACCCAGAACAGGTCCTACTGAGCAGAGTCCAATCGCAATTATAGGTATATAACCTTTTCTTTCCTTTTTTTTTTCTTTTTAAAGAAAGATCTATTTAAATAGCTTTAATAACTAAAAAAAWTAATACTAATTTAATAATTTAAATAACTATTTAAGAGATCAGCATCTCTTTAATTTATGTATACTTCTTTCATGTTTCTGTTTTCCTGAAAACTGTTAGTTTTCACTGCAGCATGAAAAACCCCTGCATCTGCCTCCTTTGTCCTGCCCTGATTATGATGGCAGTTACCTCTCTCTTAAGGCTGCTGTGAAACCTATTTCATTATTTCTTAGGAAGTGCCACAAGGCTCTTGAATGGAAGACGTAGTGACCTTGTAAAAAAAGTTAAGATGATGATGATGATGATGATGATGCAGGATAGAGCTGACAGGCAAGTCCAGGGCTTCTACCTGTTCCATGAAGAGAGATACCACACAAAGACTATTTCCTAATTATTTCTGAAGATAAAACTCATTATTACTTTTTCAATTCTTAATCAATACTTTAAAGCCTTCTGTTTTATAGAACAGTTCATCAATATTTTATTTATTTTAATAATTTATCCTTTATTACAGAACTAGATGGAGCCTGCAGCACACTTGTCCTCAAGAAATCAGAGTAGAGAAGATGCCCAGAATCCAAGTCACCTGGGATTAAAGAGCTCACTTTTTTTCCTATGTTCATCTGTCAGACTAAGTCTTGGATTCAGATACTGGGATTCCAGTGATGGGCTCACAGCTTTCAGAAGATCTAGCAACATTTGCCAGAATAGTTCTSTATGTGTCCTTTGAACTCACGGGGAAGGAATAAAGTGTTATGGTGAAAGAGTTTATTTCTTTTTTGGGGGAGCAARGAAGTAAAGTTGCAAATAACAGTCATCTCAGCTGAAGGATCTTGTGTGGATAGCTATGCAAAACTGCCCATTCTGGAAGGGTCAGCACTTTCGTTCACAGTTTTGTCCTGTTCTAGAAAAATCTGAAGCTATTCAGGAATTTATGGTTATTACTGTAAAATCAGTTATCATTGCTTTCTAGGAGCTCTTTGTATAACTCTGCATCTGACTCAGAAATACAGCCTTCACCTCCTGAAGCAGTTCTTGTCTTGGTAGTCTGTTGTTTTGTGATTTCTATACTGTTGGGTGATGCAGAATATGCAGGTGCTTGATTTCACAACAATTTTTATGCCTTGATATTGGCTGTTACAGTGGCCGACCTACTTTAACTCTTTTATATATCACTGTAGATGGTATTAGCTAAGGCTCTTGATCCCTATTTTTCAGTACAGATTGGGCTGGTGACAGGGTATTGTCAGAAAAAAACACCTGATTATACAGCTCTTTCATCAAGCTCAGTCTCAAAAAGCCTGCATTGGCCTTGTGTGGGCATGACAAACCCTGCCTTTCCCATCTTCTCCTAGCAGGCCATGTTGCTCAGAGACAGTCCTTTTACATAACTTCTTTTTTTTTTTTTTTTTTTTCATTGATGAAAAACAAATTACTATGTAAAGGGAACAGAACTAAACATTGTCATTTATTGATATAATATAATAATATTGATATAATGTTATTATATCAATAGACTATTATGGTTAGTGGTTTCAAAACTGCTGACAGTTGGAAAATATTTTCCCTTGAATGGAAAGAAAGTCAAAGAAAGGGATCCAGTTCACTCATGTGTTGCATATGTGTGGAGAGATGAAGGAGGATGAAAGATAGAGGAATAAGGACACAACAGAGAGGGAGAGGACAGAAAGAGATGTGGAAGGGTAACAAGAGGGAAGAATGAAGATTCTTTATGCAGAAGAAAATAAAAAGAAAAATATTGAAGACAGAAGGGAAGAGTTACAGATAAACTAAGTAGAAAAAGGGAGATAGAAACAGTGAAAAAGTAAAGAAATAACTATGTATTTTGCTAGAGGTAAGATGCTGAGGGAAATATTTTGAAATAGTCCTATATCAAGGGAAGTCAGATTAAATACAAAAAGAGAAGGGTGAGGAAGAAATAATACAGTATATAATGAGAACAGACATAAAGAAGAAAAGAAAGAAAGGAAAAGAAAAAAAAAAAAAAAAGAACCAAAACCACTAGGAAGGAATAAGTGCATCACTTCTAATTGTTTCATAGCATAGAATAATTAATGTTGGTTGTCTATAAAATAGACACATGGGTATACAGAAGGGTAAGGGGGACCAGGCAGTTTGATACCCTTTCCAGGGTCAGATTAATTCCAGCGTAAATTAGACATCTGACTGTGCTGCCTAATGCTTGGAATATGATTGCCTTAAATTTACTCCGGATAAATTTACAATGGGTAAACAGAAGGCAATGCCAAAAGAGAATTTGCAGTATTTCCTGAAAAAGTCCAGAATGATGATAAATCAGATTTACAGGCCTTAGTCAAGTCCCTCCCTCTCGAGCAATCTTCCTAACTATGAGGCAAACTTTAATCCCTGTGCTTCTCAGATTATTTGTGACAGAGTCTTAATCTGTGTGCTCACCACTTTTTCCCATCCTCAGAACTAAGGCTGCTTCACAGTACTTTGCCAAGTTAAAAAGAGGATGTTCATATTGCCATTGCCTATGTCGAACAGTTCTTGTGTAGGATTAAAATATTTCGGTGTGTGGACATGCTGGTATACTTCAGTTCTGAAGTACAAGGGTCCCAGYTAGACCAATCCAAGGATCTGGTATAGCAAAGATAGTCCCATGTACTGAACTCTAGGTTGAGAGGGAGGCTGGTGRTATGGACAAGGAGAGAATAAGTCAGCCCCTTAAGCTCTGTGAACTTGTCCAGGATTGAAGCAGTTGCCAACAGTGAAGTGCTGCCACCCATTCCACTAAGTTCAAGTATTGCATATATTACACATCATTCCTTAAACAGCTTCATTGCCTATGATGAATCACTTCATTAGAGAGAGTGAGCTTAGCAGAGCAGCAGAGTTACTCTTTCACTTGTCCTTTCCTTAACCGCATCCCAATCCTCACAGCATTTTAAGTCACAACACATGAGATCAGTAAGATACTGACATGGTTTGACAAGTCTTGCTCTGGAGCATCTCTTTTGTTTAAAATCCTGCTGATTTCATTTTCTTCTAAAACACAGGGTGATTTCCAACTTTGTGCCCACAGAATGATTCATTTGACTTCTGAATCATACGAAGGCTTATGAAGATCCAGCCCCATCCCCACAAAGGAAGACAAGAGAGAAGGRGATACATTTCTTCTGCTTCCAAAAGTTAAGGGCATACTCACGCTTGATAAAGGCACTCCTTGTGCTTAGTGGAGAGATTATTAATACAGAGTAATTAAAGCCAATGTTCAATTYAGTCTTAATAATGCAGATGGCCTCCTGTTCCCTTGAGATCTGCCGTACTAGAGGCAGATGATAGCAGTGGTTTTCAGAGCACCAAGGGTAAATGTATGCAAATCCCTACATCGTTCAGATTAGCCCAGCGCTGAATGGAAGTCAGATGTGTTATTCTAGGTCTAATTCTCACAAAAGCCAAGAAAAGAACCCTGCAGACATAAGCTCAATTATTCTATAAAAAAAGGGGCATGGTGACATACCCAAGATAAACAGCTGACCCACCTTTTCGTATGTAGGTTTACCAAGAAGATAAGAAAGGATTCTTTTGCCTCAGAGTAGGGGAGGATCAGTGTATGAAGATGATTTAGAGCCACGGGAAAAGACCTTGTAAAAACAGATCTGCCTATTGATTATCTGACGTTTACAATATGTCTAGTGAAAGACAGGATGAAAACAGAAAGGAAATCCCTGCCCCAAAGAACCTACACATTAATAATTGTATTTTTATGGCTAAACTTTTTTAAAAAATCTCTATGGTAACAGAATTTCACAGCTTAAAAGAACACAGTGAAAGTGTAGTGCTCAAATCTATTTATAGAGATGTGTAGGAAACATAGTTAAGGGGAGAGACAGTATATAAATGGGAATAGCTTAGCTTCTGAATTTCTAGAATTCAGCACCAAAATGAAAGTGCCTTGAGGGAGAAGAGGAYTGGTAATGTAATGAAAACTGCAGAGTTCAGAGGGCCATGCAAATAGTACCTTTTATTGAAAGGCAGATTTCATCTATACTGAGATTAATTCATAGTAAAACATTTCCATTTGAAATGGAAGCTTTCTTAACCTTCCTGAGCAAAGAGTTTTTGGGGTGACACCTTGTTCTCTCATTTATAGAGATGCTCACACAAGGTGAGGAAATAACTTATGCATATAATCTGTTGATTTTCTATAGAGTTTTAGCACATATGACCATATTCTCTTATAGGTGCATAGCTTGCTCATTATTCACTTAGTGAGTTCAAGGGAGACATGAGCAATCCAGATGCCGTGTCATTACCTAGGATTGCTGGGTAGCTTCCTAAATATTCAAAGGAAGGCAGAAATTTCAACATCTAATTYAGACTTTTTAAAAAGTGATCTGAATGTGGCCCTAAGTCTCTGAGCTACTTCAGAAAGTCACCTCTCAGAACTTAAGTATAGATAGCTCTCATGCTGCTGGCCACTTTGTAGGTAATCCTTCAAAAGGTAAGAGAGAGAATTMGGATCAGAAGAAACTAGATCTACTGGACCTTGAAACAGGAAGTTTTTCAGTTTTTAATTTCTCTCTTGACAATATGGAAAAAAGGTAGTCGTTATCCCAGATGAAGATGAGATTTTTGTACTAGTTCATTTATGTGAGTTTTTTGTTTGTTTCTTTGGTTTGGTTTGGTTGTTAGCTTGTGGTCTTATGTTTGTTTGTTTTTGCTACAATGATACTGSTCTCCTAGGATCTGACCTGAGACTACAGATTCATCTTCCAGGGGCACAGTAGCAGCATTATCATAAGACAACCAGTCACAACTAAAATTTCTTAGTGATCAAACATATAAATAAGAGGTCAGTGTGATCAACCAGTTGCTCTTAATCCATGTTCTGTTTGCAAATAGTTTGGATGCATCTATTTACTAGGGCTATACAATGTGGCAAACAGGGAGAGGGGGAGGAAGGCACCACTGACTCTATAGCTTTTGGATTATGTGAAATGAGCAGAGAGAGACAAGTAAGTTTAGCATCAATGATATTCCTAGGATCCACCATGCTATTCATGATGAAATGATGAGATACCCTGTTAGCCATTTACACCACCCACCTGTAAACTGCTTTTGATGTACCATTTTTTCCCCTGAGTCCTCTGTGAGCTGCAATTTGTGTCAGAGCATATGAAATGTCAGTGAAGTTGGCCTGTCTCTTGTGATTTGCTTCACAGAACAGCCTTAGAGTGTCCCCACTCTGTTTCCCTGAGAATATGCTCTATTAGAGGAACTAATAGAAGACACAGCTTCAGGACAGAAAGTCAAAAAAATAGAACATAAGATTTTGGCATCCAAGGTGTCTGAGTGTGTGAAATAGAAGATGTTGTTAGTGACCTGTTTGTGCTTCCCCTTGGGATTTGGCTTCCTGGGCTCAGGGCCAGCTTTAGTAGAGCAGGTGTCTGATCTTGAAGTTTTGATAGAGCTGATTGGGAAGCCTTTGATGACCTTGCCCTTTCTCTTGGAGTTGTGTGTAAACTGAAGCTCTGGCCCTTGGCTCCTGTCAGAGCTATGCAACAGCTAAGATATGTACCTTCTTTACCCTGATCCTGATCCACGGACTTACTTGGATCTGCCTGGTTATCTTGCCTGGTTATCACAAGATTGTGTTTGACCCCATTACTGTCATCAGCCCTGCCAGTTGTAAATCCTTTAACAGAGCTAAGCTATCCTCATCTCCCACATTTTTGCACTCCCTATGAGTGCAGGCCCTTTCACAAGACGGGACTTTCTCTGAACACTGCAAGAAGACCTAGGGCCTTTTGCACTACAAAAGGCAGTTCTGATCTTATTGGTCAGGAACGTTCCGAGTGGGGTTGCTCTCCAGAAAAATCAAGAGCACAGTGAGAGAGGAATTTAGTCTGTGATAGTCAGACACATGCATGCAAACTCCAAGCTGTAACCTCCTGAGTGTGGAGCAGTATCCACTTATCTGTGTACAACTTCACAGCTTTGAACTGGAGTTGGTATCTCTCGGGGCAACTCAGAGAGTGTGCAGGTGAGGTGTGTATTTACCTGTATAAAGCTGTGAAGATGTACCCTCAAAGACAAAGACAAAAGTGTCTCTTCAGCAACGGTCAGTCTCCTCAGCTATATCACTAAACTCAGCATTTGGTCATGTTCATACCAACATTTCCTAGMTTTTCCCCATGAATATCAGATGTAGAAAAACCCATGTGAGAGCAACAAATTGACACAGACATGCCAATACATATGCCACATAGTCACTGAGCATAGATAACCCCCAGGAATTAATAATAATATATTCATGGAGGTACTCTGACTGTTTGTCAAGTGGCTGCAGAAAACCAGAGCTCTCTCAGGCAATCGTCTAAATTCCAAACTCTCCTCAATGTGCTTCCAKTGTCACACTCGGAACACTTGTAATCTGATTATTACTCGAAAAATATTATGAGTAGGCCCAAGATTGTTCCTTGAGGAATAATAATATCACTTCAAGACAGCTAGTCCTCCATTCAACATGACCTGCTGTCATGTTCTTTGTGGCCAGAAATTTACCCACAGCGTTAAAAGAGATACTTTTTACATCTTCAATAAAATAAGATAAATGGTTACTTTAAAGATGGAATAGTATCTTCCAAGATGGGAAAATYGTTATCTAACTATTGTACATGAATAGAGAAGGTTAAATTTGTCATTGGAAAAAAAGCATTTTGATGGAAAGTGCTATTTCCACTAAGTTAGAATCTTTGCTGAGAGAATCACTGTTAACCAAATAATTTTAAAAATAAATGCAAGACAACCTGACCAGAATGGAAAGTAATTTTTTATAGAAATGTTTTTTTTTCCAGAGAAAAATGTATTCCTTTCTATGAAGAAGATTTCATTTTAGCTTGCTTTTAATTTATTGTTTCCAAGTGATAGACTCCTTTTCAGCAGAAAAAAGTCTTGTTAATCCCTAGGCACATGAAGCTATATTTTACGGCAATGACTGCCATTCCRTTTCTATTATTCCAGTTTGTGGGGTCAGTCAGTTCCCCCTGTAGCGTTGTTTTATTTGCCTCTCTACTGACAATATTTTCCAACTTTGTGTCATCCAGAAATTTCTCTTCGAAAGTAGAAATTTATCATTTGGGAAYAACAGAGGAGGAGAAAGACCTGCCTACTCTTGAAGAAGAGATGCTGAAGAAACCAGAAGAGACCATCATATCTTTGTCTCTTGGGATGCAAAAGCAAAGAATGAAAGCATGTGTAGAAGCAACTGCTTGCAGCACTATCATGAAAAGATGTGTCCTCTTTACAATAAGAACTAGGGAAAAATAAGGAGGATTGGAAAGACCTAAGTTGTCAGATGTAAAGGGGAAAAGAGAAAAGATATTTTCACAGCATGTGAAAAAACAAACAGATGTTGGAGGGAAATAGATGTTAAGAAAGAAAAAAATAGTGAAAAAGATAAATGAAAACAAAAAGAAAGACTGAGAAATATGAAAGCTTAGAAATGTGTCTACTGCAGAATTTTCCCCACAAGAAAGAGGTATTAGAGACAAGCAATGATGAGGTAGGATGATGAGTTGGAAGKAAAACACGTGGGATAAAACAGGACCTACTGGGAGGCTGGTGTCTGACTCAGAGGTAAGCATATAATGTGAGGAAAATGTCTTATTACATTGGGGAAAGATATTTTTCAGATTAATCTTCCTTTCTTCCCCCCACTGATTCTGTGACAATTAAAAATCAAAAAATATGAAAAAAAAAAAAAAAAGAGGAAATGAATACCAAAGCAGGAAAATGAAGCTATTTATCTTGACATTTTCTAAGTAAATAAATATATTTGATCTTATTAATTAAAAAAATCTTTTTGTTTTGAAACTAACTTACATGTTTCTTAAAAATAAAGCGAAAATGATTACAGCCCCAAATGTAATACTTAGCTCAATACAAGATAAAGCTTTCATTCTAAAAAAAATATATTTCTAGGTGCTTTTGGCATTGATGATGAACTCACAATCTGTTGTTCACGCTTTCTTAGATCCACCTGTGGTGTGGACAGAAATGTGGCAGTGAGTTTATTCACTGCCAGAGGCTTACTGGACTTCATGTCCTCTCAGAAGCAATAACATATTTAGCAAAGACATACATCAGCAGCAGACATGCCTTCTCCTAGGTGCCAAGAATATGGTCCTTCTATATGAAAGCGAAGGATAGAATCCTTAATATGTCACTCTCCCCATCTAGTCCCAGTTTCTTTATTTATAAACTATTTTCATCTCAGAATCATCTCAAGAGGCTCTGGTACTTGTCTTCCTGAGACATTTTCTTCACACCATCCAATCTGACAGTGTAATTTTCTATACTTTCCTCACGAATATCTTCCGAGCCTGAGAAACTGTAGATGAATTTCAAGAAGAGGGTACAGTTTGGTTGGCAGGGATGGAGGGAATGAGAGGTTTTCAAACATTTGCAGTGTCCCTTAGACACATTTAACATTGAGAGGCTGTTGGTTTGTTTGTGCTTCCTCCCTCCTCCTCTCYCCTTCCCCACCATCTTCTACTTTTCCTTCTAGAAGCAGTCGCCAACTCCAGCAGAAATTTCAAAGCTGTCAGGAGACATTCAGCCAGATTTAACAGGCACTGAAATCCAATGGAGTTACAAAGCAGATGTCAAGTGTATCCAGGCAGAAAGAAACCTTCTTCCAAGTTCCTGAGCGCTTGCCTCTCACTAGGCATGCAGAAGGCCGTTATGCTGGGGGTGGGAGGGGTCGCACAAAGGGTTTCCCTACCTGAGGTCCTTCATGAAAGCAGATGCATCACCCTCTCACTCAGGAGTTAGATTGGAGGGAATGGGAGCACACCCTAAGGAATCTACCCCTCCTCTCCATCTCCTTAGCAGCATCACCTGTATTCTGACGGGTGGACAGATGTATGACACCAGTTGGGTCAACACTTCTCAGGGAGAGGAACAAAGTCGCGTCTTTTTCAACCCATAGATAAGTGACATAGTCCATGCCAAAATGAAATTGTTCCTGCTAAGGGACTGACAGACACCACACAGGCAAGCATGGGGCTCAGGATAATGCGGTCCATAGAAGAGGGGTTTGCTCTGGACTGCTCTCTTGGAGTTTAGGAATCCATGACCAGAATGACCACGGCCAAAGTCACCACACTGTGGGGCTGCCGTAGCTCTCCAATGACCCCATGAGTGCAGAGCAAACCTAGTCAGCAAAAGAGAAGTGACACTGCAGACTCACCCAGTAAGCATCCAGGTACTGTGAAAACTTTGTACTGGCTTATTTGTTGACCATGCAAACTTTTTATCTTTTGATGATAAAACATGACCACCTTGTTGACCCTGTTGATATTGACTGATGCCACTGGTTCCAACACTGTTTTACTGAATAATGAACTAAGCCTAGGAACAATAAAAGCAAGATACATACCTCCAGTGTGGACTCAGATCYGTAGATAGTGCTGCAATAGGAAGTGTGCTAGGGACAGTCAACAGGGATGTGTGGACCTGTTCCAAACTGAGAGGCAAAGTCACAAATGGACAAAAGGTTGAAAGCAAAGTTAAGGAGGACAGCCACATGTAGAGTATGCRTGAGTAAAGAACAGGGAAATAAAACAGCTCTGTTAAAAAAAGGAGCTGGGAGTTATAGCAGATCACAAACTGAGCATGAATCTACAGCGTCCTGCTGTTGTGAAGAAAGCAAATATCTCACTGGACTGTATAAACAAAAGGATAGTTTGTCAAGCCTACAAAATTATCCTTCTACTTTGCTCACAGCTGTCAATGAGCCAACCTCAAGAGCTGCAGTTATGTATACTACCTTAGGTGGCAAATAGTGCTTTTAGAAAATCTCTTGGACTGTAGACTTTGTTTAGCTATGATAACCTTCACTGAGTAGCAGCTTAATAGCAGTAATTATGTTCTTAATGCCAACAGCCCCTCCTGCACTGATGATAGATATATTTTTGCAATATAAGACTTYACATAAGCATTATGTATTTTGTAGCTGCAAAGAGATTTTAAATACAAGGTATCTAAAAATTATATTCATTGTTTAAATGTACCACAGTCACACATACATTTTCCCTTGATGAAAACATATAGATGCTTTCAAGTATATGAATATGTATCAAGCAACGTATTTATTCCTCTTTTCCTTCTACAAATCTTCCCTGAAATGAAGATGAATAGCTTTCTYTTCTTCATTAGTTATTTAGTTAGTACACTTTTCAAGATAGCACGTCTCTAAGCCATTCAAATAGACCTCCCTTTTTTACCAACACTTACATTACCCAAACACTTACATTTCCAAAGCCTCAAAGATGCTGGAAGTGATGGCAACTAGGTCATCTACCCAAGATTCATTAATGCCGGTTGTTGAGCCTTAATTTGACATACAATTACTTCAGAGTATAGATATCCTCAGTGAAAACTTTCCTGAAGGTTTGCATACAGTTCTTGTTGCATTAGTCTTGTAAGGGAAAATCTGGCTGGAGTTAGTTCCATCCTTTTTGATACAAAAAGTGTAATAGTGATACTCATGGACAGATGAGACAATAAATGGGTTTATTTATTGTAAAGAAGAGAAGGTTGAGTGGGAACATAAATGTCCCCAGATATAGAGAAACTCTGTGAAGAAAGAAGGAATTGAATTTTCTCTATGTCCATGGTGATTAGGGTGAAAAACAGTSGGTAATAATCCTAAAGCAAAAGAACATCAAGTTAGTATTATAGAAATCACTAATAGTAAAGATATGAAAGCACTGCAATAAGTTGCTTCTTTCACTGTAAGACTTGGTAGAATTATTCAGTTCTCTGGGATTGGGGAGGACTTTCCTCCTCCTCTAACCTTATTGAAAGACTGAGAAAATTCTTAGCCTTCCTTGACTACATTTGAAGTTGGAAGTCATATTTGATTTAGGAGCTTCTCTCACCTTTGCAAAAACTGATTAAGTTACCCATTGTTGTATTTTCTCTGCAAATCCACCTTCTGGTCTATTTTAGACAACACTGAAGGCCTTAGAGATCTCTGTGCTTTTGAAAAGCTCTTCCTTAGACAGGGAGAGTCTGTGGTTTCATTRACTGTCCAGAGACATTCATGTCCTAATGTCCAGATTTCTAAAAGCAATCTAAATGACTTGGGCTCCTAAGGCTTAATTCCAAAACTAACTCAGACTTAAACTCCTTAAAATAAAGGACTCCAAAGAATGCAAGATGTCAGGCCCACATCCTCAAAGGTGAGAGATATCTAATCCCAAAGATTTCACTGGAGATAGGTGATGAATGCCAGTAAGATTCTGTACTTAAGTGATTTTCAAAAATAAGACTTTGGTTTCTAAATTRCATATGTTCTCTTGAAATTGTGTCCACTGACCTTTATTTCAATGTCCTCAAGAAAACACTCAGAGTATTTTATTTTCATTGGTCAACTCTGTCAAAAACCCTGGTGCTCACAATAGCCTGTGTAGTAACTCAGAACACAAAACAAGATGTTTAGCTTTTGTTAGATTTGTATTTTTCCTTAATCTTTGTTTGTTCTACAGGTTTTATGAAATTTGTTAAAATTTATGTTCTTATTCTTGTAAATAAACATCCTGCTGTCATGGCAGTAGTTGGCCTATAAATCATCAGAATACATAAGTAGAACAGATCTCATTTGCCAGTATACACAGCTACTGGGTGAGTCTTCTTGTGYTACCATACTTTTGAGGATCTTCTCTTGCAGCAGCTCCTATATCTCTTTGTTACCCTGGCTTACACAGTGAGTATAAGGGGTAGTCTAAGTGTCTCTGGACATCAACAGCGGGCATTATGGTGTCAAATCTCCCTCCGGATTATCTGAATCTCCATCAGCAGCAGCTCAGGTGAAGGAAGAGAAGAACAAAGGARCTGTTACAGCTGGTGGCACACGGTGACTTCTAGCAAGGGATGTAAAGTGGCATATCCATGGACGAGAGTGATGTAGATTACCATAGACTTGACTTCAAAAAAGTTATGACTGCTTTTACCCACTGCAGATCACTCTTTCACCTTCTGTAGAATTAAGACTTTCTAGTCCCTCCATACCACTTATTGCTCCCATTTGCYCACTTGAACCTTACCGTCCCTTCCAGATCTGGCAAAACTTCAGTTCAAATACTCATCCTTGCACTGAAACGTATGTAGAGCAAAAAGCTCTTGCAGTATTGGTGGTGTTTTTGTGTATTTGCYTATGTTTTAACCAAATCTGATAATAAACTCCAGTGGAGGGCAAATCACATAACTTGAAAATGGAAAGTGATTTACAGTTTCCATCTACTCATTACTGTGATATGTTGACCTTCTAATTTGCAAGAACAGTCCACAAACTCTGAAGAAGTACTCCAGTAGAGTATAAATATACCAGTCTTTTCTGCTCTCTGTGATATCTCTGATACTGGAGCACATTTCTGGCTTATCACCATGGAAAGTAGTGTAAATATCTGGGCACTGGGAGACCAGAGATCTCATGTCTTCAAAATTATGCACCATTGTGTAAAATTCACCTAGATCAGTCTTACAGCTTAAGGCTAGCTTCCTGATTAGGCTACAACTATATAATCTCTTAGCCTACAAAGATGTAAGTTAGGTTTTGTTGAACTTATACTGACTCTTGGGAGGAGGGAAACTTCATGTGTGAATCACTGTAAGAGATTTTTTCTTTCTTTTTTCCCAAAGATAGAGATTTAATCACATCCATATCATCTCAGGCAATATGTTAAGATTCATAATGCACTGGTGTCATGTTATTATGGTGAGTTTTGAAATAACAGCAATATACTTGAGCTAATAAGAACAAACCTCTATCAGCAGTGTCAGAGTTAAAAGGAATAGGTGGCAAGATAACTGCCTCTCTTCTCTCAATGATGCCAGGTTTTTATTCTGCCTCTACTTCTTCTGCTAAATACCTTTACACTTTTCCCTACAAGGCACCTTCAATTTTCAATAGGTTCCCATTAAAATTCACAGTTACCTTTACCTTATTTTTCTCAGAAATCATAGTAAAGCCATTAGTGCTGTGACATCCGCCAAAATCCTTGACTCTCATACAGCTGCTGAGTACACTGTGACCATTGCTGCTGAGCTTTTCATAGCTGCCTCACAACCTGCAAACTCAGGATAAGAACTATGTGTTTCTTTTGTATTTGTATAACACTTAGCCCAGGATTAGGTAGGATGCGTAGATCTTCCATGGAACAAAAAAAAMCAAATAATAATGGCATTGAAAAGAAGAAAAATGTATAGCAGAAATAGCTTCATTACTGATCAATTCAAAGCAGAAAGATGGTATTAAATTTAACCTCCTACAACATTTTAGAGTTAATTCAGGGTCCGTAGGATTTTTAGAAAGAGACACAACCTACTTTCCTGAATAATTAGACAAAGAATTCGTGTTAAAATGTATTAAACATGCATACAGAACAGAAAAAATAAATAAAGATTAAAGTTTCCCCAAATTAAAAGACTGAATATGTATTCAGGGGGAGGGGAGAGAATATTCTTGAATTTGCATAAAACCTTTTAATTAAGMTTTTTAATTAAAGCCCACAGCAACTCTAAATATTCTTTTGGGGAAAATGGGAGAGCAAGTTAAAAGTTGAATTCTGACTCCATAGCTATCTTTACTGAAATTATTCCTGTTCTTATAATACAGGTTGCACATATACACATGCAATCAAGCACAAGCAACTATARAAGGACTGGAAAAGGACCACCAATGGCACTCTGGTGATGTACTTGACACAGGACACAAGGACAGCCTTACCCAGACTTTGTTTGGTCTGCCTTTCCAGATGGAAAAAGTAGCTGTTTGGTTTACCTTGGGTCCTTTTGTCAGATTTTGGTCTTTTCCAGCAGGGCTGGGAAAGTTTTCCCTGCAAAACCTTTCTATGCAGAGATCCCCAGGGTGGTCTTTTGGGATAAAACTGGTGAGAGAGCCTGGAGAGAACCTGGAGAGAGAGAAGGACCCTCCCTTGTGTAAGGCATCTCTTCAAAGCTCAGGCATTGCTGGACATGAATATGTACGGATCAATCTAATGACTGAGTACAGATCAATCTAGTGACATCTGTAGATTTTTGTTGCTATTCATGGGCTCTGGGTACTCTTTTCAAGCTTATGCTGTTTTGTTTTCCTTTTATTTCATGTGCAGACCTAATACTGTTGAATGTGGAAGACTGTGTGTTCTTACTTCCCTGAACTTTGTCTAAAATTCACATAAAATTCACTGAAACAGAGGCTGGAATTCAGTTGCTTCTGAATTTCAAGACAAAGGGCTATTGTTTCATGACACAATATATTTTCTTATAAAGGAAGTAGATCCAATAGAGGTTGTGTGGCAGAGTAATTCCATAATACCCTGTAGCCTAGAAATAAGGATATCTTGAACTGAGAAAAGAATGGAGAATATCCTTTAAATAAATTTCCTTTAGGAACCACTTATTCATTAAGACATGGAAGTGAAATACATAGTGTTAGAGCTATTCAATTTTCTAAGAATTAGCATCAACAAATGGAGAGCACTTTCAGCCATAGTGGRGGGAGGGCATAGTCTAGGCTGACAGCTGACATAAAATAAACCAGAGTGTCTGGCTTGAAAGCAAATCAAAGACTAAACCAAAGCTTGGAGACATGATGCACAATTCCAATGTATAGGACCATTGCCAAACTGAAGTCCCTCAGAAGAGACATACATGCTGTTGCAAGAGGTTAACTATTAAACCTCCTTTGTTTGAGGGTGTAGAGTCTTGGTGCTCTGTGGGTTGGGGGTCCTGATGTCTCTGCTATCAGATCACCTGCACAGAAGCAAGGTAAATCAGCATGCTTTAAAGAAAAGGCATTCTGCTTTACTGGGGCTAGATATTTTTTCTCTTTTTTTTTTTTTTTTTTTTTTTTTTTTTTTTTTTTTTTTTTTTTTTTTTTTTTTTTTTTTTTTTTTTNTGACAGCCACACTGCTTGAAGTATGGATATATAACACTGTGTCTATGTTCTTATGATCACGCAAAATCACTCCCTGCTCACATGGAGAAAGACATGAGAATTGCATTCTTTCTTGCTGGGAAATAAAGTGGTACTGGACCAGACCTCAGGGAGTTGAAAAGGACCCACAGCAGCACTGTAGCTGTGCAGAGCTCTGAACCTCTCAAGATAAGCCATCCCAAGTAAACTGCTGTAAAACAAAAAAATTACATGTGCTGTACTGTGTAGAGGTACCAGCCAGGTCCTCAGTGCAGGATAGCCAGATGTCCACAGCACCATTCCCCATGGCTAACTAAGTAGCCATCTTCTCATCTCTCCACAGCTTTCTTCTACCATAGCTTTCTTGTACTGCTTCCAAAACTGACACTAGCTTAGAAAGTTCATGCCTAGTGTTTCACTGACTTCTGTAAGCACTTCCCAAGAAAGTCAGGAAAAGAAAAGGTACTGGAAAATACGGTACAGGTAAATAAGTTTCACTAATGAAGCTTTCCTCAGAGCAGGGACATTTATAACAGCCTTCTCCTGTAGATTCATTAACATCCAATAAGAATGGATGGGGAACCAATGCTGCTGCTTTTTTGTTGCTAAAAAGGCAGTCAGCCTATTCTGGAAGAATAGAGTCTGGAAATTAGGCTGCTTTTTTTTTTCTTTCTTTCTTTTTTCTTTTTTGCTCCTCTAGTCAAGCTTCTGTTTTTCTGTGAACTGCTGACTAGGGGTGCTCCAAGCCTCACTAGAACAACATTGCTAAATATACAAGAGCTGAAGCAGTTGCTGTGTCTATAAGCACAAAATTTAAAGTTCTTTAAAGGACTCCAGCAGCTTCAGAGGTGGGCTCTCTAAGCTGTTTCACAGCAGGGAGTGCTCRTTTGTGCTCCAAATAATAATATGGAGAGGTCCTTATAATCCCTTCCCCCAAGGTCCTGGCTCTGAGACATGACACTGAGGCAGGCTGGAGGTAGGTGGGCAAGAACACTAAATTGCAGAATACTAAATTACTGCAACATAATCATCTGACATAAAGAGATGATCTTCTATTACAGCAAGGGAGGAGTGCATAATTGTGCTTTAGGGTCACCTCTGGGATCCAGCCATTTGTAATCAGCTTTATTCATCTGTTTGGTAAAATTCTATTTCTTTTATGACAAGGAGATAGAGTAAATGGCCTGCTTGGGAAGCCTGTGGATGCAAAGTAAGGATCTTGCATAGGAATCATTTAATAAGCCTGTCTTCAGGTGGAAACGCTGAGTGCAGGAAGTCTGCTGCTGCTCTTAACGTTGGGGCTGGTCAATGCATCTCTTGCTACATCTCTGATGGATTGTATTTTAATAGGCTTGGCTTACATAGTGCATAGCCTAATGGTCCACCTGACAGATGATGCCTTGCTGAAAGGCTGGCAGCTCCTGACAGTGCAGCATCTTGCCGAGGAAGAAATGTGGTGTCAGCAGCAGGGAAGAGTCCAGCTCAAGGCATCCATCTTTTGTGCGCATGTACGCACAGCCCCTCTTCTGAAAGCACTGACAAAAGGGAGAAGGAAAATTAAAGGGAGCAGTAAAGCAGCAAAGCCAATAGGCACAGGCTATCAGTGTGTTGGAGTTTCAGCCATTCACAGTACAGCTAATGCAGGTGAGGTTTCAAACTAAACCAGGAGCATAATGGAAAGAGTGCTTTTTTCCTCCATGCAGGAATTTGCACGGGTCGCTGAAACTAGGACAAAAACAAAAGCAGACAAGAGCCTGGATTTCCTGTCTGCCCTATAGGACAACACAACAGGTACCCAACTGTGGCCATTCTGCCCTAGAGCACTTTCTCCAGCCTGGTAGTTGGTTTCCTTCTGTAACATCACATCAACAATAACAACTTCTCACTGCCACCCCAGAGGACTTCCATGGGCCAAAAGGAGTAACTTCTGCAGAAAGAGAAGAGAATGGATCTGGAATATGGCATTTATGAGACACAATGTGAACCACAGACCTGTAAAAGCCTATGGATCTTTCCTCCCTGTCACGACAGCAAGTATTCTGCTCACTTTCACTCCACAGAAGTGAACTTCCTTGCTACAGGAGTTTGGAGGGAAACAGCATAGAAGGAAAAGAGATCCAGAACAATTCCTTTTTCCAGAAGAAAAAGAGGTCCAGCTGCCTCTGGCACTCTTGTGAAAGTCAAGTTATGATAAATTTCTAACCAACCAGGAAGTCCAGAGCAAGGCTTTTGCAATGAGCATTACGGAAAGAAGAAAATAAAATCTCAGTCATATAATTGCAAAGACATGCAGCCTGATTCTTGATTACTTATTTATTATCTTCATTTCCTTTATKAAATTGTTCTTCTGCCTGTTTTTTCCTAGCCTCCTCCCCTGCATGATTTTTTCAGTCACTGCATCATTTCAACTGAGCTTTACAGAGGTGTCAAAGATAGGAAATTTTCTTGCCTTTATAAAAATCAGGATTGGATATAGGAAATGGCTCTAAAACAATACTGCCATGGAAATAAAGCTTCCCAGTAAAGTCTTTGGCTATCTGCTTTTGYTCCATATGCCAGTACAAGCCTCATTCAGCATAATCTCTTATCTCTCCAGCAGTCAAATTAGAGGTATGGGAAGGAGGTGCAAGTACCCTGCCAGGGCCAAGGGTTTGAGCATGTTATTAAAGGCCCTGAAAGCTGTGACATTGTACAGGAATTAGGAGAACATATGGGGAGGCATAGGAATAGGAAGGCTAAATCCAGATAAAGCAGGACTTCGATAAATCTGTTGGTCTTCAAACAGTCTTTTTCTTGTGGAGGTGTCTGCAGTTATATCCCAACTTCCTATTTTGTTGGCACTGCCATAGGAGCACAGGATAAAGGATAATCCCTGCCCCAAATAACTGCCTGTCAGAAGCTTGCTGTTTATTACTGTGTAGTAATTTATGTCTTCCTCCAAACTGGAGCTCAGGTTTAGCCTTGACTGAACTCAACTGAAGTAACCCATTGGCTTCAGCTCAACTGTTTCCCAAAGGATTGTAAATCTGTTTGAATCAAAGCTCAGCAGAGGAATGTGAGGAGTGAGGTGATAGTGTGGTAATTACCTTGCCCTGGCATAAGTGGTCCTTAAACTTCTCTGGATGCCTTGGGTAGCAACGTAAGCCTAAGCAGTTAAATAGTATGTTGATAGTTCCAGTAATAATTTAGGGATGTACAGGGCAATGTTTTACATAATGAGGCAATCTTATCGACTTGTCAAAAGTAAAACCTGAAAATTTTAAGGACGCCATTGTATTTTGCCTGAAAGAAAAAGAAGCTAGAAGAGACTTGATTGAGGTATTCATAATTATATGAGAAATAGTGAAAACTAATCAGTGTGTGCTTTTTATATTGTCACATAATGCAAGAACAAGGGGACTCTTAAAATGTAAATTAATAAGCAGTACATTTAGCTTTCAAATGTATTTAGTGAATTGTGTTACAATTACAGTATATATAAATAATCCACTGATTTCCATAAAACTATCTGATAAAATTCACCCGTAACAATAGTTCATTTCCCAATTTTCTTCTTATTATTTGAAATCCTTTAGAAACCCAAGGGAAGCTGTAGGCTGGGGATTCTAAAAGACTGTGTATTTAGCACAAATCTGAGGAATGGACTGACTTGTGCAGAATGTACTCCCCTTCAGAAATTCACAGCCCCAGGACGTTAAGAAGACTAATGCAGAGGCTGGCTAAAAGGAAGGGAGAAAAAAGCCCACACTGGATAATTTCATGACCATTAGTAACTTTTGTATCTATACAAGCTAGGATAATTACAATGGTAATCATATCTCATGCTTCAGAGCCTAAAGTGATTGCCTGCAGAGGCCAAGGAAGCATTGGAGACTTTCCATAGAAAGGAAGATTAGAAATGCCTAAGATTATTTAATTTTGTCATATTGGACATAGTAAGGAGAAGATACTTATTTACCCTTTAAAAGCTTTTCTTTCTCCTTCCTTCCTTCCTTCCTTCCTTCCTTCCTTCCTTCCTTCCTTCCTTCCTTCCTTCCTTCCTTCCTTCCTTCCTTCCTTCCTTCCTTCCTTCCNTCCTTCCTTCCTTCCTTCCTTCCTTCCTTCCTTCCTTCCTTCCTTCCTTCCTTCCTTCCTTCCTTCCTTCCTTCCTTCCTTCCTTCTCCTTGTTTTTGTTTTCCCTATAGGTTTGACCTGCAACCTGGAAACTTCATTGGTATTTTCACATCTTTTGCTTTTCCCATCTAGTTTGTGCCCAAATGCTGTTGTTTTTGCTCTAGAGTGTTTTCCAGACTCTCATCTTGTTGAGGTTTAATAGGATTTAATGAGTGCTCAAAGGATCAATGCTGTATTAAGGAAAAGCAGAGCTCAGTAGAGCTGCTAATGGGCCTGGGTGTACTCAATACACACAGATAACCTTAATCATAGAATTATACAATCATTATGGTTGCAAAAGATCTTCTAAATCCAGTCCAACTGAAAGCCTCTCAACACCATACCTAAACCATCTCCCTAAGCACCTTCTCTACACTTTTCTTGAACACTGCCAGGGATGGTGACTCCACCATTTCGCTGGGGAGCTTCTTCCAATGCTTGACTCCTCTTTCCATGCAGACATTTTTCCTAATATCTACTCTGAACCTTCCCTGGTGCAACCTGAGGCCATTTCCTCCTTGTTCCTTGCTTTGTGTGGTTTGCCGGGAGCAGGAATCTTCTGGTGCTGGGCATGCYGGGAAGTGTCATCTCCTGGCAGTGGCTTCCCAGGCAGAGGGTGCAGGCAACCACAGAAGGACTACTCTTAGTTGGAAGGAGAACCTTGGCATATGCTGCACTTCCAAGCTTCAGGATTTCTCTGCACATCATGGTGTCAGCCTTGTAGTGCAGTCTCAAGGCTCCCATTGTGGGTGATAGTCAAGGCTAATCTGGAAAAAGGGCAGGGATGACAGCTTAACTGGCAGCATACACATACCCTGTGTTGATTCCTAGCTCTTGATCTGCCCATGTATACACAGCTTTTGAGCTGGTGTTATGCTAAAGCTATGACTAGTTCCAGATACTAGAAGCTCAAGAGGTCTCTGAGCAATTTATTTTCCCTGTGAGTAGGAAGTTCACTTTAAAAGAAGGAGAATAATAATTCGAGAACAAAAGGTAGCTATAATAAAGGCATAGAAAATCATGAATGGTGAAAGAAAAAACAAAAAAGCATTGCTAGTCAGCTTCCTTGGTAATAAAAAATAAATTGGTGGCCATTGAGGGAAATAACAAAGCAACACATTGTGACTGGGTGAAAGGTAATGTTGTTTACAAAAGGCATAATTAAGCCATGATATTCACTGCTCCAGATATTGAGAGTGATGTCTCCCTGGGTTCAAGAAATGATTCAGCATTTATATAAATAAAAAGAACATCTGCAAGGACACTAGCTAAATACAATTACAAGTGCTATCAATCCTCATGCTTTACGGTATGGTTACCTGCTGAAGTCAGGAAGAAATTTCTTCATGGTATAGCACTAAAAAATAAAATGCATTATTGGGCATTGATGGGTATTGGATACCTTATTAGATAGTCCTTTAATCTGTTCCACTGTTCAATTATTTTGTTCCTACATATCATAAATCAGTGAACCATTTAGGTGYGTGCTTAAATTCTATTTTGAAATCAATGGGAGTTAAACATGTGCATAAATGTAAGCATACAATTAAGTGCTTTCCAGAATAGATATATTAAGCACTTGCCTAAATTTATGGATTTATTGAAGTGGTTTTCAATTGTACATTGATGTTTCAGTGACCAAATCTCAGATATAGTAAGTTCTACTTAGTAGTAGAACTATTAGACAGTTTATGTGTCAACTGAGTATGTATCAACTGAGTTTTGTAAAAACTCTACATAACGAGTTSAATTCTAAAAATTTCAACCTTTGATCTTAATATTCATTAATAAATTCATTAATTTGTGGCTATAACTGTATGATTTCTTCATATAGATAATCCACTATGCATACATACATAATCATACCAGTCTGAAATAGTTACTTTTCTCATCCTTGAACTTTTGAGCTTTTGGGGTTTTTTGTTTGCTTGTTTATTTGTTTTTGTTTCTTTACATGTGAATAAAACTAGCTTTGCCCTCTGCTATAGTCTCCTCCCTCCTGTATGCATCCTTCTAGTTCACCTCACACTTCTGGGTAAGGCAGCAGCCAGATACTGAASTTTTCTTCGAAGATTTAAATTTCCCTTTAAACTTCTTATCCTTTCCTCTTAGTCAAGATATCACTCAATCCCTAAAGACTTTCAGGGTCAATAGCAGGTCTTGAAACACAGAAAGAAAGGTGCAGTGCTGGTGAGATCTCACTGTGGGCAGGATGTTAGCCCAGTAGGTGTGAACACTGTTGACGCTGGCCATGTGGAAAGGGGTTTCATCTGAAGAAGGTCATATGGAAGAATGAACAGAAACTTCAATGTGATTCACAGCATTTCTCTTATGTTTCTGGCAGGGTGTGAAAAGGTTGAATGTTCAGAGAAGCAGGAGACTGACAGCTGATACATCTGAAACAGAMATTCTTCAAATTCCAGTTCTTGTGGCCTATAGCAATAGTTCATTAAAAGGCTATTCAACATGATGCTGGAAATGAGGGAAATTGTTCTGCTATAGGTCTCTCCTTTTTTCTTTYTTTTTTTTTTTTTTCCCTTCCCCATTGGATCAATTGTTCCTTGCAGGATGGCTGCTCATGAGGGGGTGAGAGAAAGAGTTTAACCAAAGGGCAACAGGTAGCAATTCTTCCTTTAGAGGCTAAATGTTCATCCTAAACAATTTTCCTGGAGACCAGTATATGGAGAGGAAGGAAAGATTTCCATTGACTTAAATAGGAGCTGGAATTAGGCTCTTAAGAAATACTAAATAATTAAATCATACTTCATGTAGAGATTAAATATATCTCTAACACCTAAGAGTCAGCACTTAATGGTATGCTGAAAACCAATGCTTTCAGTCCTAGACAGGTATTATAGATCTCTGATAATAACTAAAACTGTAATTTGAAGTTTCTCCTAAGTAGATCTTTTCTCCTTACTGTCTAATTTTAGGAGTAAAGATATTGTCTGGTGAAGTCAAATATGTCCTAAAATTGTTATTTGTTTCCAGCTTAATTCAAATTAAAATGAAGAGGTTGTTCTAAGCGTACAGTCTTAGGTACTTATGAAATGGGGGCTTTCAGGAAGAGTTGAGCAAGTACTCTGCAAATCCATTCTCCTTAAGTCATTTCTAGACAATGTCAAGAAGACACCCCAAAATTACTGGCCACAGTCACCTAGGCTCTTCTGCTTATAACCACCAAGGAGGTATGAAGTCTGCAAGTTAGAAAGTTTCCTTTAGAGAGCTCTAATAGTGGTGTGTTGACAGCTTTATTTCCAATGTAATATTCTTAGCCTTAATAATGTTTCCTGTCTTCCACAAATTTCTAAACTATTAACATTTCTTTCACAGTATTATGTTTCCTTATCTTTAAATTTTAACTTGGGAATTACAAGGACACTATCAAAATGTGAACTACTGTGAACCATTTTCCACAACCTTGTGGACCAGAGACCTAAGGATAACAACATGAGACTTGTAGCTTTGGCAGGTACCCAGTATACTGCATATTCCAGACAAAGACTCTGCTTACTATAGCCAACAGAAAATTCTGGCTAAGCTGCACCAATTTATGTTACTATCACAGAATATTCAAGGTTGGAAGGGACCTCTAGAAATCATCTAGTCCAACTTTCCCACTCAAGCAGGCACACCTAGAGCATGTGGCACAGGGTGGCATCCAGGCAGGTTTTGAAGGCCTCCGGAGAAGGAGACTCCACAATCTCCCTGGGCAGCCTGTTCCACTGCTCTGTCACCCTCACAGTAAAGTTCCTCCTCACCTGGAGATGGAACTTCCTGTGTTTCAGCTTATGCCCATTACCCCTCGTCCTATCACTGGCCACCAATGAAAAGAACTTTTTTTTTTTTTTTCCATGGCAGACTAATAACTAAACACTGTGAAGAGAGAGACTTAGAAAGCAAACAGACTCTGAAATACACAATATGGAAAACATTCTCCAAATATAAATCAATATTTTTAAGATATGTTCATTTTGGGGTATTAAAGCTACAACAGTACTAGATAAAAGCTACTCATCCCTGATAAGGATCTTAATGTCTCACTAGAAGAAGATATAACTTTGATAAATTACTTCCTAGCCCCAGTGGAGAAGTCTCCCAGTTCTCAGGTAGACTGCCTGTCTCAGTCCCAGATGCCTCRGCAAGGATGTTATTTGTAAGCTCCTGACATGGGTAGTAATACCATTCAATATGTGCAAGTAAATGTGACTCTCCTGACAAACTAGACTGCACTCTACTACCGGCTTCTGGCTGTCAGCTGGGATCCTCGACAGTCTGCTTCCTCCAGGAAATTAAAATTAACAACCAAGAGCTTTCTTAAAGAAAAGGATCATTTGTTCAGAAGAAAAACAGCTCAGAGAAAATGCAGTGATCCCTACTCAGCCCTGGTGAGGCCACTTCTTGAGTGCTGTCTCCAGTGCTGGGTTCCACAAGTACAAGAGAGATGGAGATACTTACAGCAAGTCCGGTGATGGATGTGTGCAACATTTGGTGCAAAGTCTGCGCCTACTTTATATTGACTCCTCCTCCCAAACAATGACCAGGGAACTCCCTGACATGTTTTTCAGCAAGAAGCAAAGTCACTATCAGTTAGTTGTAGTTCCTGAAGCTCTTGGATCTCATTGTTGCAAAGTAAGCTACAACAGCTCAGGCTGTGGATTATTTGGCTGGGTAGCAGCATCACAAAAAAAAGGTGTGAGGTTCTTGTGAACAAAAAGATGAACGTAAGCCACCAAAGTCCCCTTTAAGGGAAGAAGAACAAGTGCATCCTAAACTATATTACRAAGAGTGTAGCCAGCAGGTCCAGGGAAGTGGTTATTTCCCTCCACTTAGCACTTGTGAGACCACTTCTGTTATATTGTGTCTAATTTGTGATCTCCAGAACAAAATGGACACGCTAGAGTCTGATGGGTCATATGATGTATGAAGAAAAGCTAAGAGAATTAGGTTTGTCCTTTAGAAAAAAATAGCTAAAGCTATTGGTCTCTTCCACTATGTAATGCAGGGCTATAGTGGAAAAAAGAGACAGGCTTGGCTAAGAGATGCATGTAACAGCTATCTAGAGAGGTTGTGAGCCTCCATCGAACTAGACAAGGCCCTTAATCTGTTCTAATTAACCCTGCTTTGAGCAGATGGTTGGATAAAATGACTGTCAAAGGTCCCTTGCAACCTAAATGATGTTGGGATTCTASGAGCAAGGCCCAAACTCTCTACAGTGTGAATCTAGCTATCTCTTGTGGAAGACAGTTTTATGTTTTTTCTCCACTTGCTTCTCCTCCTGGCTTCAGTAGGATAGATCAGCAAATTCACTCAAAAAAAAAAAAAAAAAGCCCCATAGCTATAATGTAAATGAGTCATATCTCTCTCATTAGCAGGTTACAAAACAGTGCTCAGTGCTTCTGCATGGGGCCTACAAAATCTCAGCACCCTCTGGGTTAAYGCTCAACAAAAGTGAAAATCTTTATCTCACAGTATGTGGGACAAATTGGATTTGAAATGGTTATAGAGGGTCATCAATTCTTTAAATGGACATTGCATGAATCTCCCATAACCTGAAACAGAGATGGTGCTGCACAAATTCATCTGCAGAGGTTATTATTAGGGAACTGGGAGTGTTTTCAAATGCATGGATGTAATTTGTCATGACTAGATTTTGCTAGCAAGGAGTTTAGACAGTTTTTGCTACTGAAACCTAATAAGTCATTTTATCAGCGCATTTTATTTCCTGGGTTGATGACACCTCAGTAACCCTCCTCTCTCAGTATCATGTGKCAGGAAAACAACTGACAAATAAATAGAAATCATTGGTTGTGCACTCTAAAAATTGCATATTCCAGCTGGGAAGCTTGGATAATGCAGTTCAGTAGTAAAGCAATGTCCATTAAAGGCATATAGGTCTCTTGCTTGCTCTTCCTCTCTCATCATATTCTGTGTATAGAAGAGGAGAAATCTATAATTGAGGGAATATATCTGCAAATCATAGCAAGTTGTCTAGACATTAGGGAACCGTGGCAGTGTTTCTGAGGTGTTAAAAAGTGAGGATTTTTACAGATTGAGATATGGATACAGGACAGGTAAGGGGCCTAAGAAGGAGCCATGAGTAAACTAAGGTTGCATTAGACTTTCTTTTCTCCCTTTCCCAAGCACTGGATGACTTGCACAGGTATCTAACTTAGCCTAACAAGGCCTCTGCACAACCTGGAGTTACAGAGAGTTGTTCTCTCCTGAAAACCTGCTACAATTTGGGTCTTGCATGATGAGAGTCTCTTGGTTTATTCCTCRTTATCATTGCTAAATAATTAACCACTTATTCAGTTATAACCCGTTTATATCTTTTCTTATCCCTGCAAATCCAACCACACAACAAATACAAGGGCAATTAAAAGAGCTGACCTGCAGTATATTTACCTCACGGAATTCCTGTGACCTTCAGGGATTGCCCAGGCCATGAGGGTCAATATATTTTGCTTCTACTAGACCAGCAGGGAAGAAAATTTCAGARTTTAAGACCATCAAGGAAAATCCATGCGTAGATAGAATAGCTAGATTTCTGTCTGGAAACTGAATACAGAAAAGCCCAGTCTTCTCAATTTCTCTAATAAACAAAAGATGATCTTTGAAAGGGAAACCACAGCCCACAGGATGAAAGGCTCTGTAAATCAGAGTCCACTTCTTTAACTGTTTCTAGAAGCTATGAGAAAACTGCATAAGAGTAGGAAGGGATCTTACTTCCCCTYTGGAAAAATGCAGCTGAGTTAGCAGGCAATCACGCTCTGTTCCAGAGAGAGTTTCATGGGACAGTAATGAGGACAGTTGCCTAGGGCTTTAGACTACAAGGAGAAGAAGGGAGAGCTGCAGACTAAGTAAGGTTAACGCTGCAAACTTTTGAGTTACAGGAAAAAGAGAGACAGGCTTACCTCTTTTTCTCAGCCCAGGCTAACCTCACCTTGGATACTCAGTAAGCTTACAGCTTTTCCCAGAGAGTATTATTACAGAATCACAGAATGTTTAAAATTGGAAGGCTTGTCTACAGATCATCTAGTCCAGCCCCCCTGCTCCAGCAGAGACACCTAGAGCTCATGGCACAGGGGTCGCGTCCAGACAGGCTTTGAAGGCCTGCAGAGAAGGAGACTCCACAGCCTCTCTGGGCAGCCTAGGGCTCTGTCACCCTCACGGCAAAGAAGTTCTTCCTGATATGGAGATGGAATTTCCTGTGGTCCAGCTTATACCTATTGCCTTTTATCACTGGCCACCACTGAGAAGAATGTGGCCCCTTCCTCCCTACATTCACCCTTTATACTTTATTAATCAGATCCCCTCTCAACCTTCTCTTCTCCAGAGAAAACAGGCCCAGCTCACTTAGTCTTTCCTCATACAAGAGATGCTCCAGTCCCTTAATTCCCTTAATCATCTTTGTCGCTCTATGCTGGACCCTCTCGAGAAGCTCCACATCCCTCTTGTCCTGGGGAGACCAGAACTGCCCCCAATACTCCAGGTGCAGCCTCACCAGAGCTGAGCGGAGGGGCAGGATCACCTCCCTTGACCTGCTGGCAACACYSCTCCTGATGCAGCCAGGATCCCATTGCACTTCTTGGCCACGAGGGCACTGCTGCCACATGGTTAACTTGGTGTCAACCAGGACTCCCAGRTCCCTCTCCATGGAGCTGCTCTCCAGCAGGTCAGCCTATAATCCGTCCTGGTGTCTGGGGTTATTCGTGTCCAGATACAGGACCCTTCACTAGTCCTTGTTGAACCTCATGAGGGTCGTCTCTGCCCAACTCTCCAGCCTGTCCAGGTCCCTCTGGATGGCAGCACAGCCATCTGGAGTGTCAGCCACTACACCCAGCTTGGTATCGTCCACAGACTTGCTCAGGGTGCACTCTGTGCCCTTGTCCAGGTCATTGATGAACAAGTTGAACAGCACTGGGCCCAGTACTGATCCCTGTGAGACACCACTGGCCACAGGCCTCCAGCTGGACTTGGTCCCATTTATTACCACCCTCTGAGCTCTGCCATCCAAACAGTTCACAATCCACCTCACTGTCCAGTCACCCAGTCCACACTTCCAGAGCTTTCCTATGAGGATATTACGGGAGAGGGTGTCAAAAGCTTTGCTGAAATCAAGGTAGACAATATCCACGTCTCTCTCCTCATCTAGCTGGCCAGTCATCCCATCATAGTAGGCTATCAGGTTCATCAGACATGACTTCCCCTTGGTGAACCCACGCTGACTACTCCTCAACACCTTCTTCTCCTTCATATGCCTAGAGATGTTCTCTAGGATGAGCTGCTCCATCACGTTTCCTGGGATGAAGGTGAAGCTGACCGGCCTGTAGTTCCCCAGCTCCTCTTTCTTGCCTTTTTTAAAGACTGGAATGATATTGGCTTCCTTCCAGTACTCTGCCACCTCCTCCACTCTCCGTGACCTCTCAAAGATGATGGAGAGCAGCTGAGCAATAACCCCCACCTCTCTCAGCACTCTTAGCAAAGCAGGAGAGGATCAGAAAGTCAGGATCAGCCAGGAGGCAGCAGCATGGTCTCAACAAATCAGTATAGAATAATGATCCACCACCATTGTGAAGAGAATTTAAACTTAACAAACCAGACAGGCCTAATTCAATGCCAGGCTGAAAGTTAGTTTGCAAAGGGTAGACAAAAGCAGAGTTGGAAGCAGTATGAAAGAAACAAGCAATAATATAAAGTGATTACTCAGTTTGCCATTCTCTCATTCTCTGAGAGACCGAAGAATGACTGTTTTGTATATAAATACAAATACAGATATAAACACAGATAACAGTCATTTACTAATAATACTAGTAATACAGTACTAGTAATACTGAAGCATTATGTCTTCATGAATAAGCAATTATATCTTGCAGTGCACTGCAAAAAAAAAGTTTTCTTATTCTCAGCCAATCCCGGCTTGAAAGTTGGCAAGGAAGAGATCCTTGTTTCTCCTCATTAAGCACCAGCCAACATTCTTGGTGTCAATTCATTTTTAAAGAAAGCATCTGTGCTGATTTGTACTGCTCTGGATATAGGATAATCAAAGCAAAGGGCAGGAAACAAATCAAATCTGTAGATTATATCTTCCTGGCACTATAAAAGTTAACCCTGAGCCAGTCTTATTTATCTTCTTTAAATCGCTTCATGGCAGATGGTAGAACTCATGGCAGATAGCAAGACCCCTGTGAGAAACAGGTGGAATTAATGTTCTGTAGATGGCAGGGATTGGGAAAGATGGCATGGTATTTGTTACAGCTTCTTCCCAGCACTATTTTGTATCAGTTCAAAGTGAAAACTAAGAACTGCGAGAGAAACAGGGCTAGAATGAAGCCTTGGCTTTGGGTGCTCACATTTGAAGCCAGGATATTGTCCTCACAGAATATTTACCATGTACGTAATTAAATCCCTAAGTACCAGCTGAACTGGAAATCAATGCTGTGTGGTGCTTCTCCTACTGTTTGAATGATTGTTAGACAGTTGGCTCTGTTTTGACACAAAAATACAGTCCATCGTAGATCTATTTATGTGTCCTCTGTTGCCTACTTGTCTCTTCTCCCATTTAGTTGTGTACCAGATTAAATGTTTTCCTCCTGCTGCTTGTCTTTTTTTTTTACACTTCATTTTCTTTGCTGTTTTTCATGTATTCTCAATGAAATAACTACATAGACCACGTTGCCAGCCATAATCATGGATTGAAGCTATATTGGCTTAAGAAATAAAAAGCCATCATCATATTTTTCCTCTCACTTTCTCATTACAAAGCTGAAATGAATATGTTATTAATTAGACCTCTGTCTCCTCTCTCCCTCCTTTCTCTTTAAATAACTAGCAGAAGAGCAAGAGAAAAGTTACTATGCATTGTTATACATTCATTACTATGACATATTAACCAGAAAACCAAAGTAATGATAGAGTAATGCAGCCAAATAAAGTTACCTGTGTTATATCGTCATAGGGGATTGAGACAGAGACAGCTGCATGTATGCAAACCACAAGAATTATTTAAAGAACAAATAATTACTGGATTAGAAATGGGGAGGTTTATATAAATACTCTCATGAATTATTTACTGTAAAGCCATGGAAGATTTTTTTTTCCTCCTGAAAATGGCTGTAAAAAGTAGCCACAAATTAGTCCATTTGCTGGTTGGTTTAAAGTAATGAATAGTTATTAATACATTTATGTGCTGGACTGTGCCAGGGCTGTCTAACCCACTCCGGCAATGATAAAAGCTTCTTACCTTGCCTATTTTTAACCATCAGTGATGAAGAAAATAAAAGTTCATGTAGGAGTTTCACGTCTGTSTGACCCTCTTGATATCTAAGGACAAAAAATCTCCAAAGACTTCTGACATTGCCTTCTGTCTTTTGGTGTTTGCTTGCATACTGTATGACAATTTCTGAAGCCTATTTCTCCTTACGAATCTTTTCCTTTTTAGACAGTGAAAATGATGAAGAAACTTTTGAGATCTCCTAGAACCCTTATGATTCATCCTGAGTCATGATGCCTTAATTTTGGAGTACCCTAAACATGAAGGTTAAACTGATCTTTCTTTTCTCCAAGGCAAATATTCTTAGGCACCAGAGAATTAAAGGAAAAAGTTTAACGGAATTTTTTAAAAAGGCATTTACCTGGTTAGGATCCATATCATGGACCTTCAGATGGATAAAAATTAGGCTTCTAATTTAAGTGCATTATCCTATTCATTATGTCTTTGATAGAGTCAGAGGTGTGCACCCAGAAAAAAAATGAGTCTATCAAAAGATAGATGTGAACCATCTATGTCTTTCCACTGAGCAGAAGTTTCCAGGTTTCCCATTTCAGTGGGAGGGGAAACTTAGAAGATTAGTTCTGACAAGACAGAGGAAATAAAACAGGATGAATCTCATCTAGATGGTCAAGTTCTGCAGACCAATCTATCTCCTCAAACATTCTTGGTCAGCGACAGCTCTGAAGCAGCAGCATCTTCATCAAGATGCTAATATGGACCACATGGTAATTGTGCGCTTCCATACATCATCTATGTGGGATCAGTTCTGGAAATCAAAGGAAGCACTCAGAAGATGTGGGTTTTTGGGAATCCGTAAAACATTTAGCATGTAAAGCATTTATCTGTAAGTAAAACATTACTTTGTGCCTTCAGGGCTCATAGTGCAGCAGGAGTGCAGGTATGCAGCTCCCAATTAGGTCAAGATCAAAGCCAGTCCTAAGCAAAATAATTTTGCACAAACCACTGTCTTTGTCKTCTCTGTTTTTCTCCCCATCAGAATCAGCAATATTAGCTGTCAAATATCTGTCATAGTGTTTGAGAGGAAGCTGAGCTGAAGACCTGTGTCAAGGTTCAACGGGAACCTTGATGAGTACTTGCTGCTCCTGAAGTAACATCTCTTGTATCATGCTCATCATGTCACACATTCTGTTCCATCATGTCTCCATCTGCAAACGAAATTGAACTTTTGAAAAATAACCAGAATATCCTCAGTATAAAAATGGAATAACACTGTAAAAAGGGAAATGATTTGAATTGGCTACAAAAAACAACAGCATGATAGTAAGTGCTATAGTGGCTATAGCCGTTATTTTGGTAATAAAAGGTAGGTTGCATTGGAAAAAAAAAAAAAGAATTTTCCATTGAATCATAAGGGTTCTTTTTGTTTTGTTTTCCATTTGAAAACMCACATTTATTTAGAAATTCCAAGTAAAATAAATTCAAAGAGCAGGATGAGAATACCAAAGCTATATGACAAATAGGGCAGTAAAAATACAATCAAAACCCTTCTAAATTATCAATTTTTTTTTTCACCTGACCTAGGTTCTGTGTATTGTGTTTATGACTGCAAATTTTCAGGAGGTTGATTTTTTACCTATTTTGAATTAGGTTTGCAAAAAGAAAATCTGAAATATCAAAAAGTTTGATAGAATTTTAAGTACCTCACTCACATCATTAAAAGGAAAAAAAAAACAGAATTGATTTACTAAAATCTGATTTGAGCAACATAAATTTCAGATACCTCTGTCTGCAGTATCCCAAGCACCAAAATGGTAATTTTACCTGTTCTATTTATTTATCACACAGTTAAATCTACCCAAATTGGTATTTACCACTCTGCATGAGACCCTGCTAATGATCTTGATTAACTCTCCTCAGAGAGCATCTTACGTTTGTACTGAGACTGCTGGTAATACGTTTTTTCAAGAGGCCAAAACTATGAGTTAAGAAGTAGTAAAACCACAAATTCATGGCTGTGGGAAATAACACCAGGCTTTTAACATTTGCTGACTATGAATTTTTTTWAAAAAATCTCTCTAGGGTTTGTCTAACATGCCTAATTCAACAGATAAAACAAGTGTTCTGCAAAGGGGCCTATGTTCATTAACGTGTCGGTTCATTAGAGGTGAGGTGGCAACACTTCTGATGCAAGCAGCTGAATCACTCTCCACAGCCTTCACAGATACTAGGCAATTGCTCACTCATCTGCCTCTTTATGGATGAAGCAGACATCCATTAATGCAAAGTAGAACATCTCTTCTCTACTTCTGTATTTATGATCCTACCTGGAAAACTGTTAATGTGCACATTGTCTTCCCTTGTCATCTCGCCCTACAGCTTTTCTGCCCTGACCACCCAGCCACACGTTGTATTAACTTAATACTGTGTTTCTTCTGTAGCTTTGCCTCTATTCCCTAAATCTCTACATCTTTCYTGGGGTCTGTGGTGCCAATTGGCACAGCCTTAGAGGCTTTGGCCCAGATACTGAGGTTTTGCAAACTGGACCACTTCTGCTAATCCCAAAGTTGTCACCTGAGGCTTGAAGCTGCTTAAGCACTGCTCTAGTCCATTAAGAAAACTCTAAGTGCCCTATTTCTTGCATTTTTGAAAGCAAAGTTAGTAACACCACCTACCAAGGTTTTCTGACTCTTCCCTTTAATAAGTCTTCAACTGCACATAACTTTCTCTAAAGCATTGACTGTGCAGATATTTCCTGTGTGCTTTTTTTTAACCTCAGAATAAGAATATACTTTTTCATTCTTCAAATAAATGCTTAAGAAATTACCTAAAATTGGACTACRAGAAAATACAGAATTATTTTGCCACATTAATCACTAGTAGGTGTTTTTTTCTCTTAAAATCAGTAGTGCCACCAAACTTCGGAGGATGGACGTAAAATTTGACAGATGTGACTCTTCTTCCTTCTGCTGTTGCTATAGAAAACATTTTTTTTACTTGACAAGGYTGATCATTTGAAACACATTATTTGTCTGTGCTCAATACAGCAGTCTGCTAAATGCCAAAGAAGTTTGTAGGGGCCTGGTAGGCTTGATAWGCATCATCTTAGTGGAGCACCTGAGCTGGCTTCCTCCAAAGCGGAGGAGTACAGGGCAGCAAGTTAGAGAGCTGGAAGCACGTAGTCTTCCTGTGTCCTCATGCCTTTCTCCAGCTAGGTGAAAGAGAGCAGCCCAGCTTACAGGCACCTGGGCGAGAAATGTATGGGTCTCTAGGGGATGGTTAACAGGTAGAGGAACCTGAAAGCAGAGATGTGCTTTTTTTTTTTTTTTTTTTTTTTGTGAAAGAAATCTCCTTGGTTACTAAGAATGCTGCTTCTATTTCTAAATTCATTGCATTTTTTTTAAGGTCATGAAGGATGACCTCCAAAGTAACATAAAGTTTGGCAAAACGTTTTCTCTGGAATAACAATAATACCTAAGAAAACTATACTTGGAGTTGGTGTTATTAGCAATTAGCAATTGATTACAGTGTGGCAAATTGTCTCTGAGTACTGTACTTTCGGGGTAGGGAATATGTTGAGATTAATTGTGTTACACACATCTGAAGTGTTTATGTAAATGCTTCTTGTTAATAATAACAACAAGAATAATAACAATAGAGACCCTTAGCATGGTTGTGGATACTCAGAACAGCTGCTTTAACAAGACATCTGCCAGTGAAACAATTCAGCCTGAGGACAATGAATAACTGTTACTTAACTGAGACAGTATTATCATAAACTCTGCTTAATGGTGACACATTTGACCAGTAAGTAATGATTTCTTGGTACTTATCTGGGTGTTTAACAGTGAAAATTTTGAGCTAGTAACAAAAATAAATGAATGAGTGAATAAGCATACAGCAATATATTTTAGTGGTTTTCGTTGGTTTAGCTTGAAATGCTTCAAAGGTATCTTATCAGAGAGTGTGTTATGCTTGGGAATGCTGCAACAATGCTGACCACTGAGATATTTGATCTTCATCTTCTAGTACAGAAATTGTTGAGATATGAGGATGAAATAATATGTATCCATATGTTCATGCATTATTTTGGCTCATCTGAATCTTGTAATATTCTTCATGCATACATGTATATGCTTGTATGCATGCATGTGGGAAGAGTGCTTACCACACCTCACTCTGGATTGCTGCATGCCCAGAAAAAACAATCATCCAGAAAAGCATTTCAGGTGTGGAATTCTGTTTGAATGCACTCTGCTCTGTAGCGCTGCTAAGCTTTCTGTGTTCCTAGAGAGATTTTATTCAGATTGCTCAGGCAATTGGATAAAAACTATATTTTGTGATGGACAAGCTCAGTGGCTTGTTGCAAACTGTTATGGACTACTGCAGACTAGTGCTTCCCAAGGAAAGAAGTAAAACCTTACCTAAAAAAGAGGAAGCTTTTATGGGAGCCAGATGTTTGAGGGCTGGCTACTTTCTCCTGACTTAGAAAAACAATGCTAGCAAAGAAATATGAAAAAAAAAAATTAAAATTATGAAATAATTTTCTTTATTTTTGAAATAATCCAGAATAACAAGGTTCGGTGAAGGGCCCAGAAGAGACAAGGATTCAAAACTGACCAGTGTGTATTATATGATCAGACAGACCTATAAATGCAACAAGTGTGAATCATGGGACCTATCCCTAACTTTCAACTTCGTCTTTAAACAATGTGGAAAGATATCTAGTACTTCTTTTGAGGAAATTAAATGAATCCTTGCTCAGTCAGATAAGAGAAACTGTTATTGTTATGAAAAAAAAGTATCCAGGTTAAAATAATGCCAGACAGACCTTTACAATTTTATTTCCTTAGAAATAAAAAATTTAACCCATATCCAGTGGTGACTCTAAAGGTATAAGAGAACCCATTGGATCTGGAAGAAACACAAGATTCTTTTCAGCTGTAAATGATTGATCTCTGGAACTCTCCGTGGAAATACATTATGAGTTTGATGAGGGATTATTCTGACATTTGTCTTCACTCTGGAACCCAGAAATTTTGAAATTTCAAGTAGAATATAATAATAGGAAATTTTGGGATATAATGATAATTATTTTGAATTGGTTGGAAGATATTATTTCCTTATCCTGATTATTTTAATGACAACACCATATATCTACCATATCTATAGTTGGTCTATTTTTACAAATGACTGGTGGAGTTACCCATAATAGACACTTTTATGCTGAGTGAGACAACTAGATCCCCTGTTAAGCTGATATTTTAGACTGTGATTCATTTGACCTATTTTAGACACCTACAGTAAGATAAGATGCATCTGGAGAAGTGACTCATACCCATGATGTCTACGTTGCCCTGGACTCTTGCTGTTTTAGGCAGCAGTTTCTGGAGGCAGCTTTAATTTCCTCAAGTAAGAGCACCTCTAGGAAGGTTCCCCAGCAAGTAACAAGAATTAAAACCACTGTTGTCTCTATCTTTTCTCTGTCCATGCCTCTCAAACCAAATTTACATCTGTGGGTTTTTTAAGTGTAGTTACATTGCTTAGAAAATAGAAAAGGGTCTTGTTCCTAGGGCTTATGCTGAAAGTAGTTCTCAACTCAGATATGTCAGCATTCTGCCGAGACAGCCATCTTGATTTGGAAAAGTAAGACAAGCCCTACTGACAAAACACTTCTTTCATGAAGGCCAAGCCTTTCTACTGTACACTTCATTAGCAGGGAAGTACAATGCCCTTCTATAATCTGAAGTGGGGCTGAGGAAGCTTTGCAATCTATCAGGAGAAACTTTTGATTGTCTGACTGTGGCTGATGCCAAGGAACTGAGATCAGCACTCACAGATAGTGACCCCTCTTCCTCCTACCAGACATTCATGGGAATGAGATGGAGGGCATTCTCTGGTGGCTCAACCACCTTTACTCCAACTTTAATGCCTTTAATTCTATTTTGCATCACCCATGTTGACAGGCCTAGTTTGGAAAAAGATCATAGAACATCTAGGTTGCAAGGGATCTCTAGCAGGTGATTTGGTTTCTTGCTCAAAACTGTCTTCAGTTTTTATTATACCTACAGACAGAGATTGCATGATCTCTCTGGCTCCCTGGAATAGGAGGATTTTTCATCTCCCTGTCTGAATTTCTGAATTTCTTCTCTACCTATTTCTTCTCTACCTGTTCCCAATCTACTTATAAACACAACTACAGAGTATATCTCATCATTAGGGATCTCCAAATTGTAATACTGTCTGATCCATTCCTGCCATCTTTCCTGCAGTACTGGCCTCAGGAAGTTATCTTCTCATGGAGAGCAGGTAGCTCATTGTGCACCACCACTCCTACATCTGTAACTGTGAGACCCTGTTTAGATTTCTGCATCCGTGGCTTAAAGCACAGGAATTAGTCTTCAGCTCACCTGCTAAGAAAGGTGCTTTTATGAAAGGTGAGAAGGAACAAACAAACAAAAAAAGCAAACTGCACTGTTTTCTGCAGGCTCTTGCAGAGTTTTGCACTGCAATTCTATTAACTTTATAGAGCTCTGGAGAAGTAATTTTTGAGATCCCTGATTAAGAGCACAGGATTACTCAGGAGGAGATGGATTCTTTCCAACCTATTCACTTCTCTCCTGGTTTCCCTAGAAGTCTATAGGTGAGATAGTGTTTAAGGAGTTTCATCTGAATTGAGTTTTTCAGCCGTGTTACTAATGCTTATTGTACTATCATAACTAATAACGCTGCAGTGCGTAAAATGGATAGAAAAATTACTGAGGCTTAGAAAACGATTCCTCCTCTCTCCAGTTGTGTGGGAGATGTAACAGGATTCTTGCAGAAAACTCTATGATTCTGACCAGTGCTGATTCTGTCCTCTGCTACTGGTCCTTTCTCGCAATGGAAGAAAGAACTACTTGAAATCAGAGCTAGTCAGCTAGAGCTACAGTTACTGTTAGGAACAAGAACAAAATAAGTGAATCTGAATGACTGCTGGACTTAAAGTAGAGGAATTTGTGTGCTTCTGACAGATCTATTTATGAGAAGGGAACTTCCTTTTCTAGTCACAAACACACGATTTGAAGAACATTTTATTTTCTCTTTTCTTTTTTTTTCTATTTTTTCTCCTGACTGAAGTAACCTTTCCACTATGTATGTACTGTATAAGTCAACAGTCCTACAGGAGCTCAATTCATTGCTCAAGGGAAGAATGAAAAAGAAATGCTGGATCAAAAAGAAACAAGACTGTAGGTCTGAGAGAGATCTGCCCTTGGCATTTCCTCTTGCCCTGCTCCCATAGATGAGCAAGACTATGGGGGCCTTCTGTCAGTCTTATGGAAATATATTTCATCTGAAGTAAATGTTACTCTAGTCCACAGATGCCACAAAGAAAGATGTTGATCTTCTAAGATTTAAGGGAATGATCTCAATTGCAGAAAGGACAGTGGTGAGTTCAGGAGAGCTTTGCTTGACTTCTCTTGATCTGGACTTTGCTGATAAATGCACACAAAGTGGCCTAACAAAGAATCCAATTACAAAACGATTAAGAATGCTGAACTCACCAGTCCCTTTGACTGAATGAATGTATGTGCCTTATTGCATGAAGGAGAGGGCTGTTGTTTATATTGAGCTGTAGGTGAATGCAAAAGAAGATTTGGGGGATTTCACCTAACTTTGGGACCAGTAAAAGCTCTCTGGCAAGAGCAGGGGCCATTGCAGAGCAAGTATGTCACTCAAAGGAATCTGTCCCAGAGATAGGTTTTAAACAACAGAATATGTCATTGACATTAAGAAGAAAAAAAAAAAAGTCTTCAATGTGCTATACATAATCACTACAATTTGTTTTATAATAAGAGTAAATTAGAACTGACTGCACAAAACTCATTCACCAGCAAACCAGATACCTTCTATATGATCTAAAAGAAAGCTTCTATCTACTGAGACAGAGGTAAAACAGACAGATCATCTGTTTTAGTTCTGACCTCCACCCAGGAAAGTAATGATAATACACTAGAAAATGTATATACTTATTCAGAGTTACCCATTTTAGCTCATTTGCCATATATGTGAAAAAACAAATGACTACAAATAGTCTTGATATCTAATTTCACAGATTCACAGAATATTTAGGGTTGGAAGGGACCTCTACAGATCATCTAGTCCAACCTTCCTGCTCCAGCAGGCACACCTAGAGCATGTGGCACAGGGTGGCATCCAGGCGGGTTTTGAAGACCTCCAGAGYAGGAGACTCCACAACCTCCCTGGGCAGCCTGTTCCACTGCTCTGTCACCCTAACAGTAAAGAAGTTGCTCCTCACCTGGAGACGGAACTTCTTGTGCTTCAGCTTGTGGCCATTACCCCTCGTCCTATCGCTGGCCACCAGTGAGAACAGCCTGTCCCCTTCCTCCCTGCATTCTCCCTTCCTGAACTTATACATATTAATCATATCCCCTCTGAGCCGTCTCTTCTCCAGAGAAAACAGGCCCAGCTCACTCAGCCTCTCCTCATACGAGAGATGTTCCATTCCCTTAATCATCCTGGTTGCCCTTCTCTGGACCCTCTCCAGAAGCTCCACGTCCCTCCTATACTGGGGTGCACAGAACTGCACACAATACTCCAGGTGCAGCCTCACCAGAGCTGAGTAGAGGGGCAGAATCACCTCCCTTGATCTGCTGGCAACACTCCTCCTGATTTCCTTTATATTTCCTTTTATATTTATATATATATTTTTTAATCCAAAGCACTAACTTACTTTAGGACTTGTTTTCCTTGGAAGATATTTCTTTTGCCAACAAACATATTGCAGCACTCTGAATTCTGAAACCTTTTGAGCCCATTAGCCTAGGTGTAAGTTTAAAGACAACAAACACAAATTCCTCATGCCTATGGTGCTGGCACCTCTAGGGTTTTCAAAAATGAGAAAAGATACTTGAAGACTAAGGACCTCTCAACACACTTGACCACTTACCTCTCCACAACAGAAAGTGAAGAACTTCACGGTAAACATCTGTCCCTTTTCTTCTCCCCTCCCTCCCATTAGTCTTCATCATGTGGATAGGACTTCCTATCCTGCTAATTCAGTAGGCAGGAATCTCCAGAAGGTAAAATACTGCAGAAATTCCATACTTTAATGGACAAAACCCCAAACTCCCATACATAGTCAGCAACCTGGCTCCTATAAAAGGTTACAAGAGATCTCCAAAGGGCAGCCAAGATTCAAATTATATCCTGTTGACATCGACTTCCCCATGTGTGCTGACTGAGGCAGTGCCCTGGAACATGCAGACTGACAGCAGTTTCCATTGAGGCCCAACTGCAGAGGGCTGTCATGCTTCAGGTGTGAAAGAAATGGGCTTAAACTGGACCTCAGAAAACATATTCTATTGATGGCTAAGTCATTGACTATAAAATAAAGACACAAATGATCAATAGAAATATTCATTCCCATCCATTATTACAGAAACAGAAGAGGTGGCACTGTTTGCCAGAGATACAGAAGTGGTAGAGATTTTCTGGCATGTAGGGCAATGTTTAATTGCAGTATCAACACCTGTATCCAGGAACAGGAGTGCAGCAGAAACTGTCTGTAAGCTCTCTCCACAGGTATAGGGATTAGTGCATGAAAACAAATGATAGTGCTCAAGAATGTCAAATTACATTTGGAAAGCAATTTTACTGTGCAGTTTCCAAGCTGTTATTACTATTGCAGCTAAAGGAAAAAATATTCTAGATCCTTTTAATCATGTATTTAATTGGTTGAGAGGAGTACCTGCCAGTACAGACAACAGCAACAGAAAAGCACTGTAAAATATCTTTTAGAGTAATAATAAAATTACTTGATTCTACAGTGCTTTTCATCAGTAGACCTCAAAACACTTTACAAGGGGAAGTAAATTTCACTGTTTCTATTTTATAGAAATAGTTGACACAGTTGATGATGCACTCTCTAGTTATGCCTCCATACACTAGGAAACTATTTTGTAATGGAACAAACTGTCAGTTGTGTCATGGTAAATCACTAGCATTTAGTTGAGAGAGCAGTATGAAGATGCTCATCAACAGTTTTAAAATATCCCTGACTCCAAGCCTTCAGGAATATCACTTTTATAGTCAAATAAGAAAATACACAAACCAATATTTGCATGGGAGTTTTATTCTCTCTTTAATTTCCATAAACACCAATAAAACACTTCCTCCTGGACAAGAATAAATGCACATCTTCAACATGCGAAGGTTCAGAGGTAGAATTAGGTAGAATTATCTGACGACTCATGTAGGGACAGGCATAACTAGAACAGGGAGGTGACAGTTCTTTAACCAAATAAAGCTGCATTTCCCAAACTCCTCTCCAGAGCTGCAATGTGTGTCTTTGATCACAACACTTCATTGCTGTGAATTGCTGATTCTGATGGGAAAACGATCTGCTTAAAGCCTGAAATTTTCAAACACAGAAAAGCATCTTGTTATTGTTCCAAGTATTATCCTCACTTCAGAAAGCAAGCTTGATATGTGTACAATACTGTATGTTTGTGCACTCAGAGAAATTACTGATCCTGAGGTTCTTGATTTTCAGAAATTCTACAAGAACTATCCAGGATGTTGGATGGATATCTTTCTTCTTGCATCTTTCTCTTCAGGGTGGGAAAAAAAAAAAAAAAAAAAAAAGATCTAGAGAAACTCTCTCTGTTTTACTGTGAAATACTGACTTCTCTAACATGTGTATCTTATATCTGCTGTCATATATCTTCATGTGAATTGTTGGCAAAAACATACTGAAAACAATCTCACAAGTAGTTGCAGTTTCTTCTACTGTTCTGCTATGCAGGCTCTGTAATCACAATGCATATGATGCTATGTTCATTTCTTAATACCCACTGCTAATTCCTTAAACCAAATAAAGGTGAACTTGTTTCCGTAATTCATGTTATTATATAGCCCATTTAAAACATTGAAATTTAGTTTTCTCCTCTTTTGAATATTTCTCCCACTCTCCACTGTGGTGAGAACTGTTGTCTCAGAGCATAATTTGTTCCACTGGAGTGCCAGCATTTTATATAGATGTATCCATACTAGCTTTGGACTCAGCCTTTCCAATACTGATGGCACTACAGAACTCAGCCCAGAATAAATATTTGAACAGGTGATACCTCAGACTGGTTTTAGTTTGCTCTAAACTTGATAGTACAGATAGAAGTTTGAATGTGTCTATAGGAAATGCAGTTAAAGCTATCACAATGGCTTAGTAAACATTGAGTTTCTCTCAAAACTTATTTTCATCCACACATAAGTTAATTTTCCTTCATCAGGTTTTTACTCCACTATTTTTTTCCTGTAAAAATGCACCAAAAGAATACAGAAAGGTACTAAAATCCTCTGTGAAATGGTTTCTAGAAGGATATATTCTGTCTATTCTGCCAGTGTCACTGAAGCAGGGTGATCTCTTATGTGACTGCAATAGTCACAGAATCACACAGAATCCCAGAATGACTGAGGTTGGAAGGGACCTCTAGAGATCATCCAGTCCAACCTCTGTTCTCCAGCAGGGACACCGAGAGCACAGGGCACAGGGCGGCATCCGGGCGAGTTTGGAAGATCTCCAGAGAAGGAGACTCCACAGCCTCCCTGGGCAGCTTGTGCCAGGGCTCTGTCACCCTCACAGGGAAGAAGTTCTTCCTCACATGCGGATGGAACTGCCTGTGTTTCAATTTGTACCCATTGCCCCTTGTCCTACCACCTTGGCCACCACCAACAAGAGTTTGGTCCTAATCTCTCTACATTCTGCCCTAAGCTACTTAAACATATTGATCAGATCCCCTCTCCATCTTCTCTTCTCCAGGCCAAACAGGCCCAGCTCACATAATCTTTCCTCTGATGGTCATCAAGGATGATGCTGGGGTCGAGTACCTGAAGAGAGAATCATAGAGAGGCAGTCAGAGAAGGATGGAAAAAGAGGGAGCTGCATGGGCAGTAAAGGAGCCCTGCCATTTCTTTACCACATCTGCAGAGCTGACGCCAAGGAAACTAATTGCCTTGGCATAGATGGTATCTTCCCAAATCCTAGAAGAGTACACAGCATCTCGTGCATGCCAACCCAGTGAAACATGCAGTGGGATGCAGGATCATGAATCTTGGGCAAGAAACCCAGTGATACATCATTCACTGCCACCACCCACAGCACGCCTGCAGATGTGGGACCTGTGAACGCAGTGGTAATGTGGAGAATGTCAGGATGCACAAGCATGGTAGGCTGTCACATGTTGGCAAGTGCACGATTACTTAACCAATGGTTAGCATGGAGTGTAGGCAGTCTTTATTAGCAAAGTTCATATCACAAAGTGCTAATTAAAGAAGAGGTTGTCCTAGTTGCTAAGGAAAGGAATACTTTCTGTATTGCTGCTTCTACCTCAACAAAACTGTTCTCAGTTGTCCCTCTGGTTATATTTGCCAGAAAAGTCAGGGCATTATATTGTTGCATCTATGACTACAGTGCCTTTGTGAGCTGTTTTCTAAGTCAAGAGTTGCAGATGGAAAGAGCTGCCAGGAAAAAAAAGTGGTTTAACACACTTTCTTACTAGGTATCTTGCTGCTGACAAGTTTTTCTTAAAACTAAGAAGGCTTGGGTGTACTTTCTTAATTCTTTTAAGATCAGCTCTTCTTTTGGGAAAGGTGAATCTAGACTAGGAGATAAGTATGCATTAAGATTGGTCAAACTGCCAGCTCTTCTGTGAGGCAGAAATTGACTGATTTTTGGAGCCAGTTCTAAAATGAAGGAGATGTAATGGTTTGAATATTTTAATAGTTAAGTAGCTGGCTGCTATCAGACAGGCATCTTGTTTAGCTCAGTCTCATAAGAAAGCACTCTCTGACTATATATTTCTCTTCTGCAGTAAGTACTGTATAGGGTAAAGGTGTAGTAATGTAAATTCAGAGGTGACATCAGCGGGGCTGAAAAATGCATATTGTTAAGTTAAAGTGTAAGCAAAAAGACYGTCTTCATGGGGTGGTTTGGTGTTAACTGCTAGTCATGCGACAACCCTGTTATCCTTCATTCTCCTTGAGATTTACATCAGTCTCAGCTTACATCTTAAAGCATCACATACAGCATCTTCAAAGTGTCTTTCTTCTGTGTCCTCTGCCACCTCCTTGAAAACCCTCTCACCTGCACCATGAATCTTTCTTCTCTGTCACTCTCTGGGCCAATAGTTGTGTGCCTGTAACTTTATTTCTGTGAGATACCAGAAGCAGGCTCCTCCTGTGTCATGACACTGGATAACAATAGTAAAACTCTCAGTATGAGAAAATGTTATCTGTTTTGGGGAGATGGTAGAGATCAGCATCAACTTCAAGCTTCCAGGAATCTGGGACACCACATTACTTGCTTCTTATGTTTCTATCTCCTGAAGCATTATTCCTCTAGCAGGCTCTTATACTTACACATTTTTCCCTTTATTTCATCCGCTCCCCCTCCTACCYCTAAGCAGAAATTGCAGCATCTGGCACCACCCCTCCCTACCAGCTGGTTTGTTGCTGTACTCCCTAGTCTCTGAGGAATAAGTTGCTATTTTCCAAAGACTTTTCAAGTCAGAGTTCCATTTTTCACCTTCRCTCTCGCTTGAAGGACTATAACCCCAATGTGACATTTATTCCTCTATTAAAAATGCTCTGTCTGCATTATTATTTTGTCCAATTTTGCAGTGTAACCTCTGCAATACCTTGCACTACTTTAAACGTTTCATGGGTGCTGCGTTATGCAGAAAGGGACTGTAAAAACCCTTTAACACAAAAATCTTTGCATGAACTTCAAACTGGACTGTGACAAGCTAGCAAAAGTCTCTTGATACCCCTGACTTACAGCAGATATTGGAATCTGCCAGATATCTTGCTGCCTGCTGGAAGGAGGTCTGAGATCTTTGAATATTTAGGAGAAAGTCCCAAAAGAAAGAAAATCAGCAACAGATGAGCCAAAAAGTCTTGCAGTGAGTTATTTAGTCTTTCTTTGGAATAATCTTTCTGCTAATAAAGCTGGGACCAGAGAAAATGAGCGATGCTGTGAGGTCAGGCATTTAATTTGCATTTTGGTGGGAACTTCATCTGCTTACACGGGCAGAAAAACACAGCTGAAAACATTCTCAATGTCTGTTGTGTGAAAAATTGGGAGTGCCCATGTGGGAGAAAGATTTGCTGTAATTAGACATTATTAGTCTCAGTGGCCAGTGATCATCAGAAGTTCATCCTGTTTGACATGATCTTGGCCTRTGATGAAGCCTAGGGCTTCAATTCTTGCCAAATTAACAGGAAATCAAGATAAATAGACATCTCTAAGGACTTTTGCTGCATATAAAATGTACTAACCATTTTAAAATCTCTTGGAACAATCTGTTTGGATAATATGTTAGTGCATTTAGTGGAGACATTGACAATTAATAGAGGAATTTACTTGCAGCGTGCTCCATATTGGCTAGCAAAAGTGGGCAGGATTCCTCATAGGACACAGAGAATAATCAAAAATTAGAGACTGTTCCCTAAATTGTATTTATAAACCAAATACAACAGTTCTCTCTGAGATTCAAAATGCATTTGAACTCAGGGGGGATGTTCATGAAATGCCCTCTCCTTTTTATGATAAGAGATCGTATCAGTGACAAGCTCAGCCATTTTACCTTTGCTTTTGCTTTGGATTACAACATTTGGAAACTGGCTATACCTCTTTGATGCACACRCTCAGAATGAGCAAAAGGCAACATAGCAGTTTTGTCATTCTTGTGTAACATCTATAGGATTATTGCTATTTTACTCACTAATGTTCCACTGCTTGTCAGCAGTGGTCTCTCTATTCAAGTTGATTAGAGGTGGGACACTTGGGCTCAATAGCTCAGTTAACTGCTAGCTAAATGAACTGCAATTTCCACTGGCGAGGCCAGCCTGTCTTCAGTGATATAGAAGTGTATTGCATTTCCAGGGAGAAGGCTATAAAATTAATTCTGAATATTCAGATATTCTGAATTTCCACAAATATGCTCTTTCAGCAGTTGTTGTTGTGATGAACCATAAACACTTCATATCACTGCTTATCATCCATAAGAGAGACATTCAACTCACTTGAGAATAAGTGATAAACTGCCTCCTCCCTAAAGGAATTAATAGACCTTAGCTACACTGACAAGTCTCACCTGGGATTCACACCTAACTTCCCCCGTCCCAGCTCACTAAATATTGAAGCTCAGGTCTAGGCACCAACTTTTGCTTTGTGTTACAGTATAAGTGCATGTGTATCTGACTGTTTTCTGGATGGAAGTCAAGTTTATTCTGCACCCTTATCACTATCTCCTGCTATTCCCATCTGGAGCTGATTCTTTGCCTTACCTTAGGCTCTTTCTTGTTGTTCTGCTTTCCTTCTGCAGGTATTCTGAGACTGCACCTGAGCTGGGGTCACCCACAACTACTAGCTTATCTTCCCTTGTGGGACAGCCCTGCTCTTGCAGCTTCCTGATATTTTGATTTTAGGAGCTACAGTCAGAGACTATTTTCTTTCTCTGTCATTCCCAACTTCATTTAGAGACCAAGGGCTTGCCATTGGTCCCCTTCCTCCACCAAGCTGTCCCCACTTACAACTGCTACTTKGGCTTCTAGTCACAGCTGTAAAGGAAGGAGCTGATAGTGATTCTTGCACTGATGACAATTACCTTTTTTTCCCTCCCCATATGTGCCTTCTCATCTAACACCAAGAATCAGTTCTGGAGGACCTATGAAGAGATCATTACACTGGCAATTTAAGTTTGTATGTAACCCTGTGCTAAGATCATGTAATATTCTAACCAGGCTTGGCTTTTTTTTTTTTTTTTTTTTTTCCCCAAAAGGAGGAAACAACTCTTATGGGAATTCTTTATGTTTTCATAGCTATGCAAAAAGAGGTTAATTTTCAGTGCCTGTGATACACGTAATCACATGGTTTTAGAAATTATGTTTCCACATAAGAAAGAAAAAGAGGGAGAAAAAAAAAGAGCGGGAAAATAAATAGCAGAAAAGTCTTTTAGTGCCTTGTTTCTGTGCATGTATTCTGCATGATATTCTTAATGCTGGCTACTTYATCCCAAAGCCCAGATGTTTTTTCATGCATCCATGAAAATACTGTTTTAACCAAAAAAAATAGGGGCAATCAGACAACAAGCTTAGAAGATATTCTTATAAGTACAGATGTTGGGTTGTTTTCCTCCCTCAAATAAAGAATGTGCCTCAAAATGAGGGAATAAATCCATATTTTGGACAAATTACTACTTAAGAACTTGCTTCCCAAATGAATGATTTCAAGACACCAGTAATAGATTCCATTTAAGTTCTTCACTACTGCATCGTTTAAATTCCTTTCAAACAATAATCAATTATTTGTTGATCAGTGTAGGCTGTTTAATTCTTTCAAAGGGGAAGGGGTGCTAGGGGGAGCAGAGCCAATATCCACCAAAATCAACGGAGAGTTTTCATGCCTGTTAAGACATACGTCAAGCACACTTTTAGTGGATGTCCTGCAGTTGTAGGAAGGGATTCTGTATGACTCATTCACAAAGTCTGATGGTCCAGAACATGGTGAGACGGATATTTCATGGTGATGTGAAGTAAGGTTTTAAAGAATCTATGGGTCTATCTACTTGGGGTGGAGGAGCAGGGTATTTTTCTATACAGAATGTGGATAGCAGTGTATGACACATGTTCTGGGCAACAGATTAGTTAAGAGTAATACCTTTAGGTAGAAAATACAGTAAGGTATTTGTAGAATGGGAAAAATGCATTTAAGGATAAGCAAAGAAAATCATGCAGTGATGCTATCTGATAACCTCTATATATGATACATTGAATAGTTCATACACATTTGACTTCCATGTCATTTTCTCTTCCTGTATTGGCTCAGATCGGGTTGCTTTACACCATTCTGAATCTCTTAATTTGGGTGTAGTTTTTTGCATGTGTTTTTAACATATCCTATCAAAGATATGTTTGCTTATTATCTGGCTTAGACAGAATTTTATCTTTGCTCACACTAAATTGTTCATAGGAGCAGAACAGATGTATTTAATAACTGAATTGGATGATTACTGGTATATATGTAAACCCAAATCCTGCAAAGTAGAGCCAGTTGAATGCTTCTCAGCAACATATGCCAAACAGAATTTTCCTGCCTCAAAAATGAGGACTAAAGATGGGTTGTTATTACTACACTAGAGAAATTGGAGGGAGAACGACATGAACACTTAAGTTTTTCACCTGGTTTCAACTCCAGTATCTCTGAAAAGGTGAGCAACGGGTTCCTGGAGACATCCCTGACAGGAGGGGTCTCTTAAACCCAACAGTGGACACCACCTCAGGGATCCTGATACTTTTCTGGATACTATTTCTGGCTTCAGCCAGACTGGTTTTCCACTGCTTTGGCAGGACCATAACTATTTACACTTGGGCCATAGCTTACTTTGTGCACATCTGCAGCTAGTCTGCTGAAAACATTTCCATATTCCTGTAAAAGCCTCTTGACTTTYGTGGGAGAAGCTCACAGCAGGCAGTGTTAAGTATGTTCACATACATTCACATATCTTTATGACGTTGTGGCTTCTGCACCCAGTCTGTGGTGACTCACTGAGGTTAGAATCTTCATTCTCTTCCCCAAAAGTCTCCAGTGAACCACAGTGTTTGCATCCAACCCTGCAAAATTTCTAAGTTAGTGCAGCTTGACATCACGAAAACATGTAAGTATATTAAAAAAAAAAAACTATTTCAGATAATTTGCAGTGATTGCTAAAATGCGCTTGTAATTTCATCTCCCTCTGAGTTCTGTTCAGTTGGACTCATGTCACACAGCATGTTCAGAATGCTATCTAATTTCCATTTGTATAGGGCACAGTGTTTTTAACATGCTAGCCAATTAGAAGTCTGTGTATTTTTTCTCATTAACAGCCTGAGCTTAACAAGCCAAAAGTACATTTATGCCCACATTTTCATTCCAGCTGGGTGTATGTTGTGTTCGTTGCACCTAAACTGCAAAGTAAATACATGATTCAGCGCTCTCTGCTTCTTTCCTCTTTGTTCCCTGCCTTCTCCAGGCCCACCCAGTACTGCTATACGTTATTTGGTTTGCTTTGACACTGTCCTCCCCACAAGTTTAAATAGTCAAGGTAAAGCCAACGTGGCTCAGTGTCAATACAACCTGCATTGCAGAGGAAAACCCGTGTCTTAAGAAAGCAGTAGGTATGGGCAGCAGTACAGGAGGGTAGGGCTGTTAATAAGCACAGGAGCACAAAGCAGAAGGTAGGAACAAAGCCTTTCCTCCACATGGGTGGTTTGCTTTGCTATTAAGTTTAGCCTTGTCAGGCTGACAGTGCTGTGCAAGGTCCCCGGGCAATTGCTTTGATTGTTTGCCTTGAACTTGTGCTGAAAGTCATTTGGCATTTTGACACTGAAGTTGGCAGTCTGGTGTTGAAGAATGGATCCATCAAGGAAACGGTATGGTTCCAGCACTGTGTGCTGACATCTCCAGCTGAGGATTTGGTGTTTGGTACCCAGGAGGCAGATTACATTTTGGATGCTGAAAGAGGTATTTTCTTCTCTCTCTCCTGCTCAGGTAGGAACAGGTGTGAAATCAGACTGGTGGGGATAGGACATTTTTCGTGTGGTGTTTTAGTAATTTATTAACTAGTTGTCCTGCTACATCTACTCTTCACGCTTCATCCGRTTTTAGAAAACAAGCCTATAACTTCGTGTCCCTGTTGAAAATATGCTCAGCTAATGGAAGGCCATATATTCTGCACAGATTTGTAGGGTTAGCAGCCCACTAAGCAGAGAGGAGTTGATGCATCTTTGAGATAACCGTCCTCAGTCTGCAGAGAAAGGCAGGTACTGCCATGTCAGCAAATACCTTCTTCTCATAAGAAGTTTGCAGAAAAAGAAATAATTGGCAAGTGTAGATTTGAGGGCTATTGATTTTGTTATACAACCCTGCCTCATTGGGTGTTACTTGATGCCATACATGTTACAACTGCCAGGACAGGGTGTCCCTGTCTCATGAGGATTGGTGTGAACAGGCTGGGCCTACTGAAATTTTCTTCAAAGATGCCTTTGAAGTTGCATATTAAGCATCAACTCTATCACAGATGTACACTATGCTGAAACTCTTATCACACTGTGTATTTCTGAAGTATTTCACCCAAGTTTCTTAAGTCTTAAACTCCCTGTCCAATCCAAACATTTTCTGACAACTGGCTTCGGGCAGGCCCTTTCCTCAGGCTGTTCTTTGCAGCAGAAGAAAGTGAAAATTAATATATATATATATATATATGTATGTATGTATGTATGTATGTATGTATTTTTCTCTGCAAGAGGCCATCTCCTTCCCTAGCAGGAAGAACAAACACATAGAAGATCCACTGGAATATATTCATGTACCTGGTGAAATTCCTATTTCAAATGATCTTTCTAATCTCTTAAGACAGCATACTCTGCTTGCATCTTTTCCRGTTTTGGCATTTTGTCATCTGAAGTTAGCTGCATGGACATCCTGCTACAAGTTATCACAGGCAAGGCATGCCACAGCTCTCTGTCAGGTTTTTTTTGAGCCTAGACCTGCTCCCAGAGTGTCAAGAAGATGAATGCTGCTACAGTAGGAGCTCAGCAGTGGTGGGTGAGATGATCAGAAGAATCATTACTTGCACCTGATCACAATATACAATATTATGGATCTACTGAGATACTGGAGTARATGGATCTAAGCAATGACAGCTGCATCTTATACCACCCAATTTGTCATGCAGGTCTTACTATACTTAGTGTTTACTATGTTTATGCTGTTGAGTAGAATTGTCTTCATGTTCATGCCATATTATGCTACTTTCAGGTATAGCTCTTCCTAAATATAACCAATGAATACCCTAGATTATCTTATTCAAAAATGATTACAAAGGAGAAAATTGCAGTTGTGGCTATTTTGGAGAGCAAAGCTCCAGTACAATGGCGGTAGGTAGTTATTCTGTAGAAAACGGTTCTGACTGTAGACTAAAGCAAGTATAAATCATTTGTGTTGTCATAGCATTTTAAGTGAAGATTTTTCAATGGCATAAAAGACAGGTAGACATCCCATTCACATTCGTGCCTATTTTTTTCCAAGAATGCCATGTACTAAGAAGTGGGAGGAAAAAAAATSAGCTCTTGCAAACATTTGTGAACAATATGTTCAGCACAAGCTTGTAGCAAGAAAATAAAAGGGGAGGAGGAAGTCTTCATTAAGATAGTCTTCATTAAGTAGTCTTCGTTAAGACCATCCCACTCAAAGGTTAGGAAATAAGACCTAAGTTAATATGTGCAACATGAATTCAATCCCACTTTTGTTCAGACTGATACAATTTCTAATCACATCATCAGATAATTTTCTATGAGACCATTGCCATATTTACTGTGCAAAAAGATCAACTGCAGGTTTTTGCATYACTCTTTAGCATCCTTAGTTCTCTTTGGAATGTCTGGTGTTTGTCCAGGCAGCCCTAGTTTTCATCTTATATCCCAACGCCCCATCACATCTCTTTTGTTTTCCTTCTGCTTCTCATGGGGAAAATAGGCTTTCTGTTGCTAGTTCCAACATTAACTCTACTTGAGCTTAAGTAGGTATGAGTAACCCGTTTAGGRAAAAAAATTGGTTTTGTTCCTGCAGCAGTGAGTAAGAAGAAAAAATTCACTTGCTCTCTGTGATCAGTAGGTGCAAAAATTCTGGCAACAGAATTATAAGGTCAGCAAGCTTTCTTAGTTGTGTTGACACTCAACATGCTAATTTTCAAGGAGTTGCATCTGCTTTTCTCTTGRTCAAGGATAAGGTAATGAAATATATGACCTTCTGTTGCTGATAACTTGTCTTCACCTCATCTATCTAGCTTTAAGTTACTCTGAATGGAAGAAAGATTCAAAAGGCCATCGACATTAACTCTGATCCTGGAAAAACATCTCTCAAGTCATTTCTGTCCATTGGAGTTGCTGTAATATCATCCTGGCACAAAGGATGCTGGCACAAAGACAGCACACTCAGAAATATTGTCAACACAAGTGAAGTGCCCAATCTTCCCTCTCTGTAGATGAAATTGTTTTTTTTTAATCTTAAATTAAAACTTTTTTTTGGGGTGGAGGGATGTGTATGCAGAGATTTCTCTGGTCGTTTCTTTTAGGTACTGCAGGGACTGTGAATTCTGATGCCATCCAGGATTGCCAGATGCTTCTTACCTTCCTCAGCACACATAAAGGTTGCAGTCTTACGGTAAGAAGCAATGCTAGTGCCTCTGTGGCCACCAAGTTCAGAAATGAAAATACAGCCACAAACACACTGTATAATAGCTATTGAATAGGCTGGGCCTATTCAGTTGCTGAGCGCCTTCAGTGTCACCTTTACACTTTTAAACACTGTGCTTTTCCCAGGTCTAGCCTTGTCAGCTTGGTCTCTGGTATCTCTGATGGCTTTAGTGACACTTGAAGAAGCAAGAGAGAGAGGGGGACATATAGTGACAAGATACAGATTGAATCACAGAATCTTACTTCATGGGAAAAAAAAGGGTATTCAAAGTGGACAGCTTCACTGGCACTAGTATTGGTCTTGATTTGTTGCTCAGCCTTAGCACCAACTTCCCTGTAAGTGCTGATGAGAGTGAGAAGGATTATCCCTTTGTTGCTGACAGTTTCACTGTTGAGATGGGATGACCTTTTGTATTCTTTTGCCCGTCCAGATAGCTCACAGCTTCTCAAATGCCAGCAAAAACATAGAAACTTCCTTTGGTACTGACAGTTGTGGATAGAGAGCTCAGCCCTGGCAAAGGGGCCTTTTAGTTAATTAACAGTACATTTCTGATATAAACAACCACTTGCTGCCAGTAAATGATTCCTTGTTTGTGTTCCTGGACACTGTTTGGATTAGGCACTGTGTGTATATTCAGGAGCAGTTGAATAAAGTTTCATTGTGCTTTGCTCAGTGTGTGTTGGTGAAAAGAAATTCATATTAAGCAGTCTTTCTGTTGGGATGACCAACAAGCAGATAGGCCCGACTTAGTTCTAACAGGTTGTGGGTTTTACTCTCTCTTCATCAGACAGGAGCAGCTGCTAAAATGCATTTGTGTTTACTAGAAAAATGCTCTGCAATATATTCAGAATTATAGTTATTTGGRACCAAAAATATTCCCATTTGACTCAAATTTGGTACTGATTCCTGAAAATAAATTGGAGGATAATCTCTCCCCCACCTTCTTTTATTTAATTCATTATTTTTATATAATTCTAAAGACTTGACCCTTGATACAAAGGTTAGACTTGCTACTACACAGTATCATGACTTGTAAAAGCTTATAGCGTGTGCATATTTTCAGTTTTCTTTTTTTTTTTTTCCATTGGATGTGACCACTTACTCTTTAGACCTGTGTAGATCTTAAGTAAGACTCACAAGAGCCTTAATTTAAAGCAGTGACTGAATCAATGAAAATGAATCCAACAACAGCTGTGCTACTGCTTCTCCTCTGGCTGCCTACAGAAGCAATCTATGCATTTGGCATCCTCCAAACATGTGTAACCCCCTGCGTTAAGGTTATTAGAGCTGAGAGATGAAGTTGGCCATAAACGATATTGCTTGGACTGCACAAAGTTGATGGACAATGCAATGTAGTTTACTTAATCATGAGAGGGCTCACCGTAGTCAGTTTTCTGAAGAGGCCATTTGGCTGTGGGAATAATTCATTTGTCACAGGTATTCTCTGAATTTATATAACTGGCAGTTATTTCAACATACTGGCAGACACACTCAGGCATTGATTGAAAGAGCCTTTTCTTAAAGAAGAGACAATTCTTCAAGCACAGTAAAGCCAGTTTTCATTCTAATTGGCACCCTGGCTCYGGGGAGGCCTGCATCAGTAGCACTTTCACAAGTTAATGAAGCTATTCTGAAAACAATTAAACTTCCCATGTAAAGACAGGTGCTTCTAATGGAAACAAAAGGTCTTGTTTTGATCATGCAGAGCATCCTCATTTTTGTCCGTAATGTGAGAGGTCTCCTTATATTAATTAAATTCTTAACATATACAGCCAAGAGTGGAAGAGTAATGTGTCCTGTTCTTTAATACTTCTGGAAAGGATACCAGATATTAATTACACAGGTCTACAACTTAGTAATGGCTTGTCATAGGCTTATTTAGTATTCATATCGCAAGGCAATAAATGGTGCGGTGTAACAAAAAAGTGAGAAACTGTAGGAATCTTTCTCTTACCCCATTTTTTAATATATATGCTTTTAGCCAGAGCCCAGATTTTAACAGAAGGGTCATTCTAGTCTGAGTACCACTGAAATTGRTGCCAGTCTAGTCCACTGTCCAAAAGGCTTTGATTTACACTTGTGAACACCTGGGCCAGTTTCAGCCTCCTTGATACAGAGGTTTAAAGTTGCTTTAAGAAGTCTGTCCACTGGTTCTTTCCTTCTCCAGAAGTTTTAGCAAGGGGAAGGAGCATGCCAAAACAGAAGGGTTATGCTACTGTTACCCACAATTTCACTGCAAACAGCATAGGTGTGAAAACTCCTTTGCCAAAAGCAATGCTGCTTCAAACTGAGCACTTGTTGCTTTTTCAGGATTTACTTAGATCTAAAATCCCTGTATTGACTATATTATAGAGCACAAAATAAGATCTTTTGTGCTAAATGAGTCACATTGCAAAATATTACTCAATTATTTCTTTAAAAAATACAAGGAAATACAATTTATTGGTTTGACAATCAGGATAGGTCCCAGCTTAAGAGTAAAGTTCAAAATTTTAAAAATTGACGTCACTTGATCTACCATACCTATCTCTTATTTGGTAATTTTATGGTTAAAAAAGCACTATATCTTCTCAAAGTTAAAACATTTAATGATTAATTTAAATATCTAAGCTAAATTTAAGTTAAAATAACTGGCTCATAACATAACAAAGGCAAATTAGTGACTGTCAGCAACAGCAAAATACCTTCTGCAAAAAGCTGTCAGGCACAAAATAAACAAATAGAGAAATACGGCCCTTTCTGTCAGGTTTTTTCAGATATAGGGCACAGTACTACTGAAGACTCCTGTATTAATATTTATCTTTGTGTCCAGAAGTACTGATGATTTTTGTGAGAAGCATGTACGTACAACAGCTGAAGCTATCACAGAACATTATTGTCTGACACTTATCTGCAATAAAAGACATCATTTTAATTCTAAGAACTTTATTTTCTCTGAATCTTCATGTTTCTTATTCTCATGGTGTGTTTTCTAGTTATTTAAAGGCTTTCATTTCACTAGCCTGTATTTTTTTTCAGTTCATATAACCTCAGGAACTCTGGATTTTTCTCTGGTTTCCTTTTTCTTTTTTTTCCCCTGTAAATCCATTAAATTTAAATTTAATGCCCACTGAAGGGAGCTTATGAAACAAAGCTGCTACCTGATGTCCAAGAACTGGGAACTTGTTTTCAAGAGTAGAATAAATTTCATCTATTTCTTGCCTGAAAGACTTTTTTTCCTATAGGAGATGACAGGCATCCTGTCCTGCAGTAGCTCCAGCTGCAGGGCCAGACTGATAATGAGAATCTCAATGGTTAGTACTTTTCTTCAGAGTTTTGGTCTTACTGATAATGTTCCAATATCGTTAACAGTTGTGTGAGTTAGCATTTAGAATAATAGCAATTTATAAATAGTCCCAAATGAGTGTGGAATTGACTAATTGCCACAATTTGGCCAGCTCTGTTAACCATAAGATTTGATTTTGTCTTCCCTCAGTAACTGACAAGGCGATTTTAAGTAAAAATAATGATATCATCAACTCCATGCAAAGTCAGATCACCGCAAACTTAATGTTTTGCCCAAGCATGTCCAGTATCTTGAGTGTAACACATTATCAATCTTGCTAGGTATTTTAAATACCAATGAAACAGAGGTTTGGGCAGAGGGATGTTGCTGACTTTCCGTATTTTAGCTGCTGTTTGCAGCTAGCCTGTAATACCTTATAAGAGTGGTAAAGCATTTCTCAGTCACTTAGACATTACTGCCTGTTTTTTCCAGAAGACTCAATGTGATTGACTATGGTTGTAACAAATGATTGTGTACAGAACTTCACTGGTGTTACACGTAGCTAATACAGGATTAAAGCCTGTTTTCAGGATCCAAAACAATCAGATATTAGMTGGRTTTTGATGAAAGAAGTTTYGTTCCAATATGAGTATATTATGGGTTTAATGCCTGCAAGTATTCCAACTCTTAAGTATGTGAAGTTCATGGAAGTGTTCTGGATCTTAGAAAGACTTTAATCCTATATTAGCTATTCATCACGTAGTGAAAGCACTACAGCCTTTCGGAGGTCACAGCTATGCCTTTATCTCTTGTTCCAATAAGAAAGAAGCCAAACACTTGTGTGATAATTTTATACCAATATAATTTTAATATAATACATATTAAAGGTAATGCCTAAAAACAACTTTTTAAAATCTATTATGTAACAGTAACTTGAAATGAACACCTTCTTATTCAAGAATAATGATCCAACAAAGGTCTGGTTTGCATCGTTCTTTACTAAGGCTGTTAAAGTTAAGAGACTGTTTTCAATCTTATGTAAATTGTTGATTTTAAGCTACACACTTGGAATTATTATGTTTGCTTTTTTGCTTTTTAAATGTAAAGACTGCTTGCTCCAGAACCTGTGCTGCTTCTGTGGAAAGTCTCCTTTGGTTGAAGGAGATTTGAAGTGCAAATATTTGCAGCTAATTTTTTTTTTTTTTTTTTTTTTACCTATGCTTGGCACAAGAATCCTCCTTCATTGCTTGTTTATTCCACGGCCATAGCAACTGCCACTTCAAGGACAGAGACTGGTGAAGCAATTTCATGATGGGTATGACAAGATTACTCACTTAAGCATAATTTTTGGAAAAACACCAACTCCACAGATGGTCATTCCTTCCATCCCTCGTGGATTTTGTAGCCCTGTGGTTATTCTCATGCAGAGCACCCGACCAGTGCTGCTCTGTGCTTGAGCAACAGCTCTCCACTGTGTGTGCAGGACGCTAGCCTGCAGGACACAGAGTTGGGGAAGAAAGCAGCTCTGCAGTATGAGGTTCTATCATTTGTCATGTACAGTGGTACAGAGGAACCTAATGCCTTAAGACCTAAAAATCCTTGTGGGTGCTGAGAAAGAGAAGAACATAAAGATTCTGCAGAAATTGTTCAGAACCTTGCAGGATAAAACTATTTGCTAGACTTCATGAATAACATGAGTCTAAAAACTGAATCTGCTGAGAATTCTAGTGATAGGCAGCAGACAACCTGGTTTTATTAATAATGGAGCAGTATACATAATCCTGTTTCCTCCTCCTCCATACATCCCTAGCAATTCTTTCATCACGACTGTCACCAAAGCAGTTACAAACCTTCACCAGTRCAAGAAAAGATAAAGACACGTTATTACATGATGGCTGATCCTTCAGCTTCACTCAATGGACAGAATAAGTCACTTACTTAGAAATACCTCATTTCTGACTTTGATTTGCTCATAAAGATAATTACAATAGAGACCAATCTATATGTTACTGYAGGTTCTCAGAATCATTCAGGTCCGAATGTTTTTTCTTTCTATGGTTATACAGAAGTTTACTCAAAAGGCTTTCCTAGTTGTTATTATATGACAAAATTTTCAGCTTGCAACACTTACAGGATATCACTGGCACTTCATGATTTACTTCAGTTTATCTGTTATCTCTCCCGACTCTAAAGGGTCAGTGGGTGCTGCAGGAGGCAGAACACCAGGCCTGATGGGCCAGTGCCTTAATAAACTCCCACGAATAATCTGTACCAGAGCATAGAATACTTTGRTAGAGCACACTGCCAAACATAATTTCAGCGCACGCTAAAACAACTTCTGAATAGGTCATAGCATTCAAGTAGTAGAGGGAACAGAATAAATTAGCATCTGCAGTATCTTTTGTAGAACAACATATTCCGAGATGTCACTCTCCTCTAAAATATTCCTTTAGAGTCCTGTAAAAGAGAAAGCAGTAAGTACTAAATATTATCTGTATTATTTCTACTTCTGATTGTTTCCTACCCAAAGCATGTTACTTTTCCTCCTCTTCCCTTCTAAGATTTTTCTTTTAAAATTGCATTGCGTTCCCATTTCCTCCCCTCCTGCAGTTTGCTCCGCTCACGCTTCTCCCATGAAATTTCAGGCACCCCTCTCTGCTCGTATCCAGTTTATCATGCAGCTGCTTCAGCACGCTAATGCATTGCCATAGTCCATTTTACACCACTAATGAAGCGAAATAAAGATGATAAATTAAAGAAACGCGGAGACGGGGGCTCAGTGTCCGCGGTGGGGAGGAGCGGGAAGGCACGTTCATCAGCTCGGCGGGTTACGAGCGGGCCCGCGAGCGGCCCGGGCCGAGTTCAGGCGGAGCGGAGCCGGCCTCGAAGCCCGGCGTGCTCCGAAGCGAGGCGGGCCAAGCGCCCCAGCGACACGAGGGGCGTCTGCTCGCTCTGACGGATGACGAGCGGGATACTGGTGGGGGGGATTAACCCCGCGCCATGTTCCCCTCACTTACCGCTGCGCGCTCGGGCGGCCGTTGGGGTGACCGTTAGGCGGTGGCCGTTGGGGTGGCCGTTGGGGTGGCCGTTAGGCGGTGGCCGTTGGGGTGGCCGTTGGGGTGACCGTTAGGCGGCGGCCGCTGGGGCGGCCTTTAGGCGGCGGACCCGCCCAGGGCCGGTCTCGCCGCCGCCTTCCCCGCGAGGGGGACGCGCGGGGAGCGGAGCCCCGGCGCGGGGCGCGGGCCGGGCCGGGCGCAGGTGTTGCGGGCAGGCCCCGGGGGGGGGGGGGGGGGGCGGCGCCGGGGGGGAGGCGGGCGGGCGGCGCTGGTTGGGCGCGCGGCGCCTGCCGCTGGGCGGCGTGTCTGTGGGCTGGCCCCGCCTCGCCGCCCGCCCGTGCACGGACATGACAGCGGCTCAGAGGCGCCGCAGCTGCCGCTGAGCGCCGGGCAGAGCGGCGGCGCCCGGGCAGCGGCAGCCGCGCTCGCGCCCCGTGGCCGCCTCCTCCGCAGCTCCGGCACCCGCAGGGGGCAGCCTGGCACCGGCAGCTGGCGGGGGAAGGGGGCAGCCTGGCACTGAGAGCCGGAGGCGGCCGCCGGCACGGAGCGAGCCGGGCGGAGCGCGGCACCCAGCGGCCGCTGAGGCCGGGCCGGCGGCAGTAGCGGCGGTGCCGGGGGCCGTCTCGCCGTGCCCGGCTGCGCGGTGCCGCTGACCTTCGCGGCGCCGCTCGCCGCCTGCCAGGCCGGGGCAGGGCCTCCTCTCCCCGCGGAGCGCGTGTGCCAGGCCCGGCGGAGGGGGCAGGAGGCCGGGCCGGAACCCCCCCCTCGCCCCCGGCTCCTCCCGGCCGCTGGCGGGGCCTGTGCGCGGCGCGGCGGAGAGGGGCGGGGAGACGAGCGGCACGGGGACGGAGCGGCGGGACCGCCGGGCTGCCCCCTACGAGAGCGCGGAGCGGGCAGGCCCTGAGGAGCGAGAGGGGCGGGCGGGAAGAGGCGGCGGCGGCGGCAGCCCGCAGCTCGGAGCCACCTCGGCGGCGCATCCCGGGAAGAGCGGGGACCTCGCCGCCGCTCTCCCTCCTCCTGCTCCCGCCGCGGGAAGCCGCTCATCCCGCGGAGAGTGGAGCCGCCTCCGGAGCGCGGGGCCGCGGGCACGGAGCTGGAGCCGCTCGCCCGGAGCCGAGCAGCGGGAAGGAGCGAGGCGGGCGCGCAGCGGGGCGCCCCGCCGCTGCCCGCGCGCTCGCCTCGGCGGCCCGGGAGGCGCCCGGCCGCCCCGCCACCAAGGTAAGGGGCTTGGGGGCGCCGGGGACACGCGGCGAGTGCCTCGCGGCGGGCGGGGGCGCCGCGCGCGCGGGGGCGGGGGTTGCCGCTTTGCCCCCCGGGGTTAGTTCCCCCGCGGGGTGCGGAGCGGATGCTCGGGCGCGGATGTGGCGCCGCCGGCACAAAGAGGCTTTTTCCTTGCGCCCACCCCCAGCTGGCGCGAGGGGAGCGTGGCCGCCCGCCCGGCGGGAGCCCCCGGCCGCGGGGTGCGCCTAACGGTCGCGCCTAACGGTCGCTCCTAACGGTCGCTGGCTGCGAGGGGGCAGGTCCGCCCGGTCAGGGCGAAGCTGCCGCTTAGCAGGGAGCCCGGGACCCCGCGCGGGCTGTTCTGCTGGGCACTGCCGGGCTGCTCCATCCCCGCGCCGTTGGGATCGTTAGCGCGGGCTCGGCGTGTGCCCGGGGGAGAGCAACTTGCTGCCGCCGCGGCGGTGACACCAAGTTTGGCAGCGCCTTATGTAACTGCCTTTCGGAGGGGCGCCCGGCGCTCCCCCTGAGACCGGGTTTGTCCGAGGGAAGCAAGTGGTCCCCCCGCCTTGCGGAGCCTCGGACATGCGATTTTCACGTGTGTTTTCACCTGGGCATCTTCCTTCCTTCCTCCTGCAAGAAGGGGATTGCTACTGCCTACTTCAGCGTCTTTCATTATTTTTATATAGCACTTTTGAAATTACCGCATGAAACGTGTTCCCAGTTCTGACTTTCCCTCCTATATTCTGGAATGCATAGGTGCTGGGATGGAAATGCCAATAAATCAATTGTCATCTAAAAACGGTTCGCTTTCCTTATGCCATTTCGGTGACAGAAGGGAGAGAAAGTGCCGGGCTAAACAAAGTGCTGTGTTAAAACCAGAGTTGGCAGTTGCCAACAGGTTGGCACTTCTTATTTAATGAAATCTTCTGAATACAGATTAATTTTCTCTACAACATTTATTATKTTACTTGCTCAGAAATAGGAGCAGCAGGAAATTGGATAAATGAATTGAAAGGCTGCCTAGTTTCCCTGCAGTTTCTGTAAGTCGCTACGCCTTCAACTTAAAGGAAGAAAAAAGAAAGAGGGAAAAAATGCTAGCTTGTTACTTCACACAAAAAGACAGCTTAGTGAATTGATACATGTTCTTTAGCTTTCTACTGCAAAGGTAGACTAGGGGACTATTTTTTTTTTTCCTCCTCTCACCTAGCAGTGAAATATGCAGACTAATGTAAAAAAATCTGTGAAATGTGGGCTTCCTTGCTCATCTTATTACTTATTATGCTCCATCATTAGATTGCATGTTCAAAGGGCAGGAGGAATATTTTAACAAAGTCATTCTTTTCCTTGCTGCATATGGAAATAGGTTRACAAGGCGGTTCACTAAGTGCTTTATTTAAAGGAAGAAACAAACAAAAATCTCACTGTTGTTTTCTCCAAGTGGACAAATGACTAAGGTGGAAAAGGTCTCCCTAGGCTTCTTGAAAACTGCAAATTGCTGATAAGTGTTCCAAGTTTGAAATGTGAAATTCTTATTGCTTAGGTGTCCTGTGACGGCCCTTGATCAGCAAGGCTGCAAATCATGTAGAAGCCTCAGTAACTGCACAGTCTCTGATGGATAATTGGATTGGTAGGTTCTTTTTGTTTGTTTTTTAATTATCCACTCTGGCAGCAGGTTCTTTTTCTCCATCCTCTTGACACTTAATTCCCACAATTTTTGATGTGTTTTGCATTGCATCTTTTCTTCTCAAAGTCCGTACACTCTTCTCAATTCCTGCTGAAAGAAGAATAACTCGGAGATATTTTGAGGCCAATATTTTGCAGGACTTATTTTTTGTAAGGTGAAATGTGCATGGCAACTCCCCTCCCTCCTCTGTTGAGGTGAAAGAAGATGAGTCTTCAGATGTGGAGAAGTTTGCACTGGATTTTTTTTTTTGAAGTTTCACTAAAAATAATATTTCATACTAATATGTTAGATCCCCAGTACCAACTGTTGAATCTATAGGAATTCCCAAGTGTGGACCTCAGGTAGACAAAATACAGAGCTGGTTACAGATATATCTCTTTTGGCAACACTAAGAACTGTCAAAGGCCCAATCTACAGAAATTTCAGTGAGTAGGACTATTTATTAGCCAATGTAGTATTCCTGCTGAATATTTCAGGAAATTGTTAAAGCACATGTACACTTAATTTGCTAAAGTGAAGTGTTCTTAAGTGTATTGGCTTTAAAGAACAGTCCTCCATCCAAACTATTAGTTGTGTGACTATTGAGATGTGTATTTATTTATTTATTTTTGTGAATACTTGAATAAATCCATAACAGTCAATAGATCCGTGCTAGAATAGTCTCTTTGCTTATTTTCTGTCTGATTTTTGTGTGCCCTTATAAGAAGCATCTGAAACAAACAAAAAACCCCACATACGCACAGAGAAWCATCAAAAAAAGCCATTTTTTTCCATGATACTTGTAAACTGAAGGCTAATAAGGGATAAAAATTCATAATCTCACTAGAAATACTAGAAATTCATCGTAATAAATGCTGAGCTTGTCCATGTGCAACACTCCTATTGAGTTTCTCTTGTTGCTTTTCTTTTTCTTTGAATACCTACCTATACTAGGCCTGTATGAAAGCCTGTGTTCATGAGCCCTCGACAGCCCAGCTAAAATTAAACATCTTTTTTTTTTCATCTGCATTARAATGTACAAAAAATCCATTTTAAGAGCATGAATTTTCTGATATGCCCATTTTTCTTCCAACATATGCGTGCTGATAACATTATGGTGGGTTGAGTTGAGATGCACATGAGCACATGATTGTACCTAGTTTACAGATGTTAATTTTTCATGAGTTTGTCTCCATGAAGCTGTGCCAAAATGATTATTTGCCTAGTTCTGTGGCTAGCAAGCTTACTGAGAAGTAGTTTTGTAAAGGAAGTGTATGTTCAAGTTCATGCAGTTTTTACACTTTCACCTTCTTTCTCTTTGCAGTGAGTGCTAGCTTTAATATACAGTCGTTGTCTGTTATCCTGTATTGTCYAAAGATATGGGTTTGCTTTCTACCTTGTAGGGTTTTCTAACTGCTTTTGGTGTCCCTTGATTCAGTTTCATTACCTACTTTAATTTATAGTTTAGACCGGTTCCGATGTAACACCACTAGCTGTAGTACCCAAAACCTCATCAGCCTCTACATAGGTTCCTCATCAACCTCTACATAGACTTTTGGTTTACTTAAAAATAGTATAAGAGAATAGATGGTTTGTTAAAACCAGAGGTGGCAACTACTTCTTTCTTGACCAGTGATGAGATAGGTTCCACTCTATGTTTCTCCTAAGCATTTTTGGATATTGACAGGTATAGGTACCTGGTATTGACAGGTATAGACAGATTTCTATTTCTCCGTATGACTCCATTTCTATACTCACTTAATGTCACTGAGTATAGAAGGCTAATGTTGCACAGATTAATGCAGACCCTGTGTAGGCTGTGCACACAGTTTTCTGAGGTGCAGCTGTTCAAGAACCTCATCAATTAACAGTGGCTGGTCTTACTATTTTGCCAGTTATCTGTGGAAAATGACAAAACTGTATTTATTATCTGTTGGGAGAGCTGTAAGTAGCAGTGTTGGCATCAGAACTGTAGCTTTCAGAAAGACAAGACTCAAATCAGTTTACACCTACAGTCACATCCGGAAACTAATACACTTTAAAATTAAAACTTACATTTTGCAAAAACATTTTTAAGCAATCCAACTTTCCTCTGCCAGATTTTTTTTTTTCTGGCTTAGCTACCAGTGAAGTTTGAGTTGTCACTTTAAGTTACAGCTTTCAGTAGTCCCTCCAAAGTTTAATCTGAGAGTGTGATATTTGTGTGCAGAATACCATCATTTTGATTGTATCATTACTTTTAAGATTTTTTATCCTGGAAGATGTTTGACAGCTAAGACTTATGAGTAGGAGAGAATTAGAACATATTGAACATTTATTTAAATACAAATGAGAAAAATTAAGGAATTGGGAGTCGAGAGAGAGGCAGAGAAGTAAAGAAGGAAAGGAATTGTGAGATTTTAGAGAGAAGTGTCCAACCAGTTCCTGTATTTTTGATTCAGTTACATTCAGCTGAATAATGATCCATGTATTTAAAAATTACATTTTCAAGAGTTGAATTTTCTTGCTTATTTTTCAGTACTGAAAGTAGTGCTCTGTAATTTATATCGGAATGAAACTTCTCTTCAAAAGGAAAAAAAAGGAGCCTCTTAATTTTCTTWATTTTCTTAAAATTTCCAGAAAGACATATGGACTTGTTTAGTGATTAGGGAATGACTCTTACTGAAGAAAATAATGCATCTCACCTTGCAGGGGAAAAAAAAGAAATGGTGTCACTGAATTGTGGAATACAGGAGGGTGAACCATGCAGATRAGAAGAAGTTTTTAAATGGTCTTCAAAGCTCTTTGGGATCAGGATTGTCCACAATACTGGCCAGGTTTTACTGTCCTATTTTCCCTGACTTTCTGCTGTGCCCTGCATCTCAGTTGCCTTAGCACTAAATTCCCTTGGTGATTGTTTTCCCTTTTGCCTTCAGTTAATGCTACTGCTAATTAATACTGCAGATGGATGCTTATGCTCAGAAATTACCAGGCATCAATGTATGAATTTGCTTGATTCCATGTTTTTCAGGCTGAAGCTACTATAAAGTATGCCACTGGTTGGAAATAAAAWAGGAAAATCAATCATTCTAGTGTTACCAAGTCCTCAAATATATGCTTTTTAAGTTGTGTTATTCCTACGGATCTTGGGTTTCATCTTTTTTTAAAACAGAAAGGAGTTGTAACATTCTAAGATACTATAAGAAATGAATTGATATTAACTGTGAGGCTCAGCAAGCCAAAGTTAAGCTTATTTTCCGTTGTCTCATTTTTTTTTCCAGTCTTCCTGTTTCTACAGTAAGACGCCTCTTCTATGATAAAGTATTGGCATATTTAATAATTCTTAAACAGGATGGGGATGGTTCCTACATCTTTAAAAGTGTAAAATTTGTCTGCATATTCATCAGTGTTGGATATACCATACAGTAAGATGTTGTTTTTCCAAGGCTAACAATAGGAACATTAAAGCATAAGGTCTCTGTAATGTGTAGTCCTACTGCTGTTATAAATGGAATATTTTATAACTTCTGACATTGATTTTGGTCTTCTAGAGCTTTTTAGTGTCACCTGTTTTTATGAAAAGTCAGTTAATCTTCAGTGACTCTTCCAAGCAGTAGAAGTCAGGAGGTGATGATGCCATAAGTGGTTAAGAACTGAGAAATTTGCAACCTTTTCCTGTATTGATGTGAACTTACACAAAGCAAAAAACTGAGCAGTGGAAGCTTTTAGCCTTCAATGTTTTTCAGTGAGATATTGACAAAGTATGGGATGCTACAACTGAAGGAAGAGGAGAAGAAATCAATACTGATGTTGAGGTCCCACAAAATGGGACTTGATAGTGTCTGATGAAGCCACTGGCGATAAGAGGGAAAGTGAGGGTTTTCTACTTGGTTGCTGATTTTATACCAGGGTGGTGAGATTGCTAGGCAGAATGCAGAGGAAAAGATAAAATAACTTGGTCTGTACCACTAGCTCAGACAGCAAAAATAATTAAGTAGAAGCTGAAAATATCTTAGATATAGCTATCTAATCAGCTACGTTTCCAGCTCGTTTGGATAGCAGAGGACCTGGCACAGTTTTCCACTGCAATGTACTCATCCACTTTAAACTTTGTACTACTGTAGACTATACAAGTCTATTGCTTGTACTGAGAGTCTTACTGCTTTTGCATGCTCTGCTAGGATAGTTAGATGAGGTATCTGAGATTTTACATACTTGCCAGTGTCCCCTACTCTCATTGTCAGTGTTCGTACCTGGCACCTGAAGTGTATCAAATTGCATCGTATCACTGCCTTGTTCTTTAGGTGTGCGAAAACACCAAAGTCTTTAGCAAGAGCTGTTGCTTAATATATTAGTGCCTTAAATGATGCAACTTGTTCAAATTCATGTATTCAGTAGATAACATTTTTTATATGGTAGTATACAAAACATATATTCACGTTAAATCTAATAAATGCTATGAATATTAAAAAGSTAATCAGTAAATAGATAACTGAAAAAATAAACCCATCAGAGTAAAATTTACTGATGTTCTTTAATTTAGAGGCTGTGCAATGACCAAAGGGAGAAATGAGTGTGTTTTACTTATAAAGGATAGGAAAGAGATACAACTGCTAAATAAGAAGGAAAAGGAGAACACTTTAAGGATATCCTGGTCATTAATAGCTGTAGGTTTTTTCCTAGTCATTAATAGCTGTAGGGCTTTTTTTTATTATTATTAAATATATGCTGTTTATCTATACTCAGGTGGTAAGAATGTGAAGAGTGAAACTGGCACAGGCGACTAGCATTTACTCCACAAATGTAGCAGAAGTCATCATAAGCAGGCTTTAAGAAGACCAAAGCCTGTGCTGAATCATAGACATACCCTAATGAAAAAAYGCTGCACTTTATTGATGGTATTTTATATCATTTCTGACCAGTGATAGACAGGGTCAGGCATAGCATTTATCTGACTAGAAGGCTATTGTGTGTCATGTGGTTTGCATCCTGCTGTGCTGCTGGACAAAAGTGTTAAGAGTAGGATGGGGAGAAATAGAGAGGAGAAACATCCCTGGGGGAAATCCATATTCAGCATATGTCTGAAGCCAGTGTAGTATTATACAAAACAAGGTTTTCAAGTGTCCTTCCTTTCTGTCATAAATCTCTTTGTGTTTTCCATATGTGAGGCTCTCCACCTTTCCTCTCTCAGACTTAAACAGAATGTGTTTTACATCAGTAAGAAAGAATTCTGGACTTGCAGTTAGTATCAAGAATCCTCTGAAATAATTATTTTTGTATCACAGTGAATTTTCTAGTGGGGTTTTGGATTTGTCKTGTGTAGGACACTGCTGTGTTGAGAAAGGCTTGAGCTTGGCTTTTTTCTTTTCTTTTTTCCTAGGCTTTCATATTATAAGTTGCCATGTATGAAGGTAATGTGATTTGGGAAAACATCTTGGCTTTTCTGGTTGGAATAGTGGAATTGCAAATGTAGTATAGAAAGCAGTTATTTATTCATGTTACTAAAATGCCTAGGGGCCCAAGTTGAGAGAGGGTTTCCTTCATGCTGGGTGAAGCACAAATATATAGAGTCTGTGTACCTTTAGGGTACTTCATTGGAATACGAATGCTCTTATAAAGCAGCGGTATGAACAGTGATGTGTGGCTGAAACTCTTCCTACACAGCAGCACKTTCGTACCAATAAACTTCCACAAAAGATGGAAGCAATTCAAATAAAAGCACCATTTTTTTTGCCAGTATAGTTGTGACTATTGTGGCAGCCTCTGCTAGCCAAGTTATGTCAATCAACAGTCACTTTTCACACGATCAGCCAGCATAGCTGGGCTGTCAGAAATTCCCAAAGTGAGAATCTATTTGTGCCCCAAAGAGCTTACAAAATGTGGAGATAAGAGAGTGGTGAAGTGTTTGAAAACTGATACGTGCTTTTTGGTTTTTTTTTTTATATATATTTGAGTTTTAATCTCAATTTTAGATATTTTCTCAACTGATCATTATCATATCACCGACTTATTTGTTACTGAATTTGTTTAAATGTCTGTGGAAAAGATAAAAGCTGTATTCCCATATTGTGATCCATTGGCAGCAACAGCAGGGATCAATATTGAAAAAATCCTCTGAGACATGACTGGGTTTAACTGTATTTCTCTGCCAGGCTATGTTTTTTTAATTGGTGTGGTATTTTAAATACATTTTTTATATTTGACTTGAAAATGCTAAAATGAAATGTTACAATAGTCTGTAAAACCCATTCTTTGGACTAACCAAATAGAAACCTTTTGTAGGATGTAGACAGATACCACTGCACCTGGCTTGGTGTGTGATGGTAATTTATGAAAGTGAAATGAATCTAACATGGCAGGAACCAAGTCATTCATCACAGATAGCAAGAAATCCAGGTCCCCTTGCGTTTTCCTGTCTTTTTCTTTGGCTGTATTCACCATGCATTTCTGACTTCGTGCTGTAACATTTTTGATCACTGAGAACTGGTTCTGCCTGATCTGTTTTGAGTCCAGTAAAGCAGTTGTTTTAGGGCTTAGTATCTTTGATTAAACAGAGAAATGTAGAATTTCTGATGAAACTTTCRTGACTTATAGTTGTATTCTAGCAGGCCAGAGATAATGTTATGAAGAGGTGAGAAACACCTATTTTTCAGGACCTATTGGAAGTGCGGATCTTATTGAGAAATAATTCTCTAATTGTTCAAGTTATCTTAGAATCAATTTGGAATCCTCTCTGCTCTTATATGATACCCTTTAATGTTTTCAGTTAGGTTTTTCCTGACAAATGTAGGCCTAGCTACCATGCTCAATGCTATTGTACCTCCACCGGAGTTTATTGAAGTAGCTCAATGTAAAGTCCCTCTAATAACCAAGCCTGTTAAGCTAAGCTGAACATGGAAGAACATGAGATCAGTGCTTCTTCCTCTTAGCTGCCATCTGTCTCCTTTCTCCATCTCATCAAGCCTGTATATTTAAGGTGGTGGTTCAAAATGGAGGTGAGCCTGTGCTATGGGATTTCAAGCTGGTGCTTTAATAGATCTGAATTTTGAATAGTGAAATCTTTACCATTCTCTCTCTCTCTTTTCATTTTTTTTCCTCTATGAGTACTAAAATCGTTGCTCCTTATAGTGGAGTGAGGTACTAGCTAAGAGAGATGAAGATCTGTTGGTATCCTGCTCTTTGAGAGTGCCATTCTATCCATGAGTTATGAGTGTTGGCTGTGGTGGGATATTGGTGAACATGCAGTGATACAGTGATGTTTCTGGATGGCATAGGGGTTTTTAGTAGGGACCCCAGCACTGGTCTATGTTAGTAGTACTGGAAATCCCAGGGAAGCACAAGTGTAGCAGATAATGCTTCAGGATAAATCTTTTTGCATAAGACTGTCCCATTAGCTGTGGTTAAAGAGCCACAAAGCAACCTAAACAAAGCAAATGGAATTCAGCAGGGCATGTAATGGACAGACTTGCACAAATTACAGCTTTGTATCTAGCATCTTGATTCTGCCAGGCATATGTGCTTCTGGAACGGCTGTAATGGAAATTGCAAGTGAAAATCCTTTATTCTCAATAAGGGTATAAAAGCTTTTCCTACGTGGCAGTGTGGAATGTTAATTTAAGGAAAACAACATGATTTTCAGTTGGGAGACTTGAAAGCAACCCAGGTCTACCAGTATCTCACACTATACAATAATGTAGTATTTCTTTGGTGTTCTAATACAGCAGAATCTGCTTTGACATATCACTAAGATAAGAATGAGACTGCAGCATAGGAAAGTGAAAAAGTGAAAGCCATCAATCCATTTTGCAGCCAAGTTCTACATCTTCTTTTCTTGCTTTCTTTCCCCTGAACAATGGTTATGGCAAGTTACCATTTGCAGCATTTTGAAAGATGAAATGCACCAGAAAACTGCTAAGTAGTTTTTGCTTTCATATAGCACTACTTCTTAAGATGTTCTTGTCATAGCTTATACTTGGTGAGAAAAGTGAGGGATTTTTAAGCATTTTGAACTTGTTTTGCTGGCAGAGCACAGATACGGAGATGTTGGGTGTTGCTGCACTTCTGCGGCTCGGGAGCAGGTTTCGGATGCAGACCCAGATCTGTATTCTGGAAGCTGCTTCACCAAGGGCCGGCAGAGAAGTGTATCAGAGATTGCTTGCTACGTCTAGAATGCAGAATGTTTAGTGGGAGTGGTGCATGCCTTTAATACATCTCTCAGAGCATCACTGAATGCCCAATGTGCTGTCATATCTGCCGAGGTTTTTGTCTTGTTTTGTTTTTGCTCTCCCTATATGTTTGTAGCTAGCAGGTAGACTGAAAATTTGAATTTTTAGGCGTGTTTATTTCTTTAAAAACACCGAATACTCCAGTAAAGGAAAGAGCCACTATCCGAGCTTGGCACTGTTTATTCAGAATTGCTTGCCGTTCTCAAACTACAAATCTGAGGAAGAAGTTTTGTGACAAGCCGATTAAAAACACTGGCATGTCTAACTGTCCAATGCTTGTGTGTAATAAAGCAAGAATCTTTGAATATTYAGAGTCAATTAGGAAAATCTACCTTTGAGGTAAAGATGTGTATGGAATAGAACACAGTCAAAATCCTTTTTTCAAAAATTTTTAACCTCTCTATAATTGTTGAGAATGAAYAATAGGTTCTTCATTCTTGATTGACTAAGGAATGCAGATTTATACTGTCATTTTCCTATCTGTTTATTCTTGTGTATGTATTAAACATTCTGGGACTGATAAAATGAAATCACTGTTTTGAAGGGGGTAGGGAAAAAGTACTAACTGGTTCAGGTTTAGTTTCCTATAAATACCATTTAGGAAATTTTGTTAGGCATATTGCAAGGCAGGGGAGGCCTGATCCAACTGTATTAGAATGTAAAGGCATGACTCTCACTGATATTATTTTTGCAACAAGAATTGAATGTGTGATCTTAAAAAAATTCTAAGAACTATTTTCCTTGRTTCCATTGGCTGTTATGTTTTGCCTTGGATAACTTTCTGTCTTCGAGCACATATTCACTAATCATAASAAGGGATGGCTTGCTTCAGGATGCAAAGGAAAGACTTAGATGGTATTATATCTACATGCTTCTTTTCAGTATTATAGGAAATTTCATGTCTTAAAAAGCATTTTTCCCCTGTACAAATAGGAAATTGTGTTGTAAATGAAATCTCTTAATTACCAGCCAGCTTTGCTAAGCTTTTTACTTGAGTCAGCAACCGTCTTACTGAAAAGTACCATAATTTTGAGGCAGAAATTTAGCACTGAAGATTTTAAACCAKTTTTTTTTTTCCCCCATCATTAAGGGGGATAGTGGCTTAGCAGTCAGGATGAAGAGCATTTTATAAACACAAAAGAGTTCATTTAGTATTCAAGTTCTTGTACTAGTGGGTTATGGTTTTTAGATTAGAACATTTTTTTCTGGCCTTCACCTTTTTTGTTGCTTCTAGTCGTTAGGCCCCACCATTCCCTCAGGAGCTACGTTTTTGCATTAGTCAAGTTTTGATCCACATTTTGGATTGAATGTGTCATATGTGTATCTGGGCATGAGAGATTCCATTGAGTCCAAAATTTGATAGTRAGCTTTTTTTTATTATTAATATTTATGCATCAAAGCATATTCTGAAAAGTGTTCTTATAAACTGAGAGATTTATTTGCTTGTGTAATGATGTATTTAATTTCAACAGAGAGGTGGCAAAATGTCACATATGGGTTATTTGGGGGAACTTTTTTGTTAGCTGTATAAAGCTCTATGGAGCATAAATTTATCATTTTATCTGGAGTCCAGAGTTAAAATCCTGATTTTATTACATGTAACTTGACTTAATCCCTTTAACTCTATCTAGTCTTAATTTTGAGCTGGACTGCGGAATGATTACACGCTGTACTGTGTATGAGTGTCCTTGTTGAAATGAGCATTATGTGAGCGAAATTGYTCCCTTGTTGCCTCTCCAAATGTGCAGTGGCCACTCCTTGCTATATCTGCCTTATTTCCTCTATGCTTCACCTTCATTTTTGTGTGTTAGCCACTTGCTATGCCTAATATAACCTCTAGATTGTCTAAGTACCTTAGAACAGGTACAATACTTGCACTGTGTATAGCATGGCAAGACCATGGTCTTTGGTGATGCCTGTCAACTACAGTCTATAATTGGCAATATAATGCTCAATAATTAAAGCATTATGCAGTTGGGCAACACTGTCAGGACTCATTAAAAACTGACCCTTACCTTAAGGTTACTGTGTGCACCTTTAAATCTACCCTAGACTCTGTGTTGACACSTGAAAGGGTTTCTCTGTTTACCATTCAGAACTACAGTGGCCCTAGTCTTTAGATAGCAGTAGTGGTAATCACTGTGATATTAAAACAAAGATGAAGGTACTAAAAAGAGAGGTAGGATACTAAAATATTCTGTAATCCTCAGGGATAATGGCCCTAAGCCACATATCCTTGAGATTTATGCACTTGTTTTTATTTGTCCTCTTCAACAGAAAGCTTTATCGCTGAAGAGATTTCGTAACAGCCTTTTCAGTATGATTGTAGTCACTTGTATTCCTGTAATAAAACAAATAATTTGGGGCCATTTATAAATTTAGTCATCCTTGCTGTATACATTTCACCTCTGATTTCACCTTCAGTAGCTTAGATGGAGTTAGATAAGGGCTTTCTGCTCACATTGTCCCATTAAGATATTGCATCCAAGTGTCTTCTTCCTTTTTGTGCTTTGTTATAATGGAACACAAATAATATATTCATGTATTGTGCCTGCCCTATATACATGTCTAGTTAGCATATGTRAATGTATGTTGGTAGAATTTCCAACTAAGTGTACTTTAAACAAATGCAATCACTGAAGACCAATACTCGCATAAGCAATCTGAAAATGAACAAATCAGAGCACTGGATTTTTTTCCCTCAACCTTTAAATTTACTGTACTCTCATTTTTTAGAGTAGCAAATGTTGCAGAGATAGGATCTATAGAGGATGGAAGTGTGCTTCAGATCTCAGACAGGTAGGTTATTCTAAGAGCATACACTTAAAAAGCTTAAGAGAGCAATGTGTGTGAGAAAGCTAACACACTGGGCAGGAGGTTGAGAGATTAAGGCATTGCTGATCTATTTTGTTTTTTTTTTTTTTTTTTGGAGATAGGAAATCTATCTGAAAGGAGTTTTTCTTTGGTGCTGAGTGTTTCCACTGTGCTTCTCCTGTGACTGTGCATCTTCTCACTGTATTAAAATGTCTCCTTTGTTTTTTATCCATAACCTTGTAATAAAAAAGTTGTTCTAGAGCTAGTCTTTTATGTTCCCTAAACAGAGTTGGCTTCCCTGCTGTGACTTCAATAATGCATCATTTCCTAAGTTCACAGGATTTAATGTGTTTCGGGTGAATCTGCGAGTTGCTGTTAGATGGTTAAAAGGAGAATAACTATAATGGATTGGATGCAAAAGCTGCTTCCCCAGCTTCTTTTCCATCCCGCCCACTGGCACGTAAAAGCATCTGCCTCTCATCTCCTCTTAGCCTGGTGCTGTGTGCGCGTGCATTTTGACAAACAGTTTATGAACAAAGACCTCTAGAAAAACTATGAGAGAAAATAACGGTGGTGAGAAATGCAAGTAGTTCTTTCTCACTGGAGAGAAGGGTGATGCTATATAGCAGATAGAAATGCTTCTGTTGTAAATGTTACCACAGCAAATGAACCTGTCTTCTCTAGCTTTACTGCAATAAACCATCACTAAATTTATAGCTGGTACTTATAATGTAAGAAAGGGATTATTTTTGCTTGTTCTTTGTACAAGCTAGAGCTCTAGCCTTTCTTTCTGTAAAGTTTTGAGGATGTACATTCTGTCTTTTGAGTTATCTGAACACTACATATAAAGGAGGAAGGGAAAATGTTTTTCAGTTAAGACACTTTTAAGATTATGGTCATGTTGTGACAACTCAAATGGTTTTATTTTTAAGATTTAAGATATACTTGCTATATTTTGCAGCTATGAATGAGAAATTAAATCTTTCCTGTATCTGGAGAAAAAGTGGATGATGTAAAAAGGAATTCATAGTGACTTGGAGTAGTTTTCTGAGCATGTGTTCTGAGCATGCTTCACTTCTTGAAACACATGTATGTAGTGCTCCAAATACGGGAGATTAAAAGGAGCTTGAGATACCTATTTTTATTTTGTTGTGTGCACTTGCTCCAATGATTCTACTTATTTATTCTAGTGGGGTAAGGAGATTTTTAGGTAACATTTAAGACTGGAAAAAATCAAGCTACAGTATGCTCTGGAAATGCTCCCTAATCTTTTGTAAGTAGTGCTCCTATTTATACCATAGAGGAAGTCTTAAATGGCTGTGCTAATGTGATGCAATTAGAGGACTGCTCTTATTTGAATTGGGTAAATGGTTTGGCCATGTGGGGAGGAGGCTAAAATGATAAGGAACTGTCAAAAGATGAGAGCCAGTCTTGGGAAATTCTGGAGTAAAATCCAAGGCAACACTAAAGTGGCCGTTGGGTGCTTAGTTAGTACCTATAGATTGAAATATACTCCTAGCCTAATAGGGTGAAAACGTATAAAATCTTACTGCTCTAACTCCTTTTGGAAGGCTTATAGCTGTGAAGACTTTTGCATTTTCAGTAGCTTATAGGTTTAAAAAGTAGGATGAAGATGCTGTGAAGTGCACAGAAAAACACATACTGGGGCTGAGTACATTCTGCAGATTGCATTCTGCTGTCTCCAGAAAGTTTTCATGAGCATGGGGAAATAGTAAAACAGTAAAGGAAAATGAAAACCTATGAAAAATGAATGCTGTTTTTTTTTCTCCTTTATTCACCAAGTAACCTTTTATGTTTATAAAGTGCAATAACATACTTGATTTATATTTGAAATCAGCTATTTACTGGTTTGTAATGCTATAATGCTCCTTAACATTGGAAAGAGGAGTTGTATAAATTCAATCACCTGGTGGGGTGGGAAATAAAGAAAACAAGTTGATAACAGTAATACTCGTCATTTGTTAGGTACTTAGCCTGTGTTTTTTTTTTTTTTTTTTTTTCTGAGAACTGTGTTACTTTGTTGGAAGGATTCTTTCTGTGCCAGCAACGCTGCTTCAGACTGTTGAAATAGCAACAGGCAGGAGTGTGTCTAGCCGTGCAGCTCCAGCAGAGGAAACAAGAGGGGTCCAAACAGAGGGCTGAGCTGCTTGAAGCTCAAGCATTTCATGTGCCTGAGCACGGCTGTCTTGCCAGTTAAAAGGATTTCGTTTGGAGATCTACCTCAAAGCCCTGTAACGTTATAGAAGGACTTTCACTTGCTTCCCTGACGGGCTTGGGAGGCTTGTTGGCGTATAGGTGACTTTCTGGTTAAAAGGAACTCTGTTACCCTAATGAAGTTTGAGGAGAACAATTTGTGGATTTTTCTAAGCCAACTATGTTGTCAGGTCCAGTTTTACTTTACATCACACTTTTAGGCTATAAAATAATAATAGACTGAAATTTTTACTGCATTAATGGCTTTCTGGGAGGTTTGTCATTTGTTTTTGCAAATGTACTTTATTATTTTGTCCATGTAAGATGCTTTTTATTATTTATTACCATTATTCATTGTGATACATATCAAATGCCAAAAAATGTATCCAAATCTTTTTTTTCTAAAAAAAATAGAAGATTTTTTTTTCTTTTTTTTTACAGTTGTAATGTGAAACTGACTGTGATCTAAGGTATATTTCTCTAGGGTATAGTTCTAGGGTATTGTTATTCCCTCAAAGTTCTAGCCTGACAGTAAATTGTGCAGTGTTTTGTTTTCCTCCCAGGGGTAGCTGCAAAGATTAGCAGGACAATGAGATACTAGGGGAAAGCATCTGGAAGGTAAGACTTTCCAGATGGATTTCCTGTTGAGATATAATAGTGCATGCGTTTGGTATTTTTAGTTTTCTTTTTCAAGAGAATAGGGTGCAGGAATTTTGATCATATTTTTTTTCTTCCTTCATAGGAGGTGGTTACTAATGCCACAGGAATTATTCTGATTATGTAGTTTAAAGGAATATGGCTGTAGAATTCCAGCAGCAGTTCCTGCATCAGGCTTCGTAGATAATGGATAAACTATACATTACATTTTAAGATTTGTCAATCTTGATTTGTAAGTTTTTGAGTCATGAAGAGGGTATCTATTTTCAAGACTTAATTGACTTGGTTTTATTTTGTATTATCAATCCCATTTTTTTTTTCCCTCGGAAATATATAGTTGTAACCTAGTATTTTTCAACAGACTAACCTGACATTTGACAACTCAGAATCATGATCAGATGTCTCTCTGAGATGGCACTCATGTTCAGTAAATATCTTAGGAATTTAACGTTGGAAATACTGGGCCTTTTTAGGTAGGGACCGGGAGGTGTGTTGCTGACAATCTCTTTTTATGGAAACTCAAAAACCTGGATAGCTATACACATACCGAGGTTGTTAGTAGGAGATCTTCAKTAGGATTAGTAGTGCCAAATTAGTGAGGAAAGTTAAAAATATAATAGTATGTTTTATTAGTAGCTCTGTGAATAGAGGACTGTCAAGCAGAATAAGAAGATACATTAGATTTTTTTTTTTTTTTAATAAAAAGACAAGTATATCCAGCAAATGTTTGAAGAAGGGGAACCAGCTCAAAATTTTGGATTAATTTCTTTTTTTTAGCAAGGTTTGAAAGTATATATTATTTAAAATTCTCCCTCTTTTTCCCTCTTGCATTTTTCAAATTCCTTTTTGCTTATTGATCAACTCAGTGTTTTTCTACTGGTAGTATTAAACCTTATCTTCCCTTAAAGTGTCTKTGAAGGAAAATACTGCTGATGTTCAGCCCTTTTAAAGACCTCTTCACTGAAATTTAAACTTAACCCATCCTATCTCTTGAATTACAGACATTTTTCCTGCCTGTAAGGGTAACCTATTTCTTCTCAGAATCTAAGCAATAGCACAGTACTTTTCTGAAGAAAGTAGAAGTCAATAACTGAATTTTCTCAACCTTTTCCCTAGGTAACTGCAGAGCCCACTACAAGTTTCCTATGTTGACCGCATTAACTGCAGTACAGATACTTTTCTGGTTATAATGGAAAATCCTTCATAATACCAAATGATTTCAGGGGCATTTGATGATAATTGATCACTTCACCTATATGTTTGCCTGAATGATTTTTACAGGCAAATGAGGGGTAAAAGGAGGCAGAGGAGAAAGAAGGAAGAATATTAGGCTGGTTAAATCCCAAGCTATCTCTAGCTTTTAAGTGTTCTGCTTTTTGTGGGAGGCATCTGCCCAGAGCACCCCAACTAACATCCGAGGGGTGTGCAATAAGCTCTCCCTGAAAATCACAACAGAAGAACACATCTCAACATGAACTTCAGGAGAACTCATCTGTTCAGGAATAACTCATCTGTTACCTTCAGGGGGTTAAGAACTGGATAAAACAGCAGTCAGGCACTTTTATGAGGAATTCTTTTCAGGTCTGTTTATGCCTTTTTGACTTCCTATTGACAGCTAGCATACAGAAGTTCCTCCTTGAGCTTTCCATAGAGCTGTCTGTTCTGCAAATTCTTTTCCTTTCCATCTTGCCAATACACACATGATATTATTCTGTGTTCAGTTATCATCTTCACAAGCCATGCAGCTTTTTCCTAGGAATAGAAGTGAGTGCTACACTTCTAAAAGAGATTTTTTTTCCTATACTGGTCTCTTTCTGATTTAAACAGTTGCATTATTCATGTTATAGAAACCTGCATTTAGTCTTCCCTGCATATGAAGGATATGTTATTCATTTGGTTTGTAAAACTTTACAGAGGAAAAAAAGCAGAAAGTTTGTTTCAGAAATGGCATAACTCCAGGACGAAGCCAAAACCACTCTTTGACTTGCCTTTTATCTTTGTATGTTGTGTGTSAGAGCCATTCCAGGTGTTACCTCTGTTATGAGAGATGTGGCACTAACCTACAGAACAAAAATTGTTCTGTCTCATCTCTGTTAAATTCACAGACACAAACTGGGGAAAAAGGATTAGTTGTTTCATCTTAAGAGGAGTCTAGATCCTCAGTGGCTCTAAATTATCAGTATCTCTTTTTTTTTTCTTTTAACATGTAGTGTGCTTAAAAATATCTAGTACAGACTTGTGAACTCCAAAGCAGATTGATGCATTAGCACATTTGGCTACTATGCTTTCTCTGCCAAATATTGTTTTTCTATCTATTAATTGGAGCTGTCACTGTGCATGCTGAAGTAATGGTGTTTTTTACATGCAGGAACAGCATGGCAATCAGTAATTAGCCACAAGTTCAAAGTTCCACTCCCTAGCGTATTGATAAAAGTTCATGACTAAAGCGCTGCCTTCATTTTATGGACTCTGTTTCTATTTCAAGTTGATGTTAGAAGAGGGCAGGAATTCCTTTGCACAGGTTCCATTGTGAGCTGACATTAGGTCCGGGTTAATAAATAGGTAGGTGGTCTGCTGGGGCGAGCGCTGTTTGTTGATTGTGTAAATGTGCCTTGTGTGTTGGAATTCAAAGACCTGAAGGATTCTTGTAAAGCACAAACGAGAGGATGTACTTAGTTAAATAGGTGTTTTCCAACCATTCTGATTTAAATTTAATAAATTTGATACCTGATGCAACCAAATTGTAAAATGAAAGACCTGGATGACTGGGCCACTGTTCTCTTGGACAAGATATCCTTCCTAATATATTCAAATCACTGAGACTGCTGCAGAGGGAAGAGAAGAGTTTGCACATACTGTACTTATACTCAGCGGAAATCTGAGGACAAAGTGATGTGGGTACTGATTTCTTACACAGAAATCATTAAGATTTTGAGACTGAGAACCACCTCACAGCAGGTGATGTCTCCTAACATGTGAAAGGTTGTCTGAAAACAGGCTTGTCAATGGAGAGGAATCCCAGAGCCATGATAAGGACATAACACCTAGGATCCTGTATCCTCTGTTTCCAGACAACTTGGACACATGTTTTGGTGCTTGTGATAAWCTGTATTTGAAAATGGAAATGAATGAAATGTGTGAGAGGATGGAGTGTCAGTGGGTCTAAACAACGTATTTAGGGGCTTTGTAAATAGATACCATCTGCTACTTCCATAAGATTTTGTCTTAAGTTTTATTATGCTAATTTCTCTATGTGGACTGCTGTCTCATGAAATTCCCATCATCAGAGTGGGAATCCATCACTTATTTCTTAAAAAAATTAGCAAAATTTCTAAGAAGAGAGTAGTCAGCAAAAAAAGAGAAGTACCTGGAAAATTTGGTATTACTAGAATGAATACTGGATTTGGTAAACAGATTTTTTACCTTTGATTTTCACAAGTGATGTGGTTGGATATTACAGTTTTTTTCAAATTCACTTTGGAAGCTTTTGCTAATTTCATTAAAAAAATAAGAATTTCTTTTCCCTTTAGGGAAATTTAATCAGTTGTTTGTTTCCTAATTCCTGATCATGTGCAGTAATCAGTCCAACTGCTTTCAAACTCTTTATGATCTGTAGCATGCAAACCAGAAAATGACGGACAAGGGCTTTCTCTGTTGAACAACTCTCTATGGAAATTTTGTGTGAGCCTGTCACTCATCTTTTTATCTAATCTTTGGATTTTTGTACTGTCAATCACTATTGTATGTAAACATTCTTGTGAGTAATAATACATCTGTGTAATGAAGTCTGTAAGTGTCATCTTGGATCTTATTTGTATCTTGACTCTTCTGTGGGTGAAGAAAGCTTTTGGTGGAGTGACAGTGTTRGGGTGCCTGTGTGTGTCTTAAGATGCACAAACTCATTTTAGGTATCTTGAGAAATACTATAAATGAATCAAATCCTCATGGTGTATAATAAAGGCAAGATCAGTGTAATCTTCTTGGTCTGTTTTCTGGTTCCTATCTCTGAGGACAGGTTTTATGCACTAGTCTCATGTTTTGGAATTTTTCAAACTTGCATTGGCTGAAGGCAGTCTGGTTTTGGGCTAGGCAGTGGTGAGTTTGAGGAGGAAGGAAGTGTCACTGATGGAGCTGAGTTTGCCCTGCTCGCCGTTCTGCCAGGACCTGACACAGCAGCAAGGCAGGCTTGAGAGGCTCGGTGAAGAGGCCAGGGCACCTGCACTACGAACCCAGGCTGGGCAAGTCTCTTGCAGGCGGGATGGCTGCTGTGTTCTGCCAAGCTGGAATGGAGATGTTGGAGAAGCTGCTTTCATTTTCTGACCTAATTACAGTTAATTACAATAATTTCATCTGGAAGTGATTGATGCAGGAATCAATGTGATGTAGCCATGTTCTTATCTGGGAGAAAAAAAAAAAACAAAAAAAAMCTGTCATTTCCTAGTAAGCTAGAGGTTGTATAAAAGGATTTTGACTGCTTGTGTCTTTTTGTCTGATATGTTCTTTAGAAATTCTTATCCCTTCAGGATATAAGACCCTCTGCTCTASGCCGTGAATCTTCTGCTAAGTGTCTCTACCCCCTTTCCAGTAGTTTCAATATGCACTTGTTTACTTTTCYTGGTGTATCCCTTCAGATATTCAGGCACAGATGTTGGGAAATATTTGTGTAGCAATTTTTCTTTCCTTAGAGCATTGTGAGAGAGCGTAGAGTTTGGGTCACAGGACTAGAGACAACACCATGGTCTCCATCTCTCACTTTCATATTATGTGACAGTGACACATCCTTGTGGTGTTGGAGAAAATGTGCCCTCCTCGGTTCTGCAAAGTGACTTAGCTTCTCTCCAGATCTCCACACCAGGCACGTGGAACTCGAGGGAGCAGGTGGGTTCATAATATGGAGCTCCAAGATCCCAGCACTGTGGCTGGCAGCTTGAGTTGGGGTCTGCTGATTGACATTGCTGTTAGAGAAGGAAAACACACAAAAGAATCCTAATGTCAAACTATGAGAGACCAAGAGTTGGTAAAAGAAAGAGTGAAATCAGTTGAATTTTCTCAGATATTCTCTGTTTTGTAAGTTTGCTGTTAAAATATATGCTGAAATCTATACCGAAAAAATGAGAAACCCTTTTGCTATTCAGTGTTTGTGTCAAGTTCAGCACAATGAAATTCTTGTCTGTTGGAGCACTCTGGTGTTACTATAAGAAAATTAATGAAATAAACATAGGTATTTAGGAATCCTGTAATGCTACTGGCATTTACCATTGAACTGGTAGATTAATCAAAGATGCATTACATAGAAAATGTGCAAGACCACTAGATTAAAAATCAACTCCACACTGTAAGACATGTGAGATTTAAGGTTGTCTATACAGCTTTCTGTTTTATAGGCAGGCATTTTTTATAGGAGGTAGTAAATAGATATTTTAACATTTCAAATGACAGACCAAAACTTTGAAAGTCATGGAACATGATATATTGTTTCATGGAACATACTCTTCTGAAGAATATTTTGGCATGTGATATATCAACTTCTTTGGTATTTCTCGGTCAGAAATGAAATTTTCTATTTTACAGGTTGAAATGTTTCTTTTTGAGTGACTGTGATCCTAACCTAACCTAAGTCTGTCTTTAAGGCACATTCAGAGACACCTGCAAGTTGGGCATGTTGGCTGCCCTTGCTGGTCAGATCACTATTCCAGTGATGTGAAGAGGCCACACAAGTTCTGATCTCTGTCATGAATGGAGACGTAGAAAGCTCAATCAGTGACAATAGAAAAAATATAGTGATCTCCCTGTGCCATATTGCAAATTACAAAGTATGGTGAATTTGGTACTTTTATCTAAATAGCATTTGTATGTTGAAGAATGGAAAAAAATCTCAAATTGAGAAGCAGTCGAAYTATTGTTTCATGACTTTTTTGAAGAAAATCAGTGTGTGCAGGGAGGTACACAACATAGGAAACTTCAGCACTTGCTGCTGAAGTTAATGGAAATCAGTGGTGGAAAGAGGACCTGTATAAAAGGTTGTAGGATGCTCTACAATCTCAGCGTCACTGTGTGTGCTCTCAATAATTAGATAACAGTCCTTTTTTATCTCTGTCATTTGTTTTTTAGAAAAATAATGGCATTTATCATGCAGCTTCTCATCTTCCTCGTTTTAAGCACTGTTTAGCTAGAATAGGGGCATACCCTGACTGGTCCTATTAATCCAAGCCTCTTGCAGGGTTTGTCAAAGGATTTTTTTTTTGTTGTTGTTCTGCTAATTGTATTGAGCAGTCTAAATTAAGTGTAACAGTGTACAGGTACTTTATTAACACTCAGTAAGCGCCATGTCACTAATTTAGCGATTCATGTATCAATAGTTGTTATTTCTATCATATATAGGTTTGTGTGTTTATGTGTGCATTTATAAAAATAAAGTTGCTCAGGAGCAAGTTGATTTTGTTTTTTTTTCTGTGGGGATGATAGTAGGAGTGGTAAGAGAAGAAGTAATTAAAGTAGTAAACCAAAATCAAGGTGGCTGTTTAGGTTGGATTAGAGTTTATGATGATCTTGAGTTTGGGTTAGAGATATCAGTATCTAAGTTTATGACGTCCAAAAATGAGTTCTGTTGCCAGCATTTGTGCTTTTCTCACTCCCAAGAAGCCACAGTCATTGTGCCATCCTTTCTCCTCAGCAGTCTTTACAGGATTTCCTCTCTGATTTTGCCTATGTTAACTTTTTAATGAGAGAATGCAGAAAATGGCTTTTGCATATTTTCTGGGCTAAGCAGGAATGCTTCCGAAATTCTTGATAGAATAATGAAGAATTAGAATTTGTATCATCACACTTTCCACCTTGCCTTTTTTTTCATTGGTGATAATTGTATTTAGTTTAAAATAAGAAATCTTCTTTAAAATAAGAAATATAAAAGCCTGTAGAATTATGGGGAAAAAATGGTGAAAAACATATTTCAAAGGACAAAAAATGTTATCCAAATACTGCTGTGCTGGAGATATGAAGGGTGATCTGACTTGACAGAGTTTCCTTATTCAGTTTTGGAGAGGCAGAAAGAGCAAGAAACAAACTTTTAATACATTAAAAAATCTAGACTGTTAATTGGGCTTAGATTAATAATTTGCTTGCAGCATATGAGCAAGTCAGACTCATTCTTTTAGTGAGGCAAACAAGTCAGTGATACTGCTGATTCTGTTGTCTCTGCTGCTTTCTGAATATAAATACAGAAATGCTTCTCCTAAAGTAAAGAAAGAAACTATATACCACAATTCTGTATCATACGCTAACCATGACTCCTGTGTAGGCTCTTTCTCCTGATAGCTGATTTTCATGGCTCGGGGGACTCTGATTATTTTCCCTTCTCAAAGTTAGACCTAATATCTTCCCTTATCCTAAGGTGAATTTCATAATCCTATGAGTCTTAGCTTTGGGCTRTGGTGCCTCTGGTATTACTGTTTCTCAGCAGTTGAGCAAAGTTCTTGCAYTTCGGATCTCATCTTCAGAAATGTGGGACCTGCAGATTTAAGGTCTTCTTAAAATAAAGAGCTTTATCGATACAATAGAAGACAAAAAGTATTTTTAAATGATTAATAATCTCCTATTGTTTCTGAGCATCGTTTCTCGACCAATTCATCTTTGTCTAGCATGCTGTGCATGCCCCAGTCAACAAGTTGAAATTTGTGAAAGAGCTTCCCAAAGTGTGCCTTGTAATGGCTTGTTTCTTAAAAGAAAATTCATATATATCTTTTATAAATTGGTGCGTAAATGTTGATTGTCTTGCACTCTCAAGTTTCCAGGCGTTCAGCAGTAACTATTAATGATCACTGTGAAATCATAGACTAATTCAGTTTGCAAGGGAGCTGAGGAAGTTATCTAGTTCTACCTGTTGCTAAGGGTGCAGCTTATATTGAGCTAGCCAAAAAAATACTCTTTTTGCTTTGTAAGTGCTAAATCAACATTTCATCATATATGAGGAACATTTTGTATAGAACAATCTCCATAAACTAAAAATACTATACATATAAAGGTTTTCCCTACCTCTGTTAAATTTACTGCAACTCTTTACTTTCTTTAATTTTCTTCCTATCACAGGACTGCCTTGCCTATTCCTAAATACTCTCTTTCCAGCTTTTTGGGCCTGCTTTTTGCTTAGTGACTTTTAATAGATTGCAAGCAGCTGAAGCCCTGGCTGTCTTTCTCTTCCAATAATGATTAATAGGGAAGGCCCAGTGTGGAAAATTTAAGGGAGAGGGTAAATATTGAGCTCCACTATTACCTTTTTCCATTATCATGTGTTAAGTACACGTTGAAAATGTTTTTGAGTAAGTGACATTTGGTAGTGTTAGCTGGCAGAGTTTGTAAGGCTGTAAGATTCAAGATTAGTGTTTGCAATTCTATGGATTGAAGACATAACTCCATAGTGTGAGAGAAGGGGATGTGGAAGCAGCTGCAGGACAACTGGTAACTCTAGGGACCAAAGGTGTTTTTTGCTGAGAAGTGAAAGTTCCTGTAATATGTTCAGCTCTGTCTGGGAACTGGCCCAGTACCTCCTGCAGCATACTGAGCTTTCTCGGCACTGCTGCCTCCTTTATGGGCACTAAAACTTGCTTGTACTTCAGAGGAAACCAAGCAAAGGGGTTTAGTATTTCAATTACTAGACAAAGAAAGTTGCAAGTATTCATAGCAGAGAAAGAGGCTTCTGTGGAATCAAAGTGGAAAAATAAGATGGGGATCTCTGCCCATGATCTGTGCCATTGAAGTGATGTTTGCCAGTAAAATGACTTTCAAAAGATATGGTATTTGATCAGTTAAGCTGAAATGAAAAGCATTGCTTGTATACCTGGCGCTCTGGGTAGCTTTATTATAAGGAAAACAGGAACAAAAATAACTAGTAATCTTAGCACAATATGTGACATCTGAAGGGAGGATTTAACAGGTACTGTATGATTCACGGCAGTAGTAAAGCATGCGAAAGTGAGTACATCAGTGTGGGAAGCTTCCTGATTTTATGATGCCGTCTTAAGGCAGTGTGTTGAGTTTGTCTTAACAGAAGGAACGTGTTTCTTTACACTGTTGGAGATGCTACGCCAGCCTGCCCTCACTGCTGATCATTTTCTGTCTGGGGCCAGGAGATGTCAAATGTTGATGGAATGGGAGATATTTCTGTAGCACCTTTAACAGAGTACCACGCAGTAGGTCCTTTCTTTTCTGCCTGACGTAAGTTGAAAGCTCTGCCCTTTCTGTTGCTGTGACATTTTGCAATAGCCTCAGCCAGCTGGCCAAGTGGAGTTCCYGCAGTTAAGTGAAACCTTATTCAAGTATTTATGGTGGTTCAGTTGAATATTCAAATTTGTGTATTAGGAAGGAGAGCTGGGGCATTATGAAAGGTTTAAGCACRTAGCAGACTTACCGAGAGGGAGGTAGGCTGCTGCATTGCAAGAAAACTTCCTCTGAACCCCTGCTTTCTGTTGTCTCAGGCTGCCTTTCTAGCTTTGCAGGGGGGATGGTCTTACAGCAGAGCCTGGAGTATCTCTGCAACCTCATGATGTGTATAGATAACTATGTAAATGAAAGTTAGATGAAAGTTTGAGATTTGAAAAAAAGCAATAAATCTTGTGAAATTTTGCAAGGCAAATGGACATATCCACAGTTGGTGAGTGGGAGAGTGTATTCGTTACTGGCAGAGCCTGTCAAATCTATAATACACAMTTGCTTTAAAGAAAGTGGTATTATAATTCAACTTTCTTCAGTATTTCCTAGTATTAAAAGTTTAAAAACGAATTCACTTAGTTGAGACTTTTGAGGTTGAGGTTTTGCCAAGCTCAGTTTTCCTGGGTAGGTGCTGCTGGGATAGTAACTCTTAGTAGAYATCCTGAAAGAATAATGTGATGTTCTTCCACTCATCAAAACTATTCATCCTGATCCCTTTATGTGGAAAATCTTGATTTGTTTTTATCTTGCCTGTCTTAGCTGTATTTGATATTACATTTTTTCCCCTTGTATTCAGATCCAAGATGACCTTTTGAAACTTTGTGTATGTGTGTGTGTGTACATAGGTATATATGTATATATACACTTTTATATTCAGTATCAAATTAATTTGGGGAATGTGTCTGGTGTTCCTTGTTTTCAYGATGAGTTGCAGTTCTTCCCTCCCACCTCCAGGATGTGTGACTTGTGACTAAGTTTCCATTTCTGCCCTCTCTCCTTGGGGGCTGGCTACCTTATCTGTGCTTTGTCCTGTAAGTACGTAGGTTATTCAGATAGATGGCCTTTAAGACCAAGGAATTTCCTCACGAAGCAAACTTGCTAATCATGTATTCCTATCAAATATGCTTGTCTATAGATGGTCAGGCAGCCATATACTATAATTTTTATTTAACCTAAAGAATGATTGTTTACTCCTTGCTGTGGGAGGGCATTAGAGTGTTTTCGCTGATAAAGCTTAACTATGCCCTATGTAGCTGCGATTAGGAATATATTAGCATATCATTTTATTGTGCCATAGGTTTCAAAACTAAAATGCATTTCATCTTCTGATGTGTGATGGCCGCAGTRCATCGTGATGAAGTTGTATCATTTGGGTGAGCCGTAAATGAAAGACTCATGTTTAATCTTAAGAGATGTGTTTATTTCTCTTACTGACTGCTTAAGCTGTGGGCAGTGAGTGCCTGAACCGCTGGCTCCTCTTCTCTATTGAGATACTGTAGCAGTTATGACAACTAAGTCACCAAAACAGTCACTAATCTAAATATGGCCTTCGGTGACTTAGGCTAATGTGGTCTGAACTAGATTAGTGTCATTTTAGGTTGTTACTTGAAAATCTTTACGGAGATAATGTGACAATACAACCCCCCAGATAGGAGCCTAATTCCTAGTGATTTTCATTAGGCATTAAATTCCTGATTTATGTTTGTGCCTTTGAAAATTCCCCTTGTTTGTACTTATAAGAAAACTGCAGTATTTCATGGACAAGATTTTTTAATTACTGAATCTAATTAAAAAGCAGAATAAATCACTCAAATATAAATTCTTGAAAATAATAAAAGAGGATAATTAACAATCAAACAGCAACTGCCATTCTCTTAGTCTAAAGCAAAGTACAGTTGAAAGAATTTTCTTGTCATTTGTATTCAAGAGAAAGCAGGAAAATACAAAGTTATTGGGAGGCAAATTTGATTAAGCGCCCTTCTTGCTCCTCTCCAGTAACTGGCATCATTTAAAAGTGATGAACCTGTAGTTATATTTGCTAGAAATATAGGTTTCATTTGCCATATAGATTGCATATCATTAGACTTGAAATGTCTCTGTGAGGAAAAACAGATACAGCTGAAGGTTGCCCTTATGTTGCCATGTACATGTTACATAGATATAGATAGATAAATAGATAAAATCTAAACCTATATGTGTTTGTTGTCTTTCACATCCAAACCAACGTGAGACCATCATTTGCCCCTTACCGCTGCACATGCAAATTGCAGGTCAGAGCCTTAAGGAACCTGAAACCCACTTTGATTTTACATGTTTAAGAGACTACCCAAAGCCACGGCACATACAAACTGCAGTTGAGAGGTGTGATTGCAGATTCAGCCAGCAGACAAAAATGATGTTTAAGTGACCTGGTATCAGAACTAACTAACTAACAGCACAGCTGGCTGTGGGTTTCTGCACTGATGGCCACAATCGTCCTAAGGTCCTGTTGTATATTTGGCCACTAGAATCCATGCTGGTGCTGCTTCATGGAGCAAAGTAGTTGGGTGTATGCACACAAGGGGCAGCAACATCTGCGACTGTTGCAAGCAAGTTRTAACCCTTTGTAGGAGGGTAAGGACCAGCGAGCTTTGCAACCCTAGTTTATTTATTTCTTTTTCTCCACTTGGATGTGAAAATCCAGCTGCTGCTCTTTAGCTGAAAGCGAGGTGTGAATTTTACTACCATGCTCTAATTCCATATGCTGAAATGTGAGCAGCAAAGGTTGGGAAACCTCTTCTGCACAGTTAGCTGTTCACCTGAGAAGCTTCATATAGCAGGCAGCAACTTGTCTTCATTTCCAAGCAGTTAGGGGGGAGGCCTCATTACTTGCTGGGGTTTATTTTGGGGACTGTACATTTGAGCACTAACACAAATTTAACAACAACAACAAAATGTCCCAAATAAATAAAATATCTTATGCTGAGGTTTCTGTGAGAATGTTGTGTGTGAATTCTGAGGTTACATACATGGAGACAGTGGAAAACTAAGCTGTGTTATTAGACRTGTCAGTTTTAAAGAAATTAGTGTAATTTGATTATATCTTTTATGTGGATGTTCTCACTTCCCAGTTGAATTGCATCAAACCAAATAGAGCTCTTCTGATTCTGAGCAAGGGAGTTCATGCAGCCTCTAAAGGTAGTCTAGCCAAACTACTTTAATTCCCCACTTTTAGTTAAGTTGGATTAATTTTCCTGAATAGACAAGTCCCTACTGACTCATGTCTGTTTACTGCTAGCACTGATTCTTGAACGCTTGGGTGACACGTACTGAAGAAAGTCAGTGTTTCTGCTGTGCTCTATACCAGCTTCTGTCCACAGAAGTTAACCAAGTGAAAATGAGCTACCCTTTATCTTCTTGCAGCTGTCAGTTTTTTTCTTCAATATGGTATTCAGCTGAGAATACCAAATTTGCTCCCCTGGTCACTGACCTTTCCTCATCAACGGGGGATAAAAACGGGGCGTGAGAGGTTAGGTGAAAGACAAACAGTGAAAATAACTCCAAAGTAAATGTAGCTCTCAGGTAGCAATCTCCTTAATGTGCCATGTACAGACACATGGTTTAAAAATAAACAGGTAATGAGATAATGAGAGATTCTTTGGAAATGCAGAAACACAATCATGCTTGATATATGTACAGATTTGCAGCCCATGCGACACCTGGTTGCTGTGGGACTTCAAGCTTCCCATATGGAAGTAGGGGGGAAGTGAAACACATTCCATTTGCAAAAATTCTGTTYGTAGTTTTTATTAAGTTATGCCTGGTTTTCAGTATGGTCTTTTTCTTTTGCAGTAATTCTAAACTAGACTGGGGGGACAATATGCCTATGTATGACTGGGAAGGGGGAGAGAAAAGGTTCTGTCAAAAAAAAAGGCCTACTTATTTTGGAAAGGGACAATTTGAGGGAAAAATAAAGCAAAACCCCTCCAGTGTCAGTATTTACAGTTCGTCCTTTCAAGTTTTTGACACAATAAACCCTTGAAGATTTGTGCTTTTTTTCAGGGAGATTTGGGGCTTTTTATTATTATTATTGTTATTCTTTTCCAGTGCTGACTATTACTTTGTCAAGGTTTCTCTGCAGTYGTGTGTTCTTGAACTGTGGTGCTTGGGTTTTTTGTCTGTGTTTGATTTTCAAATAGAAGTGGGAGACACCTTTTCATGCTATGTTAGGATAAAACAAATTTAGAATCAGGCTTACATTTACATTGCAGCTATGTAGGCCTATTTAAACAAAGTTTTTTTTAAATAAAACCAATAAGAACTTTATAACAGTGAATGCCAGTTGTGTGGAGCTGACAAGAGAAGTACAAACAGTGGCAATAATGTTTAATTGGCACTTTCCTTTTTGTGCTTTGTTTCTAATGCCTCTTTTGATAGCTTAAAAAGTCTTCTTTCCTTCCTTCCCCCCACCTTTTTAGCTCATATTGTGTCTTTTGTGCACATACTCGTATTGTGACTGTTTCTCTGTCTCCCAAAGGCTTTAATGGGGCTAGAATTTAATATGACACATGATGTGTTTATGTTTGTTTCTTTTATTTGCACATGCTAATAACCAAGTATTTCAGCAAGGATCTGGGAATAGTTTGCTAGCTGCAGCTGCAGAGGAAGCAGAAAAAAACGTATTTGCGTGATTCCTATGTAAACTGGCTTAAAAAAATCCATTTCTCAGCATCTGTTGTAACAGAATTATTTTATTGTAAAAGCAGATTTTGGAATCTGYATTTTTTTCCCCTCTACAACTTCTTAAAAGCTATTTGTGTCATTTAGAAAGAATTCTGTTTAACCATTGCCTGTGGAATTAGTTGCTAAGGGGAAGACCTTATCAACCACCACCATACGAGCAGTGCTGTGAGATGAATGTGACGCTGTTGGCCYGTGCATCAGGCGGCTTGGAGCAAGCGCCTACATTTTTGCTGCAGTGGAAGGGCTGGACGTGCCCTTAGTGCACATTAGTGCTTGAAAGCGAATTTGCTGTTTCAAGGAAATACGTCCAGGTTGTGCAGTGGTATGTGGTAATTAATAAGGTGAGGCTACAAGCTAGAGCAGCAGATACTTTAGCAGCTATTTCTTGGTGCAAACGTTAGACTGGGGTAGTAGAAAGTGCTAGACTAAGGCAATTGGATGCCCTGATAAAGAGCCTTACCCCTGCTATAACTCTAATTGGCTTTAGTGCCTCTTTACTCTGTGTTCTTCAAATGCACTCTGCATTCCCTTCATCCTGTAAGGGTATGTAGGAGTCCTGGAATCATAATTTGGCAGTTAAGGAAGGTTACCAGGGAGCTGCTCTGTCACTGGAAGTTGCACTGCAGTGCGGTTATAAACACTATGGAGAGTGACTAGAGAAGGAATGGCAGCTTTGCAGATTTTTAATTGTATTCCTGGCTCAGTAATTGTATAAATCTCTATACTTCAAGTGCCTAAAGCCATGCTTGTTCAGTCACCTGGTCAAGCAAGACTTTCTGTAATTGGCATTGTCCTATCTAAGCGCTAGATCAAACAGTAGCAGTTTAAACCTTTTAATGTTTCATTTGAAATTCATTTTGTCTCTTTTCATCAGTAATCCCTCCTGATTGATTACACATTCCTGAGTGTTTTAAAGCCATGTACTAACTTGTCTGTCTAAATACTTCATATTAGAAAATGCTTTAAAAGTTCTGGATTATGGTTGTTGCCATAGTAATACCCAGTTAAAGATTCATAGAATGGCTTTTTATTTTCCTTGTACTGTGGGTGAATTCACCAGGGAGAGTCTAAATCTGTTTCAAAAACAAGGGGATTCAGCAGGACCATGTGCACAGGAGACCATGGGGAGACCAGGGTAGGGGAATGTCTGGTGTTTTAAGTGCATTTGTGGAGCATGGAAGGGATCTGCAGCAACGTCAAGACTTGAGCCTTTTGGATATGTAATGTGTTTGGGCTCCATGGGCCTTTGCCTCAAGGCTAAAACTGTTAAGGAGAAGAACTCCTGTTTCTTTGTGTACTCTCCTTGTTTTCCTGCCCAAAGAGCATGCGTATTTGTGTTTTTCCTCTTCCTTTCATTCTTAAGAACTTCATATCATGCTGCACTTCTTGGGCATTCTTGTAAATGCAAGAAGGATAAAACCCAAGCTCGGCTTGGAGACTGTCTTTCATTGCTAACATCTCATGAATTGCCCTTACAAATCTGTTCTGAGTATTTCAAAATTATGTTTAAATTTTTGTTGGAATATMAGAAATTGCAACCTTAGAATTTGACCTCCCAGTTTCAGGACTATTCTGAGGTGCTGGAAAAGCCACTCTCAAATACGTTTGTACTTTTGCTGAACCTGTAAACTTGGTGAGAGAGCACTAGACAAACAAAGCCATGATTCAGGCTGTTTAATGCTTCAGATATTATTACTGGGCATTTGATTTAAGAATTATAATCATTTACAGTGACATCTTAATAGTTTTATTTTCTTTATGGAGTTCCCCTCAGTCTAGAAATGTTGTTGGAGATGCATGCGCTCTCATAAGCAGCTCTTCTTTSCACATGCCCAGTGAACTGTGGGAGTGTAATGAAGTGGGGCCAATATTGGATTTGGGGGAAATAACAAGTCAAGTTGGATACTTAGTCTGTATCACTTGCTCATGTAGGTGTAAAACTAAGTGTASTAGCGTAATATCTTTTCATTTTATTGATAGGAAAAGGTTAAGTTTGAACAAATTCTGCCTTAAACCACTTCCACTTCTGTACCCCTTCCAGCAGGTTCTTTTCACTTTTTCCTTCTTGAAAACAGAAATTAAGCTTTTTTTTTTTTTTTTAAAAAAAAAAGGGAAATTCTATCTAAGGTTCTGTAATATTCTATTTTTGTAAAGGGTTTGATGAAGGCAGTGGGGGATCTTACACTTCATGGAACTCCCCCAGCTGCTCTCTGAATCCATGTGCAAACTCAGAAATGAGATCAGCCCTTGCGGCAAACTTTTCCCTCAGTTCCAGCATCAGAAGGTGGGCTCAAAAGCCATAGATTTTTTTTTTTAATAGATTCTCTTTATTTACATCTGGGGTTTTGAGCTGTTATGGTTCAATTCTTCAAGCTCTTAAAGCTCTTGTGATTTGCAAAGAGAAAAACAAATATCAGGCAACTTGTAGTAATTGCAAGAGCTGCAACGCGGAGATAACAACATATTGGGAATGCAGTTCCTCATCACTTAGGCCCTGGTTCTGCAAGCGCATTGCATGCATTAACTTTACTTTGAAAATCAAAACAAAACAGAAAACAAGGCCTACTATTGGTGATGAAATTAAGCATTTGAACAAGTGGTGTCAAGAACACAGCATTAGCCATCTAGCTTTTGTTTTGAATGACTTCAGGTTATTTCTTTAATATGCCATCAATATAATATATTCTTATCTGAAAAATATACTGTAACGTAGAAAATGTGAGAAACTGCTCTGTAATTTTTTTCTAAAAAGCCCAAGAGAACTGTTGAGCAATAACCTCATTTAAGAATGAGTAAATCTGGAACAAAAAAAATAACACTCAAAGATACTGAAGAAGAAATATTGCAAAGGGCAGACTAATCCAGAAGATGACTGTAACAATGATATTAAATGATTTTCTGTTTTTCCTGGAATGAGTTCTAAAACAAGCTTGTTGAGCTTAGAAGTTGGTTACTGTAAGATGTAGAAGCTTCCCTTATGTGGGATCTAAAAGCTTGAGCTGTATTCTTGCTGATTCACATATAACTATTTTTTTTTCCAATTTTTTAAAATCTTCAGCTGAAACTGAAGTCGCTATCTTGTTATTACCTTTCAGTGGATAATTCTGCACTGCAGGAATGAGGTTTTTGTTGCTAGTGTCTCTCTGCCTTCAGTTTAGCAAGAAACCGACTTGCTACAAAATAATTTGTCTCATCACCTGAGTCTGCAGGTAGGATTCTTAGCAAAAGATCGCAGTAGATGTATGAGCACTTTTTCTTTTTACCCTGGTAATGTCAATTCTGGAATTCTAGGTCAGAATCTTTTGTGCTTTCATCTCTAAAAGCAGCCAAGAGAGAATTTAAAACCACGTAAATAAATACTGGGTCTTTTGTATTTGTCTCCTTTCCTTAATTGTTTTGGATTTAAATTTTTCAACTTTTTTATTTTTTTGCCGGTGTAAATGCTATAAATGACTGCAATAAAAATATGATTCTTCACTCTAAAGTTTGTGTGATGTATAGAAACTGAGTGTCACAGTGAGAAATGACGAACTATTAGGAGACCTCAGAAAATTATCAGCAGGTTTTTGTTCTTCACAATCTCAAGTAATGTGATCTTTGCAGTGTGAACATTGCACTGGTTTGATTGTAGCTCCTCTTTCTATTCCCATTAGTTACCAAGACTTCTTTTAGTTATCCTCATATATGTTCCAACAGTATGGAAACAGTGTAGTGATCTTAAGATATATGGAAGAAAAGTCCCACAGATCATGGAAAKGGAGTCAGACAGTGGTGAAGCACTGCCTCCCAAAGAAGCACTCCCAAAGAAGACCAAAGGTTTCCCCAAACTAATGATAAAGCTTTGTGATGGTATCAGCACTTGTCATTTTGACCAGGGGAGGAATATTTGTCATTGCGGAGAAAGGATCTAACTCAGCTCTTGCATATTGTGTTGCACACAATCACCAGCTTGTAAAGGTGATTCTTCAGGTGCTGAAAAATATGATAATATTAAAAGGAGTTTTCTGATTCAGGGCCTGCGCTTGAGGGGAGAGAAGGGGGGAAATAATGGCTTGTCTGAATTCTCTAGGTTTCTCTTCAGGCCAAACGGCAGGAATAATTAATTTTTGAGCCTTCCTGGGAGTGAGAAGACTCTCTTGTTTACTAAGTACTTCTAGCAGACACGTAGACATCATGTAGAAGTGGCTGAGAGAGATCATATAAAGAAAAAGGAGATGGTTGTAATAGCAGGGAGAAAAAAGAAAAGGTAGAAGAGTGGCTGGACCAGGCAGCAAATGAAAACTACTTACAGGGAAGGAGGACAGAGAAGGACAAATAAAAGATACTTTTAAGTTGGTGTCACTATTCCTCCTTCTGGCACCTATTTATTGTTTCGGGGAGGGAGTAGATCTGCAGAGCTCTCGTCTTGCTCTGTGTATTATTCTTTTAACTCACTGCGTATYTATCATACATTTTCCTGACTTTTAGTTGGTTTAGAGGTGACTATTATAATTTGCTAGTGCAAGTCTGCTGTTCTTTATGCAGTATCCTACATATGTAAATTGCATATGGTGAATTAAAGAGTAGCCTGTTCAGATCATTTAAAGGAAGACTCTCCACKAACAGGAGCTGTGAGACTGCAGTGTTGTTTTACAGAGGTAAATAAAGCTTGGTGCTGGATTGGTATTCCATGTTTGGGAGCCTGCTTGTTCTGAGCAGTCAAGGCACAATCAATCATTTGCTCTATAGTGTACAAATGCTGACCACAGAAAAATAGTATATAAAAATTAAATTGCCTAAATGTAGAATAAAGTATCCATTTGTATTCTAAAAAATGGCTAAACTCAAACTGAGTACTTCTCATGGAATGAAATGTGTGACACTTTGTAGATAAAATGAAACCTATTTTGAAATTCCAAGCAGAGTAAGAAATATTTTTTAGTCTTTTAAAAGTTTTAAAAGACTGATAAACAGTCTTGCCAGTTACACAACCTAAGTGTTATAAATGAAGTGGAATATTCTTTGGATTCTACAAACTATGGCTCAGTTGTTGAAAAATGTAATTACCGAATCACAGCAAACAAAGCTTGCTGCAGATCCACACAATATCTGCTCAGTCTGCTGGCTTAGTTAACAAATGTGAATTCTAGAGTGGTATCACTCACAGAAGCAGGTAGACATTTATTGTTCTGTGCTTGATATAATCCATTGTAGTAAAGCATAAATGAAGAAGTACATGAAATTGAGCTGAATTAATTTCAGTTTTTATTGCAGATACTAGGGAAAAAATAACTTTGTCAGAAACATAAGAAAACTTGTAAGAGAATTAACCACTTGTGTTTCAGCCTTTAAAACAGATATATGTGTTTCTGGAAATGGTGATTTTTTCTTCTTTTTGAAGTTTGTCTTAGCATTTCAGTTGACAATGGGTGAGCACAGGAGGGAGTTCTGAGCTATTTGCCTTCAAACTTACTTGACTTAGGCTTGGCTACCTCAGATGTGAATAAAGTTTGCAACAACTTTTGATGCAACTTTTTCAGTCAAATTGGGTATACTACTGTTTTCTTTTGAAGCTTACTGCACCACACTTGTATACTGCTAAAAGGCAGCCTGTGAGCTTGTGTTTTTTGKTTTTTTTTTAAGATTTGCAGAAATGGGAAACTTGGAAGAGAGAATGGAAGACCTGAAATTTTGGTGACAGTTCCAGGACTAGTGTAATAACCATTGGTGAGCAAGTTGTCAATGTCCAAGTTTCTCTTCACTGTACCAAGCAGAGTGAAAGCAACTTTGCTGGGATTTCCCCATGGTTTTTATTGCTCTATTCCGAGGTGATGTGCTTACATTTCTATGTCCTACCTGAGTGCAAGCTGAACTTTACATGTAAAATGAAAAAGAATTACTAGGGACATTATATAAGTCATTATGTAATATTATATAATCAGTAGTATTACATAGGTCTGTTCAATGAGAACTGAGTGGTCATTTTGTTTCAAATAGAGACTAAGACAGTATCTCCAGCATCTTGACTGAATGCACCAAAGCATCAAAGAGAAACTTCCTTTCAGTGTGACATTTTAAACATTATTTTGTTTTATCTTTAGTGAACTTTTTTTTTCCTTAAAGCTCAGATGCTGTTCTAAGTATAAATTATTCACACAGCTCTAACTACCAACACTAGTTACTTTAAAAAAATGCGGAGTCATGTCTTGCAGTATCTCTTTCTTTAAGTAGGCTGCCTTATTTTTCTGTTGTCTAGTTTCAGAGCCCTTGTGGTATATACGTGTCATACTTTCATAATTTGTTCAGTCGTATGCTTAAAAACTGAGGTTATGCATAAACCCAAATACTGGGGATGCGTATTAATGAAAACAACAAATATTTTGGAAATCCTAGTTAAATCTTATTAACTTAGTTTTGGCATCTTGTCTTGAGACAATCATCTGCCATTACTACCACCTTGCTTCAGGCTCCATGCTCTAGATTTATTTAATATCCTCCCTGGATCTCTAATTTGAACAACTGATTATCTTAAGAAGAGGTAATAGCAAAGGGCAAGGAAGGAAAATTGGTAATTTACAGCTGCAAAAACTGAAGGGAATAAATGCCATYCAGTATTAACTGAGTTAACTCTTATCTTGGAGAATGAAATGCCGTTGCAGACAGCACTGAGGATTTCGAAGAGGAGAGGTCAAGCCACGTGGTAACCCAGTTGTCAGCCACCCTGTTGATGAAGTTGGATAAATTATGAGTAGCAGTGCACCTGATTCTGTTGGAGTGTGGGATCTTAGAACACAGAGGGAAAACTTCATGGAGGACAGGAGAAAACAGCTCAGGTGGATAACAAGAACACAAGGAATGTTAGAGGAATCAGTTTTGTTTCCTGTATCATCTTGAATATATTTCATTTGGGTGTTTAAAGCTCTTCTTTCTAGGCTGGAATTGCACATCTGATATTCTKCTCTGAGTTTAATTTTCACTGTACAGTAATTGAATACTAAAAAGCATTAGTTTATAATGCTGCTAGGCCTCTCTGCCTCTATAATGCCATTATAATASTAAGAAGAACTAGTTTATTAGTGTTGGTTATGTAGAAGTGTGTATTACTAGAATTGTCTCAAACGTTGGGGGAAGTTCCTGTTGTAACAAGTTAGACCAGGGAAATAGATATGTATTTATTTGTTGCTCCTTGCATATCTCTTTCTTAAATGTATCTGTTGGCAGAATAAATTTGTTCTTTTTTTCTCTTATTTTTTCTCCACTGCTGTGCTGTGTCCGTTTGTACTGTATGCAGCGATGCCATTCTTCCCTTGTCCTTCATTCCCAAGGGAAAGTTTCTGGTTGACCGATGGTGCCTGGCAGCCTATGACCAATGCAGCTTTCTTCCATTTGTGCATGTTTCTAGTATCCTTTCCTTTGAAGGAATTAAATAAAAGCATTAATTTACTTTTGGGAATGCACGTCACTCCTATCTGTGGTACCAGCATGAACTGCTGCGTGGGCTCAAGAGAGTTCTTGGTTACTCTGGTGGCAATCTGATTCTCCAGAGTGACTATCCTTTATTTTTTTTGTTGGAGGGGAAAACATACTATTGAGAGCGAGAGAGAGAGAAATATTTGCGTATCAAAGTTTTTCTAAAAACGTTGRAGAAATGGGCAAAATCTTTGTCATTTTGTACCTTGATGATTTTCTGCTCGGAAAAATCATACTTCAGGAATGAAACCGATTCTGTGAAACTAGACGATTCTTCATAATGAGGTGGGAAAATGACTGGTTGAGCTATGTAAGGTCCTTCTTACGTCACTTGATATTTGGTATAATACAGGAACATTTGCGTGGCACATTCAGTCCGTCCAAAATTTTAAGGGAAAATCTGTTGTTTCCMTAACATATGCACTATTCTTATTTTAGCCTTGTGGAAGATGGCAATCTCTAGAAAATCCTGCTGCTTGAGTAGCTGCAAAACTAAATAGCACAGAAGCTACTAAAAGATGCTATTATGCAGAACAGAGACTAGGAGCCCAGCTATATCTTGGAGTAAGGAGCAGAATTATTCTGGGAGGAAAAAAACAACAAAAAGAAAACAACAACAAAAGAACAAGAAAAGCACTTGTCTTTGCTCATAAAATGGTAATCAACATACTCAGTGAAGTGGGATGTAAACCACTGCAGGACATGCCCTCAGTACTTTGCATTTGATAATTTGCAGAACAGAGCTTACTTATTTATCACCAATTCTGTCATACTGGATTTAGCAAGAGAAGGCAATTTGACTTTTTCTTATGAATTCAGTTTCCCTGCCAGATACCAGATCTAGGAGTCCTGCTTTCCTTTCAGTYGGATTTTCTTGTAGGCTTTTAATTTGTTTGACATTGTCTACCCACAAAACCGTTGGTGTTTATTAGATCTGCTGTTTGTGTTTTTAATGAGGACAGTCAATATACTTTAGCACATTATCCAAATTCTTTTATAATAGGGATTGATTYTTAAAAGAAATCATAGGGATTTCTTTTTTCTTTCAGTTTATCTGGTAATTTGTTGTGATATTTAAGTTGATGCTGGGCTAGTTTCTGAAGTCTTTAATCATTAGATTTGTAAAATACTAGCAAATCTTTTATAGCATAATTAGTAATACATATGATAGGGAAAGAGAATCTTTTGCATTGACAATTTGCCAATGAAATATTTTTCCCTGTTTTCACTTATCTTTGCTTTTCCAAGGAAACATGTTTTATTCTTCGTAGTTTGTTCTTGGGGAACAGTTCAATTATGTGACTCTTAAGAAAAACATCTTTTCCGCAGTAAAAGCCAAACAGGAGAAAATACATTTTTGTGTCTTCTGTGTGGATGAGAGATRGCTGACATTTGCATGAATTTAGTGCTTGTCAAGGTCTATGTGTATGACCACATTTGGAAAGAAGAGCTAGAATGAAATAATGAGATAATGGGGGAAAAAAAAAAAAACTAATTACATGTTCTGTAGGATTTCATAAGCTTTAGTTTCTGTTTATATGCTTTAAGGAACTGAAATTCTGTGCTTGCTAGCGAGTAGCACTTCATCATCTGGGTAGTTTACATGAGAGGTGTGCTGAATTTCTAAATCAAGAGTAAATACAGATACTTTCTAAGTATCCATTTGAGGCTTAAATGTCTTTTTTTTCCCTTTTATTCTGTGAAACGGAAGTTCAGCCTGGCTAAAATAGAGTCCATAGACTCCCCAGCTCAATATATTCAAGGTATTTCTTTTTAAGAACACCATTTATTTTTAAGAGCACCAGCTGTCACTCAAAAAGTGCTTCCTCTTCGGGTTCTACACAGAGAATTTGGAATCAAAAGTGAGCTGCTCAGCTTATGCAATGGATGGTGACACCTGGAAAAAAAAAAGAAAATCCCAAATGATGAGAAAGACAACCCCTTGAAGGTAGGCATCCTGCCTATGCAACTTGTCRTGTATGGTCAGGTGCTCTCTACAATAAGCGTATGTTTCATTGCCTAGAACTGTTTTGCATCAGCAGCAGGCAGCTGGAGGGTGAACACGCTAAACCTGCTCACGGGTGAAATTCCCTTTTCGTGTGAAGGTCCCTTTTCAGTGTTTTACAGCAGCTTGATCCAGATGGCAGCTTGTCGGCGAGATGTGGCTTTTTGATGCCTCCATTCATCCTTCCCCCTTTTCTTCATAAGCAGGAGAGAGGCTCTTTGGGCCTTTAAAGCCACGTGGTTCTCCTGGCACGTTGGGAATTACTTGGGAGGGAGTTACATCTGCCACAACAGCATCCTTGTATAGGAAAGGATGGGAATTAAACGACCACCTCCTCTTCCTCTGAGTGTATTTGGGCTCACACTTCGGGCTGATACCGTCCTGTTGATGCAGTTTTGGGMTCCTGAAATTGCAGTCTGACTGTACAGCTACATAAGTGGAACACACGGGGTTTACACTATAGTTCCTGAAGCACGGCTTGTACTAGACTAGCCTGAAAGCAACAGTGATGGGGAGTGGGGAAGGAAGGTCTTTATCAGAAAAAGAAAATAACCATCTGGCTTTTACACCAGAGACAGTTTTTGCAAGATTGTTGAGCAGCTCATACTGTGACTTTGGATAGAGATCAATCGGGTGGATGTGTTTTCTCAGTTTAACTATCTTCTTACTGCTTTCCACCTCATCCATATCATTTCTGTTTTATACTTGGCTCTGTGAACACGAATAATCCCGGTGAGGTGAAAAGGGCTACTGTATGTGTGCTGAAGAAGCTCAATTATTGAGCTTGTTATATTCCATGCTTAGAACTACCCCACAATCATCAAAGCATTTGGCAACAGTATGCCAGGACCCTGGCAGGAGCCTATGCCTATATCCGCCGTCTCCCTTTTCCCCCATCTCTCTTTATTGCAGCCTTATTGCGCTGCTTCTTGCTTGTTATCCCTTTTTCTTTTACAGAGCCTTAGGCTTAAAATTTCTGTCCTTTCCTAATGCATTAGGCAAGTGTTCTTGCTTTGTACATATTTGTAAACAGTGACCTGTTTTTCTTGACTGAATTCCTTCTTAAAACACACAGCCTATGCAGCCCCTTATCACTGCATGTGAATGGAAGAAGTAGCTTTTTTAAAAAGCATTTCATTACATATAGTAGCATTAAGCTAGAATGTGTGGATTTAACCGTATGGAATCCCTAATTCATCCTCTCCTGTTTTATTGCACATTGTAAGTTTCCTTGGATAGAAGTCACCTCTTTTTTCGCCTTGACAAGTGTCATACAAGTTGATTGTGCTTCGTAAATAGTAATGGGATCCTGTTAAACGTTAGCTTTTATTTATTTTTTATTTTTTTTCCCCTTCAGTGCTGTAACTGTCTTTGGGGAAAGAGTATTATCCATATAGCAATACTGAAATTTGGGAGAGGCTCCTAGAAGAAGTTTGGTGGTCTTATTTCATGTGACTTCTTTTCTTATCCCCACTGTTCTGTGCTGTCTGGCATAATCTTCAACAGAGAATGATGAGTTATTGCAGGTCGGCACATAGGTGTTGGCAAAGCTGGATGGGATTAGCACACTGCAGGCTGCTTCTTCTGCCTGTGCCTGCAGTTTATTCATTTTYTTTTTTGTCTCCTTAAAGTCAATTTAAAAAGAAAGTAGAAATTTATAAGTCCTGGTGATTACAGTGCTGTTTTTTGAATAAGTTTGACTAGTATTTTTGATGCATTGGCTCTGACTTGGATCCCTAAATTTGGAGTGTATGTTAGCATTGTTGTATTCTTCATTGTTAGTAATTTACCTTCTTACCAACAATCTACTTTAAGTAACCACTGGCAAATTTATGAAGTAATGGAGAAACAAATGTATTCTTTTCCCTTTATGTTATATTTCCTTTATGCTATGAGGAAGCATGCTTAGCCACAGAGAAATAAGAAACAATACAGCGAGCAGCTCTTAGTCTTAAGGGTCAGAATTTAGATATTCTAAAGGCTGCTTCTTTTAATTTCTTCTTTTGGTCAGTGGTTTTCAGTGATTTTGGTCAGTGATTCAGATCCAAGGACCCAGATGTGCTGTGGAGCCTTATAGAGCAAACTCAACCCAGTGGACAAAACATTCAGTCTGCCCTGTTAGCCTCTGTGAGCTTCTTTGAGTTGTCTACATGTTCGTGGGGTGTCTGCTGCAGGGTTGACCGGTAGACTGAAGCATTCAAGAATGTAGAGGCTTAAGGACAGTTTTCCTATAATGGGGAAAAGTCTGTTCTGTGAAAGATATTCCAGGAATGGGAAAATGGGAAGGGGAGATGTATGTTACACTGATTTTGTTTTCTCCTGATTTTGTTTTCTCCTGTGTTGCAGGATCCTCTGAGTAATTATCTTGATAAATAGGGCACCTTTTTTTTTTTTTTTTTTTTTTTTTTTTTTTTTTTTTTATGTGCCAACTGTTGAGGTCTGAAGACGATACGATTAGTGAATAAAGCTATTACATAAATCCGCTTTGTCCCAGTTTATGTTAATGCTGTACATATGGTGTGTCTGGTAGGGTAAAGATGCATGCTCACTTCTTACCCATGCAATGCACAGTCGTGCTGCTCTTACCGCAGTGTTGGAATGGGAGAGCTGGCCAAGGGGTTTGCAAGTGCTGGAGCAATCGTTTCGGTTTGTCATGTACAGTCTGAAGATGACTCACTCCTTCTGTAGTTTAGCAGTGACACGACCGTTCTGTAAATAGCACATGTTCAGAAATAGGACACCACCCACTCCCATTAACTATGAAATCAAGGTAATGTAGCTATTTGATTTTAAGACAAAAAGAATGAGCAAATTTCAGCTCCAGTAGTAATCTGGAATTGCCTTCTGAGATAAAGGTCTAAATTTGTTTCCTCTTCCTGACAACAGGCTAAATTACCCATCATCATTTAGGAGATAAAGAGAAAATAAAGAAATAAGGATGGCYAAGGCACAATGCCAGAAAATACTGATAGTAGATGGACAGAGATATTTTTTGTCTCTCTGAAGAGTATTTCAAGATCTAACAACATACCCTGAGAGTTTCTGAAAGGAAAAAGCARCATTGGTGAAACACAGACTTCAGGGCAATCTGTGTGCTGATAGTTGAAGAGTTTGGAAGAAGTTTGTCATCTGTTTGTATCTTTTGTATGGAAGATTCATGAGAATCTGAGAATTCCTTAACTGCAAAAGTGGCAAAAGGCAAGACGATCACATCCCCAACTCTTTCTTAGAAATTCTGTATCCCTGCCGTATTTATTTATTTTTTGATATATGTAAGTAAATCTTTATCCTTGCCATATATTATCCCTGTAGTTCACACTGATGGGAGCGGTACAGAGAATAAGAGAGAACCTAAAGCAAGTGAGAAATCAAGAGGAGGGGAATGAAAGGCAAACACAAAGACCTGCATCTGGGATGGAGTTAACSCACGCAGCATTGCAGGCTGCCTGGGGAGAAAGCAGCTCTGCAGAACAAGGCCTGGCTGTCCTGTCTGACAGCAAAGTGACCCTCAGAGGGTGATTTGTCATTGCAGCCAGAAAGGCAAGCTGCCTACTGAGCTCTGTTAGCAAGAGCATAGCCAACAGATCAAGGTATTCAAGCTCATGATTATTCTCCTCTGCTCCGCGTTTGTGAGACCACATATAGGGTACTCTGTCCACTTTTGGGCTTCTTAGCCCTCTACCCACCACCTTTCCTGTTCTATCTAGACTACTGGGGGCTGGACTGCATAATGTACAAGGAGAAGCTGGGAGAAATTAGGTTTTCCAGCTTTAAGAGAAGGTGAAGGGAGGAGTTCTTCGCTCTCTGCAGCTGCCAACTCAGAGGTTACAGAGAAGATGGAGCCAGATGTTTTGTAGGTGCATGGTTATAGGACGAGAGACAAGAAACACAGATCAGAAAATGAGAAATTGCAGTCAATATTAGGAAGGTATTAGGTACTATGGTTAGCTATTAAGTCTTAGGAAAATATTCTTTTACTCCAAGGGAGTAACTGTGGAACAGTTTGCTCAGAGAGGTTATGGAATCTCCCTCTTTGGAAGCATTCAACATTGAACTGGGTCTGGCTCTGAACGACATGATCTAATAAATCAGGTTTTGAGCAGGTGGTTAGCCTAGATTAATCTGTGGAATTCCTGTCCAACTTACATTAGTCAAAGAATTGTTAGAAATGTGATTTTCTATRTTATTGCAGGGTGGGAGGGGGCTTCAAACCATTCCAGAATGCCACCCTACCATGTAGTTTTTCCTGGTCAAGCCTAGGCTAGCTATWGCAGTTTATAGGTACATAGTAATTGGAGGAACCCCTGAATCGAAATCGAAATACCTGGGTTTCTGTCATCTCAAATATCATGCAGTCCCCTTCATTAACTCCTTAAGCTTAATCTTTAAATCGGTTAACCTTTCTTCTTGCATAGTTGGAACCATTTTTTCTGTTGATTAGAAGCCCTTTTTGCTCTTTCTGGACTGTATTTTTATTCCCTCTTCATGTCCAATTTTTTATGCTAACAACGTTATTCAATTGAAGTTGTTCATATGGCCCAAAATAGTGTTTGAGCCAGTTAATATAGGAATATAGGAAGGGACAATTTAACTTATGGCAGCTGCTCTGGTAGCTGTCCACATACATACCCTGACTCCATAACAGTATTTGAGGGATATTTTATTTCTCTTAATTAATTGAGGGGTGAAATACCTCACACACACACACACACACACACACACACACACACACACACACACACACACTGTATTTTACCTTGGGATGAGAGCATATATACCTCCTGTTCTCAGCAGTTGGTACAGGCTAACTACCGTCCTTATGGTCGCCAGTATACACGTCATGGCTTAGAATTAGCCTGTTTGGTTGTACCTTGCAGCAACACAGATGCTTTTCTAAATCGTTCAAGTTCATGTCTTACTATTTTATTCATGTATACATTGGAACGAAAAAAATAATAGAATCTCTTAAAAGTCAGAGATTTGAAGACACAGTTTTGTTAGGAAAATATACAACAGTTTTAAAAGCTCCACAGTCACTGCATGAACTGTTGCATCTCTCTATATTTTTGCCCAATAGGTATACCCAATTTTCAGACTGTAGAGTGTGCCAGCTTCACAATTTCTTAAACTTTGTTCTTTTGCAGGGGGGTATTAATAAAGCGATTGCCACTGGTGAACGAGGTTGTTCACCAGTAATGGTGAATGTCCTCATCATTTATGGGATGATAATTCAACACATGTTCAGGGCTCAACCTTGTCACCATTGCAGAAGAGTATATGTCTCTCCTTAAGGAAAGTCGAAGCAAATAGTAGCAGCTCTGTAACTTGTAATGAGAGAAAGAGAAAGGAAAAATGACAACGCGATGCAGAGATGACTGGTTGGCGATTAAAAATAATCTACAACTGGCCTGAAAGCTAAGTGAATGCTCTGCCATTGTTTTCAGTAAAGATGATAATGTAGGGCATGTAGGGAAAAAGGCAGGATAGCTCTTGGGAAGGGGTATATATAGAAATGGAAATTACCATTTCTGAGGTAGAAGCAAAGCTCAAAGAGCTTAATGCATTGAAACTGAACAGACCTGATAATCCCTATCTCAGAATATTGAAATAACCAGCACATGAAATTGTAAATCCACTTGTTAGGATTTTTTTAGAATTTATGAAATTGGACATTTTGTAGGGCTGGAACTTGGCAAGTGTGGTGTTTCTGTGAAAAATGGGGCACAGAAATCCCTATCACTGCAAACTAGTTTATCTGGCCTYAGTGCATTACTTGAGAAATGTATATTGAGGAAGGAGATACTACAGACATGGAGCCTGATAGCAAAGGAGGTGAAATACATTACAAGTTATCAAAGGCAGGTTGCATTAGACTAAGCTGCTATATATTGTTGTCAAATAATTTTTAGAAAAGGCAGGAAATCTTAATTTATCTGGATTTCACTACAGCATCTGATAGACTGTTACTTGAGCAAAAAAGCCCAAAAATTAGAATAAGAAATGAGAAGTGGTCAAGAAACTGACTGTGATGGATCAACAGAGAAGGCTGGAAAGAGAATGCTAGAGAGGAGAGAGAAAACTGATGAAGTCCCTCCAAGATCAGATTTGGAATTAATCTTAATGCTTTCTCATTAAGGAAGCTTGCACAGAGGAAAACATACAGCTGAGAAGTTGCTGATGACATGGAGCACTGGGCTGTTTTACAGGAGTGCAGAACCAAGTGATCTCTAGAGGCCCCTTTCAAGCGCAGCTCTCTGTGACAGAAAAATAAGAGGCATAGGTTGAAGTGAAAGACTGTGCAGGGAAGATCTAGTTAAAACACTATCTCCAGTAAYTGGGAAATGCTGTTGGTTTGCAATGACTGAGGAGCAGAGAGACATCCATCGGTGAGACTGTCAGCTGTGAAATGATTACAAACTGTGATTGTGGTGTTATCCCAAAGGAGAGCAAATATGATCTTACAATTGATCAGGAAAGGCRTTTTTGTAAAATAAGGAAATACTGCAATTGCTTTACTACTTTAAGGTAACATTTATCTGCAATATTTATCTGTAATGCTGCATGACCAGAATCCTGGCCAACATGTGAAAAAGTGAATTTGGAACATGGGCAGAGGCGAGCTACTGGTTTGGTTTGTTTAGCTAATGAACAAGAGGCAGAGGAGAGATGTGCTGCCTTCTGTGAGCGTGCTGTGAGAAGGACTAGCACAAAAGTGAGAGAGCTCTAGGATAGTGTGATCTTTGAGGTCTACAACATGTTACCCAAAATAATTTCTTGGGCTATTATTGAGACACTAAAATATTTGAATCTTGCCATCAAATGATGAGATTATCTGCCTGCAAGAGATTGAAGAAAGCGTTTTCAGGTCTGTGCTGCCTTAGGGAGCTCCCTGGTAAGCTTGCATGAGTTCCTAGCATGGACAAACGTTGCTGCTCTCGGAGATTGGGAGGTTTCCAGTCTTTTGTGATTTGACCTGGCAACATGAAAAAGGACAGTTACAAAACCATGATTTTCGTTGGGTAGGGATATATAAAATAGACGTTTAGGGCACTATGTAGACAGCTGGCTTATTTTATTCAATGTGATTAAGGTCATTTCTATAACAAAGCTGTCATCTTCTGAAAGTGTATGAGGAATATGTTTTAAACCCTGAGCAGAACTGAGAGAATTCTTGAATCTCTTCTCTCTAACTTTCAGATTTGTGATTCATTCAGGGCAGCAATGAGGGTCTGATCTCCGCCTTGTTAATGATGCTCCTCAACTAGCTGCTTATCAGACTGCTGTCTGATACCTCTTTCAGATCTTCTGGGGTTTATGTCAGTAAAGAGTTGTCATAAATCTGACAAAAATTCTCCCTCTTTCAATGGCTCAGTTTTCAATCTCGTCTAATGTCAAAACACTATTTGTTCTGCTAACCGCAGTGCTCAATAGTACACTGAACATGGGATTTAAATGTAAAGCAGGTTGTTCCATAAACAGCTGAACTAATGAGGACTGATTTTCTATTGAAATGTATCTTGTTCTTCTAATTTACCTCTCTACACAAAATTCTTAGTTCGCTCTCATATCACCTACTTGTTTGACTGGAGAATTAGCAACAGACGCTGTGGCTAGTGCAAACCCATTCACATGCTAAACTGCTAGATAAAGATTGAGGTGTAATTACCTTTCTTCACTGGGAACACTTGCTTGGTTTCATTTCCTATAGTTAGTTGCTTAGTTGTTACAAACTTGCAAGATTTTCGCATATTGGAACTGCTGATGCTTTCTAAAATGTAGCTGAAATTAGCCAGAAGTTATGGTAATGAAATACCCAAAGAGACAGACGTTCCTTTTCATAGGGAAAAAACAGCTAAGGACCTTTAGAGGAAACAAATCTGTAGTCTCTTCAGGTCTCAATCACTCCAAGTAGAAAAGGTGAAAACCTTTATGTTTTTTTGATCACAAATGATTTCAAAAAAAAAAAGCAACTCTGAAAAGTCTTATGAGAAAAATATTTAATGCAGAAAGCTGAACATGACAGAAGAGACAAGTTCTGATTGAGTCTCTCCAACTTCATCTGCATAAAGGTGGACATGTTCTTTGATCTCTGCTAGAAACTTGTAGTCAAAAGACATTTCTCGGAAAACATTCGGGTATCCATCTTCAAATCTTTGTTCACATGGCAGAAGCCAAGGACGGGAGGACTGCCTTCTGGACAACTGAGAAAAAGAAGTGGGCAAAAGCAGGACTATGGAGATTAACAGAGAGCGACTTTGCCACGTGTGAATTAAATAGAGCATGAATCTTTTCTCACTTGTGTTGTTACTGTATAAAATTGATTTGACTGATTCTATTGATTCTACTTTACATTTGGTGTAAAGGAAGATAAGAATCAGGTAATGTCTGCTAGAATCTCAACCAGCTGATCCATCCACCTCATTTCTTTGAGCTAATTGAATGATAAAATTGAATGAAAGAGGGCAAACTTTGAGATAATTGGGCTCAAGAGGCCTGCTTTTTTCTTTTTTTTTTTCTTCCCCAAGGTAGATAAGCTGTTGATGTTCTCATAAATGTGCTTATGGTACATGGAATATCTAATGTCTTAGGAACTACATTTTCTGCTCCTAAAAATGCACTGTGTACAGTGTATATATTCTGTAATACCAGGCCATTTGTTGACATTGGTATGACTGCAGTAGGA